>NC_051193.1:7575000-7937500 GCF_015220075.1 Falco rusticolus
TGGATAGTTAATTACATGTAATGTAAGACTTTATTTTTATGATGAATTTGCAAAACAACTGAGAGCTGGGAATAGCTAGTGGCATTATAGGGAAAATGTCAGGGAAATGTCAAGTGTAAAACCAGCAGAAAGCTGTGTTTTTGCTGTGTTCTTGCAAATGTCGCAGGGACAAGGCAAACTCAGCGTGGCTTAGTATTTTCTGCAGTTCTGTCTGTGGCTCTTATCCATGCAAGGACTTAGCTTTTCTGGAGATTTCTGTTTTGACAGTTAATGTTTGTATGCATGTCTAACGAGGGGTGAACTTGAGCTGTAGTCTTTTATCTTTTTGGGGCCCTAAAGAGAGCTGTCCTCCACCCAGCTGTCCACTTCCATGGATTGTGTAGAAAATACATCCTTTGTGATGACTTACCTGCAATTGAATTTGGCTGAAATGGGCAGAAGGAGGCTTGGAGGTGGACAGGCATGTGAGCAAACTTACTGAATTTGCCAGCCTACTTTTCATAAGGCGTAAAGGTAACATTGAGGTTCAACTCTGGATAGAAACCATGCCCTCTAAAAATTTTGATTTGTAGGCACCATTTTCCTGTTTTTCCTTCCCCAAACACCCATGAATGCAGGAATGAATTGTCCTTAAGCATTTTAATAAATTGTTTTCATGTGGCAAACAAGTTTTTCAGTGTTAAACAGTGATGAAACAGCCTTTGTTTAGCCTTCCTTCCCACTAATAGTGTGATTTCCTTCTCAAGACTGTTTATGGCTCTGAGAATTAACTTGTAATAAAGAAGATGCTTGGATAATAGTATGTTAATACAGATTGTTCAATTGCCTCTTTCTTCTAAGGTGAGCTCAGCCTGTTCTGCTGTTGACTGACTCTTCCCCCCCCTCCCCAGCAAAGTTTTCAGCATTTGGGATGGAATGTGCATGTGCTATCAGCCGAGTGCTAAAAATGATTTAGCAAGTAGTTTGCCCACCATAAAATAGTAAGGGTCTGAGGTGCCCATAACCTGAGTTTTCAAAACTGGAAACCATATGCCATTCTCTGTGTTTTGGGTTTTTTTGTTTACTGTTTCTTGCTGGACAAAGTGAACTTGTAGTTACCTGCCCAAAGTGTAGTTCTGGATGCCCTGGTGAATTATTAAGTGCATTTGTATAGCCCTTGACAGTGCAGGCGAGGTTGAATTGAGCACATGACTTGAGGATCCCTCTTGGGAAGGCTGGAGTATTTTGGAATTTGGTTGCTGATTTGCATCTTCAGCGGGATTTGAGAGTCAACTCAAAAGTTCTTGTTTTGCTAGTTAAAGTTCAGCTTATGCTCTTAGGTGGATCAGACTCCTACTTTGTACACCAGTGTGACCTTCCTGATGTGTTTTTTTCCTTGTTGCAACATTATTGGGTTTATAGGCGCTTAGCCGTTCTCTTCTTTATAAACAGTGCTCTATAGCTGCCGAGACTCATCTCTTCCCAGCACACTCATCGTCCCTCCATTAATGGCTTCTCTTAAGTTTTTACTAGCGTCTGTTTCTCCTATTTTGGTTTTTTTTTTCCGGTTGATATGTGAGTGATATATATGGATGATTGAAGGTTATAGTTTTGGGAAATGATGCCATTTAGGAAGCATGTTTGAAGTGTTGAGCGCGCAGAGAGAAGTCTTTTATATCAATGCAGGCCTTGGGAGGAGGAGATGTTTTTCTATGTATAGAAACTTCCCGTATAGGATGGCAAGAGAAGGTTGCAGGGGGACTGCCTGTCTCTTTAAGTGGGTTTATAATTGGCTAGGAATTTTTGTCAGCTTAGTCACTGCAGCATTCAGCGGATGAGGGGGAAAAAAACCACAGGCCCCAACCGTTACAGGCCGTGGATAGGCTCTGTCATCCCAAAGGAATGCATGTGAACAAAACACTTTGTGCGGTGCAACCGTTGGCCTAAACAGTATTGCATTCTTAAAGCAGGCTCTGAGTCACATGGAGCAGATGGATTGTTTCACTAAAATGGAAGTTATGTATCACTGAGCACTTGGATCCAGCTTTTAAGTGTGGTTCAAATAGGTCACAATATGCAAGTGTGGTGAAGGGGTGTAAAGGTTAAAAAAAAAAAAAAAAAGCCAAACCAAAAACAAAAACACAAACCCAAAAACCTGCTCCTTGTTCTGTGGTTGAAATAGCTTCTGTGGCATTAAAAAGGTGGGAAAGTGTTTTGCTGTGTTAATTGCTGGGCTGGCACAGCGGTCTAGAGATTTCTCTCTACATTTCAGACAAGCATGGTCTTAATTTTGAGGCACTTTGCGTTCGTGCGGTAAGCTTCATGCTGCCCTAACTCATCCAGAGAAACCCCTGTGTTGTAGGGGAGGGGGTGGAGAAGGAAGAACAGTGCACCAAACTCCAACCTCCTGGTTTTTCTCACAATGAAACCAGCTGCTCAGCCCCGCTGCTCCCACTCTGCCCAGCCTTCTGCCCCAAAACCTGTCTTCAGGCTGTTCCCTCCAGTGCGCAGGAGAGCGGGTCTGTGTCTGTGGGTGGCGTTACCCTTTATTTGGCTTTATCTCTTCCCTGTGAGGGGTTTGAAAGGATCTGATAGGAGCTTTGCCAGTCTCCAGCCTTCAAAGTGTGCAGAGGAGGAGCTGTGACTTCTGGCTAAACAAATTCAGAGCTGTCAAGTGTGTTTTTCTTTATTTTTTTTTTTTAACGAAATTCTTTTTTTCCTCCTCCTGTTTTGCAGGGAATCCTCTTTAAAAAGTGGTCTAGGATGTAACGGAAAACCCAGCCTCCAGTTGGTTGATATTGACAACTGCTGTCATTTGGCAGGCTGTTGCTGTTCGGAGTGGAGCAAGTTTGGAGGTCTTAATCCGGTTATCACGAAGGCAGGTGTTTCAGAATTAGCGCCTCCCCATGTAGTATTAATTGAATCTTAAATCATTACAACACAAAGGGGAAACATTGAGTAAATTCCCTTCCATCTCTGGAGCTTTTCTCATGAAGGCAGCAGATGAATAGGAATTCTCTCTTAGAGAAGATGGTTTACTTTTAAGTGCTTAATGAAGTCTGCTTGGCAGAATCAGAATTGACTGGTCCACGTGAAACACTACATGCAGAACTGAAATTGCAGTGAGTCACTGTCTGCTCTGTCTTTTGTGATCAGAGAGTCTGGGATAAAATACTGCAGTGGGTGTTAAAGATAAAACCCAGTATGCAAATCCTTAATTCAGAGATCAAGCGCTCTTCCTCTTCTACTCTCTGCAGTTGTTCGTGTGCATCCATTTCTCTTCTGTGGAACAGAAAGTAAAATAATCAGTAATACCTTGCTCCAGTAAAGGAAGAGAGTGGTGGCACGGAAAAAAAATACCCCTTCCAGCAAACCAGCTGTAGAGTTTTTTAAATTCAAGGGCTGGTTTAGGATCAATTGGTTTACAGGAGAATATAAGTAATTTAATATATCTTACAGACTGAAAAATTCATATTCTTCCTGGGCAAAGATTTTATTCTTTTCTACCCTTAGGAAGCTTTTTCACATGATTAGAATTGTCTGCACGTGGCAGATGATCTTTTTAGGAGAGAAGTGAAATACATGTAAGAAAGAGTGGGGGGTGTGCGTGTGTGCACATGCACATTTGTGGAGTGGGGAATGCTGCAGAAATCTTTCAGTAGGGCAATGCCTAGAGAAAGTGGCAGGCCACTGAAATCTGTGGTGATCGTGGGTCCCAGCCTCTATCTTCTTGTGACTTGAGAACTGGGCTGCCTGGTCTAAAAGGAACATTCTGCTCTGTGAACCAGTGGCTGTAGCGTGGCACTGTTTTACTTGCACTCAAATCAGTGTGCTGTTAGGGCTCTGGATACAGTGTCCATATGCTTCCCAGTTAGGTAAATTCAACATCATGCATGTAGTATCTGAAAACTTCAAGCTGTGAAGCTTTCTTGTTTTTCTTGTCTACTTATTAAATATTTATTAAAATCGTAGCCAGCCTGGGATGAGGGAGGAGGAGGAAGTGTTATTGAACAACACAGGGCTTACCAGTCACCATAAATGGTGCAAAGCTCTGCGCAGATCCTCTCAAGAGATTGTACTTTGTTTACGTTCAGCAAGCTTAATAAACAGTATCTGTAATAAGGTTACTTCAATGAAATTACATAGCAAGAAGTAAACACATTTCCTTTTCTGTATCTGCTGAGTGGGCTGCATGATCTGACCTGTACGCGAGTGTGCTGTCTGGACAAAGAATGTCGTGAGCAAGTGGACAGCTATTCTGCAATGTTACCCTGCTCATTCTTCAAGTAACCAGGAGACATTGGAATTGGTGCGTCTAACTCTGTGCCGTGCCTGGTTAAACACGAAGCCTTAAAGCAGGAGTTAGAAAAAAACCCCAAAAAAACCAACCGCCACCAACCTACAGTGATGACATCCCCCACCCCCAAATCTTACTAGTAAATGCTTCAAGGGAAAGGAGAGTTTCTTCCTAGCTTGTATTCCCAGCAACAGTGGCAAGTGCGGCAGTAACTTGCCTGGGTTCTTGCAAGCCCTGCTCCTGTCTTCCTTAAAGACCTCTGCCTTTTCTGTCCTCCCCTTACCATACGTGTTTGAGAAACTGGGGGCCTTCCCTTTGCCTGCCTGGTCCTTATTGCTGTTCTTTGCAGCAGTACAGAAATGATGTGCCTGTCTGTTTCATTCTGCTGCTGCTTGGTAAACTAATGAGCAGAGGCTCTGCAGCTGCCAGGAGGAATTCCTTTCCAGCAGTTTTGCGAGAAAAGTCAGCAGGATTAGGGCCTGGTTAAAACTTGATGTTTCAGCAAATCTGCTATGCAAACCATTTGGGTGAGGGAGAGAGCAACCAGAGTGGCAACCAACTTTGCTTGAGGCAGAAACGAACTGTGGGAACAAGGAGGAGACTGTCTTATTCTTCATAAACCATAGTGCTGCTTAGAGCATTTTGGTGTGCTTGAATACGTACAGATATATATATGTGTGTGTATTTGTATACTCACACACACGCTTTTCTGCAACAACACCCCAAGTTACTGTCTGTCCTGGCTTAGAGGAAGCAATTATTTCAAAAGCCTTTCTTAATAGTTTTCTTAATAGCCTTTTTAGCTGCTCTGATGTTTTGCTGTTTGGATGTGCCTGCCTGTGCCAGATCGTGCACTGGATCTCACTGTTCTGGAGCACCTACTTGGTTATCTACCCAGGCAAGGAGCTTTGGGGCGCCTCCCAAGTATTTAAAAATAGAAATAAACATTTCATGCTTGCTCTTCCTTCCTTGATTAAATTTATAGGGTTTATGTTGGGCTTGTTTTGGTTTGTGTGGGTGAGTGGGTGTGTCTCGTGGATGAAAAAGTAATTGCAGGAGAGCTAGAGTCAGAGGAAGATGTTTCTGTGTCAGTTTGGAAGCGTGAGGGCTTTGGTCATTTTACTTTCAGGAGTCAGTTTACATGAAAGTTCTGCTTTTTATGCTTTTAAGGTTTGTTCTTTTTTTTTTTTTTTTTTTTTTTTTTTTTGTGGTTCCCAGTGACTGTCTAGTAAAAATGCAGCTGCTGTGGGAGGTTGCAGTCAGAGAGCAATGAGAGGTAATCTCTCGGGTAGGTTGGGCTGTTGTCATGAAGCATTTCAAGTATCTAGAGAGACCTTGAACCGAGAGGAGTGGATACAGAAGGTAGATGTTGTCGTACTTTTGGAAAGACAGTCTGCAAACAATAGCTTTCTAGGTTATGATAATTGAAGAAGTGTAGTGATTGCAGTAACCACTACAGGAAGAGTTTACAGATGTGATTATAGTAATGTGTTATTGAGTAAAATTAGGGGAAGCAGGTATTGAACTATTTTTGTTATTTTCTTAAGTTCTTTGTTGTGTTAGTAATTTTTCCATTCTTGTGGAGTGGGTGTGGCTTAACCTACCTATATATTGCAGTAATGAACAGTTAGACTGTTTTATATAACATGTGGAAAATAAGATTAGCAGAAATAATAAAAGCACAGTGTTTTTGCTGCTGCAGATGCGAGAGCTAATAGGACACCCAGAGGCAAGTGATGAACCAGTTAAACAGGGCCCAGGCACTCTGGTTTAGCAAGCCATTCTATTCTGATCACAAGCAATGGATACAAGTCAGACAGTGATTGCAGACTTGTTTGTTTGACTTTGCCTCAGTGCTTCCTGAGACAAGCTGCCTTAATAATATGAGGGAATTGCTTCTTAAAGTGACTTCTAGATAAATCATTATCTGTACTTGAATGACACTGATACCTGTAGCAGTTCTGTGTCCAGGTGAGGAGAGTATTCCTGAAGGTCTGTTCTATATGCATTTCCTTTGGAAGAGCTCTATTGACATGTTTTAGTCTGTTTTCTCATTACCTATTGTATGGGACTAGGCAAGAAAATAGTAATTGGAGAGAAAAATATCTGGGCCAGATGGCCTGCTTTGTAGCACATTACAGAGGGCTGTTAGATTTGTCTTCAGCACTGTGTTTTTTGAATTGGAGCTGTAGAAAGCCTCCAGAGTAGAGTAATGGTTCAAAACCTTTGCATTCTATAGTGTGGAATAACTGAAATGACACATCACTGACAAACTTGTTGCTTCCTGTCAAAACAAATGAAATGCTGATCTCCAGTTCACTGGTGTGAAAGGCCTTTGCAGATATTGATAAAACACGAAGAGTGCAAGCAATCTTCAGAAAGGTTGCATCTGTGGGCTACTGCCTGACTAAAATGACAGAGAAAGAGTGTTTAATATTATTTTGCACAAGCCTTCTTGTACATCCCTGATTGCTGCTGTTTTGGGCTGTGCCGTGGATGGACAAACTGGCAGCTTGAGTCAGGATGGCGTGCTTATCAGCAGCTTCAGGTAAAGCGTAGATGGAGATGAGTTTGTAGAGGTCTGTCCTCATCAAGGAAACCTTCATTACAGAAGCATCTCTTGCTCGTGTCATGTTGTTATGCTCTGGGCAGTCTGCCAAAACCAGTTCGCAAACCTGGGCTTCTAAACCCATGCAAAGTTATGTCTCTGTGAATGCATTGTGTTGCGTCTTGCTCCATCCCAGGACAATATTGATAAAATAAAAGGCATCTTTCAATCTATAGGAAAGATTTTTGTATATATCAGCTTTATATCATTGACAGAAATGTGCCGCAGCCTTGCCACTGATTTCTTACCTCCTTTCCCACTCCTGGTGTCATCAGTGGGGTTTGTTTTATGTATGAAGCAGTGGTGTCATACTGTAATGTAACATTTGGGTTCTCGTTTTTTATGATTCATGTGTGTTACGAACATTTCCTGGAGGAGAGGCTCAGCTCTTTCTGCATATGGTAATTAAAAAAGAAAGTGGCAAAGTTTGGGTTTTTCAGTGAGATATCCTGATTGATTGATTTTTGTTTTATATTGAGAAGTGTTCTGGTCCACAGATCTCTGATGGGCAGGGTGACAGCTCAAATGTAAGGTGCCTGAAACCGGTAGTCCTGTTTGAAAATCTAGGCCAGGGGATTTTGCCAAGTGTAAACATTGTCTCGTGTGAAAAGGAACCAAACAATTTTAGTTCATTAATATAATTTACTTGAAGATAGACAATGCGTTTGACATGGCTATTTATACCCAGGCTTTTATGCCATTTGTATATCTGATTTTTAAATTGGTTGGTTTAGAGCAGGCCAACCAAAAGGGGCTTATTTAATCTATAGTAGTAACTCCTAGATTGCTGATTTACACTGGATTTATTTATTTAAGCAGGCACCTTAAAACTAATCTTCCAGTTGACTTCAACAGGAGTTTTATTGGGCCTTTCCATTCCTTCTTTCCTGTTTATTTTTTGTGTGTTTTTTTTCCTTTGTTTGTTTTGTTTTTATTAAACCTGGAAGGCATAGACCTTTTGATTATTGTGGCTTTTTCTGAAGGTAGCTGGGGAAAATAACCCAAACAGCCTAACTGAGGAATTGAGTCCCATTCAACTCCCACTGGAGCCTGCCGGTGGGTATACACTGTGATTTCACTGTTTCAGTGATGGAAGCTCCAAAACCAGCATCTGCGTCTTGATCTGCCCTGGAAGTGGAGAGAGACTGCAAAGATGCTGCACTCGGATCCCAGTGTGGAGCAATCCCGTCAGAAATGCTGCTGCTGTTTTTAGAAGCATACCTGCCAGAGTTGCTCCCCCTCCAGCAGCCAGAATAATTCAGTTTTGGGGGAAGTTAGGAGTTAGTACAGCCCTCTTGTAGCAGCTGATGCCTCTTGTCAGTGTGACAGGAGAGCTTTTCCTCTCCCCCCTTGCCTTTGCTTCCACCTCCCGCATCTACCTGGTTAGAGTCAGCACCTGTGCAGGCTCTGTCTTGTTCTGCCTTTCACCAATATGTGATGAAAACGGAGAGGCAGGCTGTGCTCTGTCCCCATGTGTAAAGTCCCCTCCGATTTTGTAGGTTTGAGAGAAGTTTCACCCTGTGCATGGGTCAGGTGGCTGTAATTGGGTTTGTGGAATCTCCCCAGTCCTGTGCGTTCCCCAGGGTTTGTTGTTGTCAGACCTTATTTTACCCCCCACGCCCTTCATCCTCTTTTGTTAATCCATGAGTTTTGGGAATGTCTGAATAGTGTTTATTGCTTTTATTGTTTGGGTGGGAAAATGGCCATGGAGCTTTGATTGTTTTATGGCAGGAGAAAGGCCTTGTGGAACCTCAGGCACTACTTGTTTTTTCTTTTCAAACCCCAACAAGGAGTGCAGAAAAGTAACCAGTAATTTAATTCCAAGTGAAAAATCTCTTGCTGGTTATAGCCTAGGGACATGTTTTATTTGAGTCCAAAAATCAACCAGAAAATAAATTTAATTACTTTCTAATATGTCTTGTTAAAGCATGGGTCCGTCTGTACTGCAGATGAGTTTTGGAGGTGCTGGTGAGAGAGACCGTAGAGTTCAGTTTTGATGGTAGATTAAATGTTGGATGTCAGCGCTTTCTCTGATAACAATGTTGTTGAGAACCGCACTGGCACAACAGATTCCCCTGCGTGCCTGTAGCTTGCTGTGAAAGTTAACTCAGGACTTCGTCTTGTTTTGTCATGCCTCATTTGGAAAGTTTTGATTTGGGAAGGGGGAAAATAATGCTGCCTGCTTTTAAGCATCTAAAACAAAAGTGCAGAGAGCTGGAGTGGCTAATCTTGAAGTTTGTGAAAGAAGCCTTATATACTTTTCTTCAAAGAATAACTTAGTTTTATCTTGTTACATCTTTCAAAAGCTTGATCGTTAGATGATTGGTATCATTAAAATATCAACAGACACAACTGATGAATGTTTAGTCTTGCCTTGCCATATTTTTTATTTGGTTGGTTTTTTGAAAGATACTTTTCTGCAAGAGTAAGCCCTTTCTCCCAGCACATTTGATGTGTATTAAATGTATTAGTTTTAGAAAGATGCTGAGCAATGCTCCTGGTGCTCTATATTCTTGCATTTTTCCTGTGTGTAAAAAGAAAAATACTTAATTTACTGTGTTCCCAACAGTTTAAAATAAATGTTTGTCAATGCTTTGTGTCTGTGTTAATTTATATGCTAAATACTGTTGATAATGATTTGAAACATGTCAGCTTGTTTGATATTTAATGTTTTCTGTATACAGAAATTTACATAGCTATGGGTTTTAAATCCCTGGTAAAAGAAGTAAGCTAATTTATTACTATTGTTCACTACATAAAATACTTTGGATAATGCCCAAACTAATTTTTTTTTAATTCCCTTTTCTACTATTTTAAAATCATTAATTATATCACAGTATTTAGATTAATCTGAACTTGCTGTCACGTGTCTGCATTTTGAAGGTCTTTGCCAATCTTCTGGTTGATGTGTTGTATCTGTTGGTTCTGTGTATGGGTGGCTGTTTAAAATGATCTTGCACTTTAAGATGTTAGACTGGGCTCAGTTTATATCTGTCCCCTATGCTTGCTTTACGGGAAAGTCACTTAAGTTGGAGTGTTCCATCTGTCCAATAAGGAGGATAATCTTATTTAATGTGAGTATTGTGGTGCACCAATTAATGTTTGTGAGTGGTTGTACATGCTTTTTACATACAACGTAAAGGCTTGATGAGCATCTTGCTTGGAAATTTTATTGTTAAATTCATTTTTGTTACTATATAACCTTATTTCCTTATATTGCACCGGACCAGTGATGTGCAGGACTATATTACAGTTATGAAGCTTTCTGCTTGTGGAAAATAAATCTGTTTGGGTGGGTATGCTAGAGGTTTTTTGGAAACACATGTAAAGCACATTTAAGCGAAAGAGACTTACATTCATCACTTGAGCATAAATGCCCAGCAGGACAGCTTACAGATTTTTCTTCCAGCATACTTCTTAAAGAGTTGAGGTATTGTAGAGGAAGGAAATATACACAAGAAGGAACACTTGCTTCTCTGTTAGTTTTTTTTAACTCCCTGTTTTCTTTCATGTGGCTACTTGTATACCTAAGGCAAGAACAGAATACACTTAAGTTTTTTGGAGTAAGGGAACACAAATAGCCTTTTCAGATAATATTATGATTACCTTAATTTTTATCATATTAATGCATATTGCTCTATCACTGCCAGTGGAGAAATAGCTAATGTGAATGAACTGTATTTGCTCTGGTAAATCTGAAATCCCTAAAATTTTTTTTAGGGTTTTTGCAGGGTTTTTTGTTTGCTTTTTAAAAATGCGTCTCAGCAAGAGAGGCTAATGTTACCTGATAGCAGCTTGAATGAAACGCTGTATGAATAAAACTCCATCTCTTCTAAAAGGTTGAAAATAAGTAAAGCATCTTATTTTATAATTCATTCATGATCCAGCTCTATTAGGAAATGATCTGTTTTACTTAATGCTGTCTGCATTAAAAATGAGACAATTTTCAGACTCTTTTCTCATCTCTAAGCCCAGTCTAGTAGTTAGGAGTAAAAAGTATGTAAGCAATGTTAATCTAGAATTGAATGGTCAAGGTGAATGGGAAGGTGAAGTCAATTATCTGCTAAAATGCAGGTATGTCTTTGGGGACATGAACTGTTGTTCTGGTATTTGCTAAGAAGCTTGCAATGTGTATGCGTCCTGACACTGCTTTTTCCTCATTGTGAGGGGGAATAGATGTTTAATAAAATAACACCTGACATGACTGCCAAAAAAGAACCACAAATGAACTCTCTTTTTGTTGAATGTGTAGCCAAAATGTCCCTGTTCTTTCAGTTTTATTAAGTGGTATAAAAACTTTGTTTCCTTTTAGTGTATTTATCAAACCAAGTTCAATTATGAAGGAGTAACTTATATTTGGCCTAGGAAAATAGGTCAGTTCTGTACATAAAGTCTGTCTTTCAGTGGTAGTTAGTGGGTACCCTGCAGAAAGGAAGAGTGACTGACTTCTGTTTTTTCATAAACATGTCAGCCTTGCCGCAGTCCTGCATCCTGCAATGTCTGACTTGCTGTCTGATCTGCCATCGGTCATCAAGAGGCCACTCCAGACAGTGCAGAAAAAGCCCCATTTGACACGAGAGGAGAAATTTGGTCAGATTCATTTGATGCAGATATCACTCAGGAATATATTATGAATAAGGTTTTGATGCATATTTATTTCAATTTTAAAGAAACAAAACAATGCTGCTGATATGTTTTTATTTTTTATAGTCTGCTCTAGTCACCTGGTATCTAGAAGCATCCTTTTGTAGTCTTCTAGGAGCATGACTATTCTTTGGAGCATAGAAGAGTTGGGAAGGGTTTTCCTGTAATAAGCCTTTAGCAAGCAAAAATTTTCTTTAGAGGGGATTTTGTTTGTTTTCAGTGGAACAATTTCTGTTGGGAATAACAGGATTGTGGGTAGCAAATACAGAAATTTGAATGTTGTGGTGGAAGAACATTGGAAAGACTGAGGTCTATGTACATTCTAGGAGTGAACGTTACCAAAGTTCTTCCTGTAGGACCCATTTTCAGAAAATACTGTATAGCTCAAAAAGGTGAAGGTCAAGTCAATTAGAATGAGTGAGTCTTAATCTACGCATTGGGGAAAAGATAATGATTTTGCAAAGTATTTGGCTGTGAGTTAATGCCATTGGAGGGACAGGGGGAAATTTGTGCTTGTGTATAGGGAGAATGAGATACAAAATACTTAAGTGACTTGATCAGATTCACATGCCTAAGAAAGTAATAGCGGAAGGAGAATCACATGCTGCTTGTCTGGTAATCCAGCTAGAAGGTTGTGCTTTGCCAGTTTAGTAGCAATGACAAGGACGTGGCTTTCTGTGAGTTCCCTCTGTGAACGTGTTATACCTGTGGATTTTTAAACTAAAAAAACCTTTGTTGTGCATCTGTTTCAAATGTAACTGTAATCTACACACTAATGTGAGACGGTGGCAGGGTTTGCTTCTCCTGCTCCTTTATTCACTTGCTAAAATTGGGGATTTACCAAAGTGTGCGCAGATAGCGAGCATGTCATTTGAAACTAGAAGAAAGAAGCAGAAACTTTAATTCTAAAGAAGCTTAAGTCTGTCAAATTCTCTGGGGAGTCATCTTTGTGTACTGCATTGACTGAAAAAGATTGACTTGGTCAGGTTACATTTGTAGAAACAAACATGTTTTCCAAGGCCCTAGTTGGAATTCATAATGCTTTGTTTATAAAGGCTCTTTTCCCTGCGAGTTGGCTGGAGCACTGTAAGTGGTCTCTTTGCTCTGTTTGGATTCCCCGTAGCTGGGTTTGTATGGCTGCAAAGCACATCGCTTTTGTGTGGCTTGTAATCCACTGTCTGAGCATCATCCTTTAGTTTACTCACAAAGAAAGCCTACGTTAGCTATGCAGCAGATGAGTTCAGCCGGCAAAATTTTTATCAATGCAATGAAAGTGAATCCAAACAAATGGAGGAAACAATGGGCTGTTTTTGCAGCTCGCAGGTGGTGAAGAGTTAGTTCTCTGTTTTGCTGTGGCTTGCAGATGAGGCATCAGGATTGCTGTTTCTGGGCTGTAGCTTGGTGTTTTCTTCTTATCTGACACACATGGACTAAGCTCTTCGGGCTGGCGTGGCTGCTTTGCCAAAGTCTAAGGCTGGGCAGTATTGAACCTGTGACTGGCAGAAGTTTACTTAGTAATCTTCCTTGTCCCTGTTTTACATGGAGATCTCTCCTGGAAATGCCTAGGGGAAAAAAAGAGGGGTTGGAGGTGGCTGGTTGTTGAAAGCAGTTAAGCTTTACTAAAACTGGGCCAATTTGAGTATTACTGGCACAGTTCTGTGAATTTATTCATTTCATTTGGCTTGATTTGCTTTTTGGATGAGACTTACAGGAAAGGAAGACTGTGGATAGTGAGGAAGAAACTATTTTACTATTTTAATTGCTCCTCCTTCCTCTGAATTGGGTAGTGTTATTGTTTCCATGCACCAGCAAGGTGAAGGTTGCAAACTTCAGACAACACTTGCAGAACTGTAAGCAAGATTACTAAATTCCCTTCATATTCCTGCCAAAAATAGTAAACCTTTAAAAATATGCAAAGCATTCCAAAGCTTGTGAGTACCAGTGTGCTGAGCTACAAAGTTTTTTGCATTTTAAGAGTTCCATTTTAGATGTGCTGTGGGCATATTTGTGTTCTTCTACTGCAGGCGTGCTACCTTGGGCTGCTACCTTGTCAGATCTTGTAAGCAAAGGAGGGTCAGGCTTGCTCAGTACTGGAAGGGAGAACTTCAAAGAAAGCTTAAACTTGACTGGTTGAAATTGGTATTCTATTTTTAATTACTGATGCTGCAGCTTGGTACTGGAGGCATTGTTGTGCTCCAAATGGTATCTTTTTGGCTGAGTATTATTCAGTGGAGATCTTCACTGCTTGAATCAGCACTTAATGAAGGTACTTTTTTTATTTTTTTAGAGTTTTAGAAGCTGTAAGCGTAAGTAGTTCAGAGTATGCGACTATTTCACGTTTTCCTTACTTTTTCAATTAAGTAGTGTCATCGTGGCTTTGTAGACTTAACTGTGATGTACTATTAATCACTTCAAGTGCAGCTGCTGTGTTGCTCTCAAGAAGTGAGTGAAAACAGTGATATTGTTTGCAGAGCATATTGGGACATTCTGAAACGCAAAGCTCTTAAACATTTAGATCAGACAGTCTTTTTGTGAAGGATTTGATCCATGTGCTACAAAATGATGTTCTGAGACATGAAATTAGGATTAGAATGGTAGTTTTGTGTTTAAAAAAGAAAGTATCCCCATCACATAAAACCCAACAATGTAATGTTTGAGAATGCTTGTATGTGAGGATCATGTTAATATTCTGCAAGAGATTACCTTTGCATATTGCCTAATCTGAAGCCCTAAAATGCTTGAAGTTCCATTTGTGATGTTTATTTTAAAAAAAAGTCATTGCAAATCAAGCAAGTAAAAAGAAAAAAAATACCCATGCTTATATGTGCTTAAGTAGATGGTGTGAGGTATTGGGATTTCAGATTTGCAGGAAAACAATGCATTCTTTCAAACAATTAAATATTTTACAAATTAGTCATACTTAACCTGGCAATTTTTTGAAGTAACCATAAAGGCATTTATTGAGCTAAAAGACTCTTTTGTTGCTTCAGCTCTAATCCACATTAGTTTTTCTGACTCATCTGCCCATAGCTGCCTTTAAAATTTCTTGAACTTTGAAATGCAAAAAATAAGTTTCATCCTTGTAGTTGGGAGCAATTTTATTTTAAAAAAAACCACCCAAAACACAAACCAAACCCCATTGTTTTTTCAAGTTTGCCACACCCACCACAAGATAAATTCCTTTATTTTGTGCTGGGTTGCAGCATAATCACAGGGAAACGTGCTCCAGCAGCTGCATGCATTCAGTTGCTGTTTGTGACCACACCTATGTAAATCAGTGTTGAATGTTAGTTTTTGGGATTGTGTTGGAAGTAACAAAACTTCATCTGGGGGATTATCTTTGTTTGTAATGCATGCTGAAATGGTGAAAACTCCAAACCTGTCTTGCAATGTGCAAATCTACTTTTGAAGTACCAGTGGAGTGAGGTACAAGATTAGAAATATTAAAAAAGGCAGAGCACTTTGAGTTTGTAAGAGTAAAGACACTGTTACATCTGTATTTGAAGACTCATGTCCTGATCTTCTTTATAAGTATCAAATTACAAAGGAAAATATGCTTTCTTTGTGTGTGTCCCATCAGCACCTGCAAAGAGAAGACTTCCTTTAAAACAAAACAATCTCTAGCAAAAAGGCTGATTGCTGCTGCTCAGTGTTAATTTAGGGTACAGACATAGTTCTCTACTGGTATAAGTTTGAAACAGTAGTGAAAATATTTTAGGCCTGTGACTACTTAAATTTGGTATCAAAGCGAAGGCCATACTGGCTCACTGTGTCTCCATTGAAGCTGATGCTCCTCCACACAGCTGGGCAGGAGGACATGAGCTTATGCTTCCCAGCATGGGGCTGGGGGGTGGGGGGTTTTGCCTGTTGCACAGAGTCAGGCTGACATACCAAAAATCCTTTCGCTGTTACCACTGCGACGAAAACCTTCAGAAAAGAAGAGACAGTGTGGAAACTAAAACCTGTGGAGTTGGAAATAAGTCTTGATGTATGGGTGGTTTTTTTTTGACTTGTGGGTTTTTTTTGCGTTTGTGTTTATTTGCCCCCATTCTCCCCCCTTGACCCCTGGTTTGAATTCTAGGGACCTTGTCTTAAATGGAGCCATAGTCGTTAATGGTCACAGAAGAGGGAAGAGTTGGTAGAACATCTGATGACTTTCTTGTAGGAACTGAGAATATAAGAATTGCATGAGGGTTACTGCAGTGGCAATGAAATTGATATTTCATTGGTATTAAAGGAAGATACCTTGAAGATGCCAATCATCAATCCCAAGTACAGTGGTACAGAAAGAGCTTGTATTTCCCTCCCTCATTTTTTCAATTTTCATTCTCTCAGTAGCATGACTGGCTTAAATGCTTCCCAGCCCTGTACCAACCTCTGTGGTGGTACAATTGTTTATGGGCTCAAGCAGTGACTAGGAGCAGAGAACTCCATCTGGGTTAAAAATAACTTGATCCCAAAAAATAAACTGTATTTTTAACCTGGATCAAGTTTCCTGATCCAGAACACTGTGCAGCCCTGCAGACACTTGTAGTGACACAAGTGTGAAGGTGCTGCAGGGGTCCTTGGGTGCAACTGGGGCGCTTTAAGCCGGGTTTTGTGCTATACCCCAAGTGCAGTAGGCTTGGCGAGCAGATAAGGAAATAAATTTCTCCTCTTTACCCAGCTTGCAGCAGAGGAATACGCTTTGTGGATGTTTGGGGCTTCTTTGAGGGCTAAGTATTCTGTTAACGAAGTAGCATGTTTTATATTGTCGTATTTAAGCAGTAAGGCCTATTTTTCAGCAATAATAATTGTGAAAACAAAAGTCTTATCTTCTTTAATAGGGAGGTATTTTCGTGGAATGGCTTTGGGAGCATCTGGTGCACGACGGGAGGGAGAAATGCTAAAATCCGGAGGCTCGCGAAGTAGTTGTACGTGTTGCATTCTTCTCCGGTACTTAGTGGGTCTCTGCTGAAGAGGTAGGATGGTTTTCAAGGCCTGTCAAGCGGGGACAGAATACCATACCTTTTAGAGATGTCGAAGGGCTGCCAGTGAACTGTGTGTCACTCAGTGGAGACCTTTGGTGTAAGTGCGTGTCATCCACTTGATCGGATGTGCCGGTTCATGAGTTGCCTGTCTGTTGTCTCCTGTCACCCACCCTAGGTGGCCTTTTTCACATGTCTTTCGCTCCCTAGAAAAAAATGTGCTGAGCCATCTCCTAGCCCCAGCAGTATTACAGAAACAATCCGGGTCTGTTGGACTTGCTTTTAGCAGGTGAAAATTGGATTTTTTTCTAAAGGAAAAAATGCCTCATTTTCAGTTCTAGCACAAAGAAGAGCCCTGCTTCCCATACACTTGAGGGGAAAAAAGAAACTAACATGTAGTTGGTAAGGAGTGAGCCACATCTTGCCTTTCACATGTAAATTCTGCAAGAGGGCTCTTATGAATGTGGATATTAATTTCAGGCTTCTCTGTGGTACAGCTTAAATCATTATCCTGTTTCAGGGTGTGGGGAGGAGGGTGAAGGTGTGCACCGTGGGCTTGTAGGATTTTGCTTTCATGGTCTTGAAAATCCGTCTGGTTGAGACAACTGAGTCTGCCTTGGGTCAGTTGGGAGGGAGAGCTGAATGTCACCTCCCAGCTCAGCCGTCAGCACTTTAGAAACAGTGAGTCCATTTAGGATGTAGGGTTGGGTTTGGGGTAGGGGGAAAGTTGGTATATGTGAGGGGGTGTTCTTTGTTTTTTGTTTTGTTGGTTTTTTTGGTTTGTTTTTTTTTCTTTAAGCGATGTGATTTAAAATGTTAGAAGTGGAAAGCGGAGTGAAACAATTTCCCTTTTGTGTTTCACAAAACTCTTGTAGCATGGCAAAATCTCCTTTTAGTTCAGTTAGGGTCTAGCAATGGGATGCCTCGGTTCCTAATATGGCAGATACTACATCTGCTTCCTGTATGTTATCAGACGTGTTTTTTAGGTCTGGTTTGTAATCTGCAAAGCTCTTGTGGAACTGGCCCTGGTTATTTTGGAGGCAGTTTCAGTCTGTGGTCTGGAATGAAACAGTAATCAGGGGCTCCAAGCGGACAGGACTTAAAGAGATACTATCTAGGGGTGATGAGCTTTCTTGGCAGCACTTAGCTTGGAACTCTGTTTTGTATGATATGAGCCTGAGCCTGGATTTTACAGTTTTTAGGATGAAACAATGAGAAAGTTGGTTTTACAGAAGGTTTATCTGCACTGCTACTAGTAGAATACTCCAAGTGAGGGGACTTTATAAAGAGAGTTTCTTTGTCCCAATACCTGAATATTATCTGATTCTTCAGGGCTTCAGTTTTTTTCACGTAACTATCATGTTTTTCTATGTCTGATTTTTTTTTTCTCCTGTTAAGAAATATATTTATCCTGTTTTGCTGTAGTCAAAATTATCTGTCGTCTTGCCTCTGTCATCAGCATAACTTTTAAGTAGTCGCTTGTAAGAAGTGCTGACTAGCTGCTGGCTTGGTAGATGTGTATGGTTTTCAGAGGTATCCCGATTTCACACTCCCTTCCATTTCTCAGGTGAGAATAAATAAACCTAAGTTCCTGAAAGCTCTCATGGATAAAAATTGAAACTACTTGTGGATGTGTGCTACCAAAAGAAAAATGTGTGTTGCATATTAGAGACTAACATGTTTGACAAAAAACTTCAGAGTAGCAGCAGTGGAGGAGGTGGAGAGAACAATGTTTGTTTGAAGATCAGTGCACCCTGGAGAAGAAATTTATTATGACAGTATCAGAGTAAATAAAGTCCTTCTCTAGTGTAGTTTTGTTTGTGTCTTTCTAATTAGTATGGTTGGTTCCTCGGGGGCTAGTTTCTGCTGGAGATTGACCTGCATGGGTTTATAATAAGGGTGCACAATAATTTTTTTTTTTTTTAAACTTAGCAGGTTTTGTTGTTTACTTTACGGTTGATGTATGTAGCGCTTTGGTTACCAGTAACAAGGAGAGAATTCCTTCCTAATCATTCTGTTCCTAGTGTGGGGGAATTATCCTTGATTTAGCACTTCATTTGAAAACAGTTCAGATTGTTTGCTTTCTTCCTTAAGTTTGTCCTGTACCTGCACTTTGATGCTTGCCCATGTTTCTTAACAGGAGCACACTCTTACGTGTCACTGTTGGAGGCTCCTTTTCAACCTGTGCTCTTTGGTTTCGTGGTTGGGCTTGCAACCTGTTTCAAAACTTTGGACTGTTGTTGTAATGTAGGAGCTGGTTATTAGGGCCATCTGTGTAATTTCAAAATGCTGATTTCAGAAATATGCTGGTTTGTTGTTTTGGTTTGGTTTGTTGTTTTTTTTTAAATACACATATTAGGCCACATTGCCTTCCAAGTTCAAGAGGGTCTTTCCTTGAATACTTAGGAAAAAGAGATTAGATGAGTGGTTCTTAGTCTTTGACTCTTTGATCAGGTGTCTGCCCTAAATTGTTTACCTGACCAAACTGGGCAATATTGTTTATAGTATCCAAGTGAGAAATTTTGTGTGGTGACATTGATGTGGTGGGTTTCCTAAGAACCTAACATGTAAGGTCTCAGTTTGGGTATGAAATAGAGAGGGACAGTAGTAGCAAGCATCAAATGGGTTTTGGTGGAGTAATAGAATGCAAGTTTCAGTGGGATGGATAAAAAGAGGCAATGCTAGCAGTTCAGAAGAAACCGTTGACTTTGGGCCATGGCTTCTGAGTGAAAGCTGTAGAAATAGTTACTCAAGGCCATCCTTTTCTATCTAAACTCTTTGATGGCAGCTGCCCTGGTTTTTCTCTGTAGTCTTTACTAGGAACAGTCTTTGCAGAGTTAACTCTGGATCCTACTCATATTTTGGTATTCCTTTGGGGATTACGCCTAGTATGGATCTGCATTCACATTTACTGCTGGCCTGACCCGAGTCAGAGCTGAAAACCAGCAGGGTCCTCACTTGAAGTGAAAATCTGTTTGCTTGGGGTTACCTCAGACTGTGCTTCTCAAGCCTTTGTTGTGCCTTTCTGCAGTTCTCCTTCTGCAGCCATCAGGATGAGTGTTTTCCAATGTTTCCCTGGCCAAACTCTGCTTCATTGCAGTGCCAAAACATGGATGATACTAGTCTGAAGTCTTGGAGTGCCTCTGGGCATCTCCGGCACAGGATGGGTGCAACAGTTTGAGGATAGCTTTGCAGCTGGGACAGGCAAACGCTGCAAGTAGCTGTGATTTTAAGTTGAAATGAAGAGTGTGCCTCCGGCTTTGTTTCCCAAAGGCCATCACGCTGCTGACAGAGCTGGTTCGTAGGGTACTTTGTCGTTTGAGGGCTAGGGGGTGATTTGGGCAGACTGCACCTTGCTGATTTCTCCTAGTGCTGTGCCAGATCTGGCAAGCTAGTGAGTCACACTACCTAAGCAAAGAAGAACAGCGAGGCTAAAGTTTATGAAGTTTGTAAAATCTGTTACCTTTTCTGCAAAGGCTTTGAACAGTGAGTGTTCTGTAACGGGGCCATCTTGAGTTCTGGGAGGCAAATGCTGTGCGAATCTGTGCCCTTGCTGGAGTGAGTTTGTGTCCTAGTTCAGTTCATACGGGTTTTTTCTCATACTCATTATTGATGCTGAGAAGTGATTATGGTAACTAGAAAAATCCAAGTGCTAGAAGCTGTTGTGTCCCATTTGTTTGGGGAATGTGATCTCAGTTTGTCCCAGAAATAAATTCCAATTTTGGCTTTAATTGTAGGGATATGGGGGTAGTGTGATAGCTTTTGCTCAGTGTATTGTGTCTAGGTTTGTGGACTGGATTAGGGTAACAGGTTGCCATTTATAGGACACTCTGATTGTCATAAAGACACTGCATTTTCCAGGTTTTTTTGCGTTGATTTCATATTAAAAAGAGAAAAGGCAATAAACAAAAACTCCAGTTAAGAGTTCCATTTTGTTCTTTGTCATGCATCTCTGAGACCAGCATCGACTTGCCCCGTCAATAAAATGGGACTGGTAGCAGACTTTCTTGGTTTGGGCAGTTATTTTACATTAGGAGAAATTTTATGTTGGGAATGGAGTGTAATTGGCACTGCAGATGAAAGGCATAGCACCCTGATAAATGCTTATTCTGACTTATGAGATGAATAAAGCTACAATCTGTGAACTTTGAGTATATATATATTTTTTTTTTTTATTGAGAAACATGTGTCACTGTTCTGTGCAGTGGAGTTTCTTCCACTTGACTGGCTGCAACTGCTGATCGTTGCCTTGCCTTGTTGTGCATGAACCTTGTAATCACTCCTGGAGTTACCCAGGTCTGAGAAGCTGCTTTAAATGTTGCCAGGGTAGATGACTACTGCCCAGGGCTGTGAGCTGATCTTTTTGCATCCTTACTCCCTCTTCCAGGCACAGGGGACATTGAACATTGCTCCTCTGAGTAGATGGGGCTCCCTGCATCGCCTGCTGTACTGCAGTGCTCGGTGCTGCCTGCCACCGTGCCAGCCAGGAAATCAGCCTTGCTGCTTGTGCTGCCTTTCCTTCCCCAGCCTAGATTTATAGGGATAGACTCTACACCAATTAAATTAGTCTACTGATGTATTTTTATGAAGAATTGAATCAAAGTGCTTTCCCACTCATGCATTTACAGATAGAAGAGTAGTTTTTCACATTAATCCATGAATTATTGATTGTTCTGGGCTTCCTTTCCATCTCAGATCCTGCTGCTTTCGTTGAATGCAAAGTCAGAGATGTCCCTGCTCTCTGCAGCATCACTGAGATCTGTGTGGTGGGGAGGAGGGAGTCTCCATCAAGTTCAGTGAACTAAGAGTGTAGCTAGCAAGAGCCCTGTTGGACACAGTGACAGTTTAGCACTGATAATCACCATTTTTAAAAAATGTTTATGTGGTTAGGAGCAGATGTGCAGTAACTCCAGGTCACTGTGACATTTAATTATTTTTTTTTTTACCTTGCAGAAAGCAGTGTGGTTGGCGAGCTGTGTAGCATGTATGTGTGTATTCTCATGTCCCCATCCCTGTGGTGTCAGGTTAAAAGAGACTCATATTGCAATAAGAAAAGGTTTCTAAAGCTTCCAGTATTTGTCTTGTATTTTTTACTGATAAGGGATAAAAAAAAATCCGATGGTATTGGCATTATGTACTTAGCTTAGGAAATAGTGTGTTGTGGTTTACCTGGGCAGCAGGATTTAGAGCAGAGACATGGAATTTTATGTCTTGGAATAGATGATGAGCTTGTTCTGTGTGCTGCTCTGTCTGAAACATAACCATTTTATCTGTGAGCTGAGGGTGTGTATTTTTTTTCCTCATGTATAAGAACTGAACTTTGCTTGACTCCCGTGCCTGTAGCTGACATTGCAGTGGTTTGGTTTTTTCCTTTTTTTTTTTTTTTTTTTTTTTCCCCTGATGATGTTCTCTCTTGTACAGAAATCCACTCCTGTTGTGTAGCATGTGGCATGTTCTCCGGTGGTAGCCACATTTCAGTTAGCATGCAGATGCTGGGGTGCCTCTCTTGGTGGAGAGGCTGTAGAAATACCCATGATGTTGCTGCTGCTCGGAATCCTGCCCTTGAAAGCAAGAACGTTTATGGAATCTTGGTCATATTCTTTAGTTCTTGCATTCCTCAGTAAATAACAGTATTTGACTGTAAAATACTGTTTGGGGTTTGAGTAAGGAAATGCGTGAGAGGCCCAAATGCAGGAGTCACGGTGCTTGCTTTCTGTGTAGCAGCTGCTTCTGCTTTCTGTGCAGGGAGGCGAGCAGGCTGTGAAGTCCGTTTGTGAGGTTGTACTTCAGCTCTTTGTTGCATATCAAGCGCTTGAAATTTACATTGTCTTCCCACTTCTCTGCCCTGGAGAAGAAACACCCCTCTGTCCTTTTCATGCAGAATGAAATGAAGTAGGTCTGGGGGTTTTATCAGCTGGGCTAGATGCTCGGTGTTCTGCTACATAGTGCTGCCTGTAACAAAATATGCTGAAGTTGATCCTTTGTCCCCTCTGACAGTAATGAGGGGGGTGACTTGAGGCAGGAAGCCTCTCCCCATCCTTCTCTGATAATCTGGTCTGCTTGGAAAAGCTTTATCACCGTGGCCTGGTTAGAAGTGTTTGCTGTGTGCGGGCAGGGAGGAACTGCAACACTTATCAACTCTCCTGTTTTTCCTGTCTTTAGAAGGTTAAAACTGTCACTCCTCAGGAATTCCTCATGCTGCAAATCCCCATTCCTCTTCTGTGCTTGTGTTTCCTAAATGACCCTTATCTGTAGTGACAGGGCTTTAGTGACCAGTCGATCTGGATCTGGGTGGCCACTCTCTCTTACCTTGCCACACTGACTTGATTTTGAGAGCAAATTTTGCTGGTCATAAATGGAAATTACTGCAGTTCTTGCTGACTTTCTGTCTGTTTGAATCCTGCTTTAGAAGGAGGATAACAGTTTTTAGATAAGAACGCTTGGGGAAAAAAAAAAAAAAGGATTTGGGTCTTTTAGACTACATGCCTTTCTGGTGGTTGAATATGGGGGCGGTAAACATCTCTGTCATTACTAGTAATATAAATTCAAGCAAATCCAGTACCTGTGGTGGTTGGGCTGATATAAATTCTGTTGGTGCGGAGGACACAGTTAACTGATGATGGTGTGATTCAGTTGCCTTGTTTAGCTTTGTTCACCACCACCCCTTTAATCACATAAAATTCCAAAGGTGGCACATTTATAAGTTTTGGGTTAGAAGTTAAGTGTTGGTTTTGGTGTGGGGTATTGGTTTTGTTTTTTTATTTATTTTTTTTTTTAATTGATAGGCTAGGTGGAACCTGTATGGAGAATGTCCAGCTTGTAAGGTCAGGCACCGAGGCCTCGGTGTCCTGTGGCTGGGTTTGGTGACTGTCCCTATCACTTCGTGAGGAACGAGAAAACCTGGTGTTAAGTGGTTTTGTAAATCCATCAGCAAAGGACTCAGTCTGCTCTCTGACTTATACCAGAGTCTTCTGGGGAGGGAGAGGGAAAACAGAGAACACACCAGTGGTGGTGGGGTTTTTTTTTGTTGTTTGGGGTTTTTTTTGGGTTTTTTTTTTTTTGTCGTTGTTGGAAAATGTCACTGTGTTTGAAGGCTCCGGTTGCACAAACTCAAAAGGGAGAGTGAGGCTTTGCCAGCAACTCTTTGTCCCTGTGGATCTTAAGAGTTTTAAGTTAGTATCACGTCAGTGTCAAATGTGTTTGAAAAGCTTATAGCTTACGTTGAAGTCCACGTCAGTAGTTTTCCACATTAGAAGGGATCCTTCTGATTCAAACTGGATGCATGTGTCAGGACAGTTCAGTAGACAATAGTTGCCTGTGCCTGCCAGGCTGTTAGGTCAAACAGATAGCAGGAAGCTGTGGTTTTCCATGCCCATAGGTCTGATTTTTTTAACCCATTGAGGCCCAGAACTGTTGCCTTCTCTTCCCAGTTCAGCATGGATGTACAGCATATGTATGTAACACTGAGGCTTCCCTCACTTCTCGGATGATCTTAAAAGGCTTCTGTCAAGGATTTTTGGTATTAAAAGATACATGGCTATAGGTCAGCATCTTTCATATGAGCAGTATACCACCCAAGCTTAAAACTATATACCATGGTGTTCAGGAGAGCCCAGTATGCACAGTTACTCCATAAATGCCTTCACAGGCCATACATGGTAGCTCAGAACCCTCTTCAGCGTGTGTTGCTTACCAGAATAAAATCTTCTTGAGCAGTCCAGTAGATGCAGTAAGTAGCTGCAGATAGGAAACTACATAAACAGAGGAGAATGTTACTGGCTCTTGCAGGGACCTCAGTGATATCATTTTTCTCTATCTTAATGAAGCATTACAGTTAGTTTACATAGTGATAAATATAATAATTATTGTAGCGATGGCTGTGTGCCCAAGATGCCTAGAAAGCTGAACATGAAATCTTTTTAATGGCATCATAATGGTCTTTGTAAGTGTTACAGATTTCCTAGTGTTACGTATAATAAATAATGCACATTATTTTCCAGTGGACTTGTACAACTCAACAGTGTATAGACAGAGAAAAGACTTCATCTTGAGAAACTGAATTTTTTCTGTGGCAATTTTCTCTGGTTAGACAGTGTTTGGCATTGGCTGCTGGGGAGCAAATGTGCGTTTGTGGGAGTGGGGGGAGATGAGATGAAAAACATACTGGGCTTTGGAGAGTAAGCTTGGGTGCCTTCCTGTCATTGCTAATATATTTTTGTTTATTAATTTCTATTTTGTAAATAATAAGTTTCATAAGAATACACAGACTTAACGCAGTATGGCTTCCGTCCCTTCGCTGTCTTAAATCTCTCAAAGGAAACAATGTGTAGCCAGTGTGAGATGCTTGTTTGTGGATTCTGCTTCACTTGGCAAACTATGACTCTTTTCACTTTGGGTCCCATTCCTGGCAAGGGTCAAACATTTAACTACAGAAATCAGCAGGAAGCTGTTGGACCAAGATGCATCAGGCAAGAGAAAAGCTGTTTGTATGGGGATTTTTTCATTCTTTGCTTCTTCCGGCAGATTTGAATTAAAAGTATGTGGAAAAGTGTTAGGTCCTTAAATTTTTAATATTAAAGTGTACTCCTTCCTCATGTTTAAAATTCTACACCAAGAGTATCTGCACCACAGTAATTTGTTGAAGATGAACAACGAATTTTCGGAGTTAATGCTGAATCCTGTATGGTCCCACCTTCCCGTATGCTTAATGATGATGGTTTCCAGCATCTCCACATTCTTAGGATGCATGAGTCAAGTAAGACTAAAAAGTCAGACTGTTGCATCTGAGTAGAACAAAATCCTGTATCCATAGCAACTACAAATGAGAACAATATTAAGATCAGTGATTTAAAAAAATTCTTTCTCATGCCATATTTGTTTTGTTCTGTGAAAAGTAAGAGGGGGACAAGTAATAAGATGAGAAAACACTTATCTCTCTGGTGACTTTGAGAGCTGTTATTTCTTTATTACTTTGACCCATCTCAATAATTTGGATTATCACTTGTAAAGAGCATAGTATCTCAAAAGCATCTGGTATGGTGGTGGTGTGCAGATGACTACTTGATGAAACTTGGTATTGGGGAATTATTTTTCCTGTGATTTTGATGCTTTGGCAGGAAGGGAATGAAAAAGAAATGAGAGAAAAAGGGTGGCTAGTGAATAAAATATGTAGCTTTTTTGTTTAGGCATACAACATACATGGTCTTGTCTCCCGAGCAAGGTTTTTAAAGTCTTTGTATCTGTGAGTTCAAGCAGAAATAAGAGTCTTTTAAATATCTGGTTGCATGATGAATCTTGTCCAGCAGAACCTTTCCAGCATATCAGAGTGCTTCATTGACCTGTGTGTTTGTATTATTACAGTACTCCCTTCGAACAGGGGCTTCAGGGTGTATGTCTCCCATTGCATCTGTAGCTGAGGTACTCCCCTGACAGCCTTAGAGGGAAGAACAACATTATCAGGCGAGCAGCAAAAGTTGACATCTTGTTTTAATGTACAACGTTTTCTTTTTGTAGGCCCAATGCAACCTTCTAAGCATGAAGAATTTTGACATACCTTGTGGAGCTCACCAGACTGTTACATTCATGTTCTTGAATGTACCGTACTGCGTGTAGGAGAGGTTTGTGTGATACATGCAGACATCTTTGTTTTGTATTTTTGAAAAACAAAACAAAAACCATATAATATGCACACAACATGGTTTTGTCATGTGCATGGTGATTGATCTAGTGAATCCTTTGTATTTTAATTATTCTCTGTCACCCTAAAGACTGTCAGTTTACATGGCTGAGTAATTCCAAGCTAGTAGTCATTGATCACGTCTGATGTTACTTTAATTGTTGCTTATACTTTATTTCTAATCTTAACCAGGGACTTGTCTGGTCAGCCCATAGTGCCCAGATGTCGTTTAGTTGCACTGGTCAGTATCTTGAAATACTGTGGTAGATGTGGAGGTCTCTTGTCTTTTCCAAGGTGACTGGAAAAGCTGGTTATATATCGAATCATACTATGCCAAGTGCTGCTCCAGATTATGAGCTCTTTCATCCTCCTTGCATACTAGAAATGAATGGTTTTGCTTTGCCCTTTTGGACTCCTGCTGCAAGCTGGTGTGCTATGAGATGCTGCCAATACCTCTTTGTCCTAATGGTTTAAAAAACCCCATGAAGTCGGCTTGCTTGGTGGAAATGTCAGTGAGTTCCTTCAGACCAAGTTAAGTGGTCTCGCTGATGTTTCCTCGTTTCTCTCCTTTGACTACTGTGTGGCTGCTGGTGGGACAGGGGGGCTGGCAGGGAGGGGTTGCTGCCTTAGGGGCCAGTGCATGGTGAAAAAAATTTGCTTTGAGGAGGAGAGGGTGTCTCGCTGGCTGTGGAAAGCCAATTAGTGTGGGGCTGCGTAGTTTTAGAGCTAAGCGTAGCTCTGTGCTCTGTGTTGAGGGGGACTGTGCAGCTGTGTGGCTCTTTCTCAGAGCATGCGTTGGCCCGCGTAATAGTAACAGAGGCAGCCACAGCCCCTAAATCTGCTGTGCTGAAGCGCGGAGGCAGGTATGCATGAGTATCGGTGGTGCTGAGAGGGGGAGCGGGAAAGGAGGTCTTCGGTTGCTAGAGCAGCTTGCACGCAAAAAGCCGGAGTGGTCTGCTGGTTCAAGCTCAGGGCTGGAGGTTAGTGCATCCAAAGCTCAAATTTGGGATAGACAATATACTTCCTGTGACCTCAAGTCAATCGCTTAATCTGAGTAATCTTACTTTGTGGTTTGCTTTCCTGTTTAAGCAAGGAGTGATAGTGTTAGCTGCTGCTCTCTTTCTCAGGTGTGTTAGGATTAGTGGGTTAAATTTAGTAAAGACGTGTCAGGCAGAAGTAGGAGATAAGTGTAGTAAAAATGTTGCCGATACTGAAATACCATCTAGGAGTAATCTTCTTGCTAATGGTTCCAAAGCACAAGTCTGCTGTAGAGAGGGAATTTCAAAGTTTGAACCGTTGAGTGCAGAACAGGTACCATGATATTGGACTGCTGCTAAGTCATACTGAGGTCTGATTATTATTGTCATGTTTTTCCTCGTGATCAGTAAGAAGGCTTGTTTACAAACAGGTGAGTTAGATATATCAAATGAATCTGTCACTCTTAGTAAAAATAGCGATTATATTGTGGGGGTCAAGTAGGTATATTGGTAAAAAGGATGACAGATTGCAGCTGAGCTGGAGGAAATTGAAGTTGTCTCCTCTTCTGCACAGAGTTCTCACTAAGACAGGTTGTATGCCCCGCTTGGATTACCTCTTTGCCACTCCTGCTGTCTGGCACAGATACCTTTCCCTCCAAATGCTGTCTCGGTGAGGGTTAACTGTCAGTGGAAATTCTGACTGCCTGAACTGGCTGCTTCTGACTTTTCTGAGCAAGATACTGGGTTACCTCTCCCTGATGTAATAGTTTATGGGTTCTTTTAAGGCTTTTAAATAAGTCCTCCTTAAGAAGCAGTATAGAGGGAATTGCAACTCTTTTTTTTTTTTACCTCCTTGTTTTTTTCTTTTTTTCCCCCCCCTCCCTCTCTCTCTTTTTTTTTTTTTTTTTTTTTTCCTTCCCTTGGAGAAACCCTAAACCTGTGTAGAGTCTGTAAGGGGATTTTTGGGGGTTGGGTGAGATGAGCTGCAGAAGGGGAGGGTGTTTGATGTTTTCCTTCTCCCTCGCCTGGAATGCTTGAGATTGAGTAACCAGGGTATCATCTGGCATAGCTGAGGCCAGTGCTAAAGCTTACAAAAGAGCTTAAGTCATTTTAGTAAATGAATTTAGCTGTTGTCCATCTACATCCTGTGCTTGTTGAGACTTTGCTGATTCCCAGCTGTTTTCTATTGCTCCTGTGTCAGCAGTTGCTCCACCTCCTCTCCAGAGCTGGTGGAATAATCTGAGTGCTAACTTCCTCCAGGCAAAATCAGTCAGGTTTCCCTAAACCTCCTAAGTGATGGCAAGAGTGGGGCTGGCTCAGGCTTCTGCAGTGGGTTGGGAGTGCTCCTGCAGCTCCTCCTTCGTCTTTGCAGTTGGGGTGGCAGTGGCTTCTGTCGTTGCCATTAACTGCATTTAGAGAAAGGATTTTTATATCCTTGGGAGCCTTTTTTTTTTTTTTTTTAAATACACTGAAATGCACCAGTGTTCGAGTGCTCTAGCAGCTTGCTGTAGTAGAGGAGGAGGGAAACAGTAGGAATGCTTTCTACAAATTGCTCAGATTTCCTGGAGGCAGTAAGAGACAAGAATGTCATGGTAATACTTAAACCTGTGTGAAACAGGGCTTTTGCATGTTGTGGTAGGAAGACTGTTGTTAGTAAAAGAGTAGGAGCTTAAACAGGTGTTTATCCCAGAGGGTGCAAATTTCCAGAAAAGAGAAAAGATGAGTTGAGGTTTCTGTTCTTTTCGATGTGCTGGTTGTACTGTCCAGGTTAAAGGTTCTCTGTCCCATGATGTCTATAAAGGAGGATGATTTGGGCTTTGTAAAGATCAGTCGATAATCTTGGTGATGACTTCTGTATTCAAATCAGTCCTACAGGACTGGTATACTACAGAATGTATTCTATGTCTTTTTCAAAGAGTGAAGAAAAAAAAATCTGCATTTCCCACAGATTACTTGTCATGGACTGAAAAGCCAATCTTTCTTTTTAGTTATTTTGTCCCTCTTTTAGTAAAAATCTTCTGATGGAGTCTTTGTGAAGACAGAATGTCTTTATTAATTTGGAGTTAGTCAAAGTACAGGGACAAAATCCCTAGGAATTTTGTTTAGCGCTCTGTTTTTTAGCAAACACAACCTTAGGAAACTCTTAAGTATCTAAGGGATTATTATGATTTGGTTTGAAACACAAGGATTTGAGAGGCAGGGCTGAAACCTGGTCCGTGGCTCTGAGTGTTTGGAGATCTTAAGCTGTTTTTATGTGACCTTTTTGTCTGGAGTACAGGGAAGCCTCTAAGTCTGTGTTCAGTTAGCGTTGGCTGGGTGATGGGAACATGGAATAGACTTGTAGTTGTAACCTGGAAATGGTTTTAAATGGAGAAAGTGATCCAAATTTGTGCTCTCGTTACTGAAATGTAGCCAGCTCTAGAGCATCTCTATCCATCGGTCTGTATTAGTCATGAAATACTATAGGTTCAGCTGGAATGAGAGTAGGCATAAAAGTAGAAGTATTAGTCAGAAATCTCTCAGAATCCTGGAGTTTTTTTGAGTCCTCAAGGAAAAACAGAGAAGAATTTAATTTTTTAGGATTCTTTCCCTCTCTAAAGAAATCTTCCTTCCCAATCAGCTATAATTTCAGTAACACAGGTTAAGACTGGTGCCATTGATTGCAGTGTAGCTTCTGCCACTCTGTGGACAGAGGAGCTAGTTGTGTGTGGTCTGTCTTCTCTCCCCTCCTTCTTGCTCTCTTTTCCTCTGCTTGTGCTGTAATACTGAAATTCTGCAGTTCTTCAGTTGTAGTAGCTACTCAGTGGGCGTGTGAGAACTTGTGATGTAAAGCTCAGTTCTCACTTGTGAACTTCTTAGTAATTGATACAGGAAAATAGACCATTGCTGAAGTACACGAAGACTAGCACCCTTTGGCTAGTCAATAAAATGTAGTTACAGAATTCTTCAAAATAAGAAAAAGAAATAATCTATAATTTTCTTCATTCTGGCAGTCTTGCTCTTGGGGCATCTCTGAGCTCTGTAAATGCTCTTACTCCTAAATTAAAAAAAACCCCAAGCTATTATTTATTAAGCTTTGACTAAGGGGGAAGCTTTAACAAAACTTTATCAGTATTTACTGAAAAAAAAAACCACCCTAAGGTGAAGTGGCTGAAATACTTTTTATAGGTTAATAGATGTGACTAGTATGAACTTGATACCTAAAATTAGAGGCTGCTTTTTGCATTGGTCTATCTTCTTGCATATATTTAATTCTCAGTTATGAAGGTTATGTTTTCTAAGCAGGGTTTAGGGACATGGAACAAGTTACGGATACTTAACTTGGCAAATAAATCTGTCCACACCTTATTTTCTTTTTGGGAGATTTGCTGAGAGTGAGGTGGTATGAAGGCAAGAAAGGAAGATGTGGAACTTGTGGGGAAGTCGAAGACTGTGTAAGATGACTCCATGAAAACAGCATCCTGTGATGCTATATAAATAATGAAATCTGAAAAGGGTATGAATGGGCTGATCAGGGTGGCAGGGTGTTTTGTTGGTTTCAGGTGAACAGGTGGAGTTGTTTTTACATGCATTGAGAAGGCTGGATTGGTATCATTGGCTGAGATACATTTATGTAAAGCTGTTGGAGTTTGGGGGCTTGGTGATTCTAATTTTCCAGATGCAAACAAAAGGCATTGCTTTCGGAGGCTTGCCCTTTTCTGTGTGATAGCAAGAGCAAAAGTAAAGACCATGACAAAGCCTATATGGTTAACATTCAAGTGCAGGAAATAATCTAGTGTTGTTTTTATCCAAAGACTCTGTTTCATCAAAGTTGCTCAGTCAGAGATGCTTTTTCTGAAAGCTGTTGGTGTCAGTTTGGGGATAATGAAGGGGGAAGAGGATTTGGGATTAAAATTACTTGCTGCCTGGTATGTGCTATAGATAGCTGTGAAATAGTGCAGTTTGTTCGGGGACAGCTTTGCTACCTGGAAATAGAAAATAATCCCAGACTGAAGCTGTGTTCTGCCACACAAATTTTGTAAATAAAGGAACCTTGTCTGGAATGACATGTGAATCCACCAAAGTACAGAGCAGCCTTTTCCCTCTGTGTGTTGTCAGAGGCTTGTAATCACAGCCCTGTTTTTAAGACTAGTGTTTTCTGCACTTCTGTGGTTAAAAAGAAATTGAAATTGTGGATTGACTGGGGGTGGTGGTGGTGGTGTCAAACAACATTGTGTATTTGATAAATGATCTTTAAACTCGTTTCTGATAATCTGACGGCTCCGATCTACATAGAGCAAAGGGGCTGAAACAAATCCCAGTAAGAATTAAGTACCTCTCTGCTGGTGTGCTGAGAGCTGAACAGCAGTGACATTCTGTGGTTAACTGGGATGCTGAATAATATTTTTCCATCACTGAAACCTACAGTTTGCTTTTGAACTTATGGATGTTTTTTTTCTGAAAAAAGTATGTTTGCCTTGCCTTGTGTTCCTGATAAAGATGTGGAGTTAAAACCACAATAGTTTATTTAAATTTGGTTTTGTAATGAAATACTAATTTACTTCTCCAATGGTCAGTTGGCCAGAATCTAAACTTTGAACTGGCACTGGACGGTAAGGCATTTTAAGTACTGTTATTATAACAAGGTCACTGTCAATTTAGTTTTAGCTCTAAAGTCCTGTTTACTTAAAAAGTAAGAAAAGAAAGAAGGCAGTAGAATTGCTTGATAGGAGTAAGAATGTTTTCTATTTTAATTAAAAAGTGTTGGTTTATGTTCTCATACATGGAGGGATCAGCCCCAGCTAAGCAGCACTGATCTGGAATGCTTTTGCAATCTGAAAGGTGAAACTGCTAAGTGTGACTTTTTGAGGTGGGGAAAGTTTAACTTTACTGAAAAGCAGTAGAAAAAAAGTAGTGATGAAGGAAAGAGGCAAAATGCATTTCAAGGTGATTTCAGTTATCATGGTTGACTAAAAGTAGGGGAACAATTAGGAACAACAGTTTGTAAAACTAGCTTTAAAAAATGTAGTGTTTTATAGGCACAAGCTTTGCATATTTTCATTCTCTTTGGATAATGTGTGAATTTGAGTGAAGGAAAAAAACCCAGTATCTACAGTATGATTTATCCAATAAACACTCCTTTCTTAGAGTAACCCCTTGCTTTTGAAAGGAGAATCTAAAACTTTTAGCATCACAACACCTCCTTGCATGTTGAAGTACCTTAATATCTGGTGAAGTGACTCGTTCAAGGTCACAGCCCTTGGCATCGCTTGAAATAGACGTCCAATGGCAGACTCGCTGTCCTCTGACATAACCACCAGACACATTTTTCCCCAGTGCATTCTAGAGCAGTGATGACTGCTCCTAACTTGAGAACATGAGAAAGCTGCATGGAGAAGTAATGATGGAAGTTTCACCAGCCACAGTTTTAGTTAAGCACAGAGCATGTTTTGAGTATGAAAGGCCTTATACAGTCAGGTGAAGGTATAGGTGTTACAGGATGTAATGGAGAACGTGGTCCGCCTGATAAAACAGGGTGAGGAATTGGCAGTTTTCTTGAAGTCAGCCAGTTTGCTTAATGTAGTACAGCAGTTGCAAAAAAAAAAAAAAAAAAAAAAAAAAAAAAAAAGGCTTAAAAAAAAGTTAATGTAAACAGTTAAATGTTTCTGTTACTGTTTTACTTGAGTTTTGATCTATCAAGCAGGTATTCCTCAAATTCTTTCTGCTCTTGATGAATTACTTGAACGAATGTAGACTTTGTCAAGGATTTATTTTGGTGTCCGGTTGTCTGCACTCTGCCTGCTGTTTTTCCTTATTGAGGTATAGCAAAGCTTTTTCCCTCTTGGCTAAAACTAAAATCTTCAACTGCAGAAATAATTTGTAGAGTTTGAATACAAGAAATGAAAAATATTGACTTGCAATGCATAGATATGTTTTCCACTGAGTCTAAAAGTCAGCATAGATTTCAAAGCATCAAAGGTGCTGCTACCAGAATTTTATTATTTTGCTAGGAGTTAAGGTTAACGGGTAAATTTTTGTTGCTATATGGACAGCTTGTAACAGAGCTTGTGAAAAGCTAATGCATGAGATGAATACAACCCTTTTTTTTTCTTTTCTTTTTTTTTTTTTTTTTTCCCTTGTTCTTGGGTGTCCAGTAGATTTGCGGCTTGTTCTGGGAAAAGGACGCAGTGAGAGGAAAGGAGGAGGAGGGATTCAGCTGCAGTTTTAGAGGTTCACAGACATGCTTGTACTTTGGGCAGTTTGGTAACCCAGTGGAGTGATGTAAAATACCGTGCATTCAGAGGCTGGGTTGTGGGCATGGCACAGCTTCCTGTGGTGGTCTTGCTTCTGGAGTTTTTTCCCTTCAAGAATTGTAGTTTGCATTGTGGCTGTATTAGAAGCAGAGCCTGTGCCACATGTATTCAGCTATCAAATAATCTCAGTACTTGTCTTTTAGTCTTATGTGTTGCTGATCTATACTAATTTTGATGTACTGTTCTTGAAATTCCCCAAATGCCAACACAACAAGCAGCAGTGTAGTGTATTGTGATACTACTTTATTGCCAGGGTAGACAAAAAATGGGTGATTTGAAAAAAAAAAAAAACACCACCAAAACACCACCAACAAAGTTGTGTCACTTATTTACAAATTTATTGTAGAAGTTTTGCTTGGTGTGTGTGCATGTGTGGTGGGTGTTTTTATGTGGCTGTTATCTGGCATAGGCATTTTGTTTTATTATGACTAATCAACTGTCTTTTAAGCACACTCTTGACTCGGATGGGTTTTGTTCCTATGGCGATTTCACTTCAAGCTCTCGAAGGGAGCAGTGGAAGGAGAGTGTTTTTCCCTTGAGTATCTCATAGCTCTAAGGAGTTTGTCCTGAGTTGTGCAAACATCTATATCGCCCTTTTCTTCAGTTTCTGGAATTCTAGAATCACTATATATTTTGAAAGCCTCTTGGAACACTGCAACAGGATATGAGTCAAAAAGCCTTCGCAACTCTCCCAGTCACTTAAGTTAGGTAAACTTAATCTGCAGATTTGACTCCCTTTGGTGTCCAACAGCTCCCTGTAAGATGGCCTTGGAGAGAGGGCACAGCATCTATTTTCCCCAAAGCAAATTTGCTAGTCAAAGGGTGCTGTGTATGTGCCAAGGATTTTCGCTTTGTACAAATTGTGAAGAGTAGGTGAATTGCTTTTCATAGAATCACAGAACGGTTTGGGCTGGAAAGGTCCTCAAAAACCATCTCATTCCACCTCCCGCTGGCCCAGGCTGCTCCCAGCCCCATCCAGCCTGGCGCTGAGCACTGCCAGGGACGGGGCACCCACAGCTGCTCTGGGCAGCCTGTGCCAGCGCCTCGCCGCACTCAGAAAAGAATTTCCTCCTGATATCTAACCTAAACCTGCCCTCTTCCAGCTCAGCGCCACCCCCCTTGTCCTGTCACCCATGCCCCTTAAGAAGCCCCTCTTCAGCTCTCTTGCCGGCCCCTTCACGTGCTGGAAGGTGCTGGAAGGTCTTCCCAGAGCCTTCTCTTTTCCAGGCTGCACAACCCCAACTCTCTCTTCAGAGAGGTGTTTCATCCATCCGTGGTGTCCTCTGGACTTGCTCCAGCAAATCCATGTCCTTCTTACGCTGGGGCCCCCAGAGCTGAATGCAGTACTCTAGGTGGGGTCTCATGAGAGCAGGAGAGAGGGTGAGAAACTCCTCTGCTAACCTGCTGGCCATGCGTCTTGTGATGCAGCCCAGGATACAGTTTTAATATGTACCTATGCATTTCAGTATTTCTGAATTTATTAAGGAATCGATGATGTGTGTGTACACATCAATAAAAAAAAGTTTTGAAAATGGCCTTGAGTGTTTTAAAAATACAGGTGTTCTTGCAATTAGAGTTTTTCAAGCTGGAGGACCTGTAACACAGCTCTTCCCTTTTTGTCTACAAAATGTTGCTGAGACCACTTTCCTTCTGTGCTTTGTTCACTGGTGTCCTGATTCCACATGGGTGTATGAAATCCAGTGCTTTGCGTTTAGAGTAGCAGCATTGGTTGGTTTCATTTCCTGAGCCTGGTAAATGTCTCTAAATGTGTCAGATGCCATTTCAGTGCTTTGCCAGAGCAGCAGTTGGAGCAACAGTTGGTAACGCTTGGAAGCATACCTGATGGCTTTAGTCATCTGAACGTTGCATTTTTGTCTGGTGCTAGAGAGGTGAGCAGAGGATTTGGATGGCTCGCAAGCCATACAGTACCTGAACAGTGGTTTTGCATTTCCCCTAAGGCAATAGAAGACTTCTGAAATCCATACAACAGAAGATACTAATGTTTTGTGCACTCTGTTGAAAGCATTTGCTTGTTGTTGGAATAAGCAGTGTCTCATGTTATAGAAAGAGATGGAAATAGACTGTAAATGTGTTATTTTCTTTTTTTTACTCAAGTTTAATTCCTTTGTATGTTGGCTAAGGTTCTTGTCAGTAATCAGTGGCAGGTTTTTGCACTTGGCCAAATCAGCCTGTTGAGAGAGGATGGAGTACATCCCACATGGTAAAGCCTCTTTATTGCTCCCTGGAGGGAAGGAGGCTTCAGATCTACCACCTGGACCCCTGCCCCTCCCTTCTTAGACCTCACTTGGCTGCTGGATCTCTCCTGGCAGCCACGGCTGGCTTTGGAAGCCTTTCATTGCTTCCTGGACTACTTCCTGAAAAGTCTTTAGGGGCTCAGTGAGATAAACCTGCTCGTTTCCTCTACGGTTTCCTGATGACTGGTCCACAGGACAACTATTCCTGTTTCTAAGGGGGGCGGAGGGTGGAGAGTTTTTCTTCTCCACACACTTCACTGGCCAGTCGCAGTTATGGGGTGCTGGTTTGTCCATCCTTTTGCTGTTTTACTTTTCTCATGTTACTGGTGTTTTTTTCTCATCCAGACAGTTTAATATGTTTAAATTTTGCCAAACTTCTGATGGCCATAGGACTATTTGCACATGCTTCGAAGTGGGGTCAAACAGAACTGGTAAGTCCTTTCCTTCCATTGCAAAGCAATGTTGCAGGTTGTAACTTTTCCTGACCTTGAATCTACCTAATAAGCTATTTTGTAGAAACCATTTCAACTTCTGTTGTCCAGGGAAAGATACTTCCCCTCCCCTCTAGCAGAATTCTCTCTTTGGGATCTCTCACTGCTACAGTAGTTGGCATTTGGACTCTTCAGCCTTTAATCTCAGTACTTCTCTAATTGTTCAGACTTTTCAGTTCTGTGTTGCATTTAGTAGAGTTACTGATAATTTGTGATCAGAGCTTTCCCCTCAATGGGGTGAAAATAACCCCCTCTTTGGCTGTTCCATTGTGGCTGTTAGGTGCTGCTGACCAGTTCAAAATATAAGGTATTCAAATGCATTAATTCAATTTACAGATGGAATATATTGTGATCCTGTATGAGTATATAGTGGCTCCTGTGCCTGTGTGCAGTCTTACATATAAATGAATAATGCGTTTATTCTTGGTAAGTAGTTTGTTTCTAGGTCTTTATTTTAGAAAAGAGAAAAAAGTTCTGCTTTGTCTGGTTGCAGTCTGTATCATCTGCTTTTCTTATTGTTTAGTTATCATACAGTGAAGTGGCATTTTAAGTGCAACTCCCAACTGATTTATGGTAGTTATTTTTAACAATAAAAATAACTTCTGCTAATTTATATTAGGCAAATGTAGTCAGTGAATTCAGAATATAAACGGGAACTTTGTTTTGGGTAGTGGAAGAGCCAAAACAGAGTAGAAGTTAACTTGCAGTGGTGGCTTAAGTTGTAATTAGATCTAGGAAACACTGCAGTTAATAGTACTTCCCGTATTTCAGGCTTCTAAATTTCCAGAGCTTTGAAGTGAAGGACAATGAAGTATAGCATGTGGAAAAAATTTTCAGGTCAGTCAATCTATTACTTGTGAATGACTGTTTTATTTTATTTTATTTTATTTTATTTTTTGAAAAAGGGGGGGGAGTGGGGAGGAAAAAAAGTATTGTCACAGCTGACAACAGTCTAGATGGTAGCTCAAGAACTACCTAACCCCCTAGCTCTGGCACCGCCTACTTGAGGAGGTGCAGAGCTAACTGCATCTTTAGCCTAACTGGCTGCAGGAAATAATCTTAAAATTTTAACTGCGTTATTCTTTTGAATAAGAGTTAATAATCCCCCAAGGAAGCTCTTTAACATTAGCAATTACTTCTTACTGAAAAGTCTTGATGGTTCTTGTATTCAAAGTAATTGTTTTATGGAGGGTTTTGTTTTCATTGTGCAATTAGAGTTAACAAAACACATTGTGAAGATTTCCATGTTTAAAATTTAAGTTCTTATCGTGGCTTCAAACACCTGAACTTCCTGACTTACCCAGTCTGTCCTTAGTTTTGGTAGCAACAGATAATGGTGTGGCATGTTGAACGGTACCCTTCTTACAGAAGGGGTATGTAATACGTAGTGTGTATCTGCTGCTTAACTAACTGCTCAGCTGTGTGGAATTGAGAGACTGGGCTTGGAAAACTGATGAAATGGGGACTGGTTGGTTTTGGTTGTGTCTCTTTTGGTTTTTCTTTTTTTCTTTTTCCTCTGGCTGTAAAGGATGTGAAGACCGAAGTGTTGCTTTTTTTATCTGTCTGTAAGAGCCTGGATGATTTTGTGGTGATGAATTAAATGCACAGATGAGGCCAAATAGAAATTTGGGGAAATAATATGGGGGAGATTTGAAGACTTGATTTGCAGTGCAGGACTTGCTGGCTTTGATTGCTAAGCTGCTTTGTTTTCAGTTACTGAGGGCAGTTTCATTTCACATGCCCACCCTTGCATGAGCCTGCATTAGGAATGCCATCTTTCCAGAGTGGTCAGTGGTCTAATTTATCTTTTTAATTTAACTTAGGGATTGTTGATGGTACAGGAGCAACCTGTATTACTACATATAAAGCCGCAGACAGCAATGCCTGTGTGATCAGATAGCAGTGCTGGTATTTTGGGTATAGGATCAATGTGTTTTCCTACCTGTTAGGCAAGTTACTGATTCCTGTCTCTTTGTTGTACACAGAAGCACCTTTGAAAGGCTGAGACCTGAGCTCTGTATGTCCTCAGCTTTTGAGAAGCTTGAGCTTGAACACGTGGCTGGGTGTCTTGGAGCCACCAATTGCTCAGAACTTATATCGCTCTCTATTAGTTCCCTTTTCTATGAACAAGTTCTTTCTGTAGCTGAAATGAGCAGGTAGTCTGATATTTTATATTATCTGGTGATGACACCATTTTCTCTAGCTTTCAGTAGTCCATACAAGTCTGTACTGGTAAGAACTTGGGGCAGGAGAGGAGGGGAAGAGGAGTGGAGTAGATGGCAGTTTGTCAGTTAATATTTATTTTTTCCCCTAGTAGTATTGTATTAATTTGGGGGGGGGGGGGGGGGGGGAACTGAAACTGCTTTTCATAATCTCAGCATCACTGAGTAGCAGCAAGCCTAACAGCTGTAAGCGTCTGCTCAGTGGGGACCTACTGCTGCCAGAAATTGAGCTGATAATGATGAGCAGCTCAGTAGTGTAATTAAGGTCATAATAACTCCAACAGCTCCTTCTACCTTGAACACGAAAATCCAGGAAATCCACCATGCAGGAGAGCAGGCCGGGAGTGGGTGCTGTTAGGTAGAGAGCTCTGAATGGTTGTGTTGAGGGGGGAGGGGGGGGGGGGAGTCAGGGGGTGGGGCTGGGAATTCAGAGAAATCTAAGTTGATCTTAGTGGAATATTTGATACAAATATCTTACGGTTTCAGGACATCTTTTCACATCACATTGCTGGAAATAGTTCTTCAGCAACTCATCCGCAGTATGCACAGCTCTGTGCTGTACTGGAGGATTCCTAATAGTAGCTAGAAAGGTTCTGTTGCTTCTGAAACTGGAGGAAGGTGGTGTATAAGCTGTGATCTAGCCCATGCTGTGGTGGGGAGAGTGGGTGAGGGTAAGGCTTAGAGATCCAGGAGATCCCTTCCAGCCTTGGCGTTTTTCCCTGAATTCTGAGTGTGATTTGGGAAACATCTGAAAAATAGTTGTCAGTAAATGCTGACAACGTTAATTATGTCATTCAGAGGAAAGTAATGCTCTGTTCAAAATCAGGGAGGTGTTTGAGGAATGAAGAAATAGGTACTTGAAGTAAAACTGCATATGGCATAGGTGTACTGTAAGTATGCTCATTTGTTTCTTTTTTGCTAGCTGCTATGACATCTTTGGAGGAACTATTGTCTTTTAATCTACTTCCCAAATGTCAGATATGGTTACTCTTCTGCATTGAGTTTATGACCTGTAAAAAAGATAACATCATTGTAATTTTAAGCTGTCCCCAAAGCTTCTCTTGTACTTGACATAAGTTAAATGACAGATCTTTAAACCAAAGATTTTTGGTTAAAAATACTTCTGGGCTAAGACTTAAGAGTAACTTACAGCCCAAAGGAAGTCCTGTGAAAGCTAAGCAGTAAACTACTTAGAATAGGTTTCATAATGCAAGTTTTTAACTGTAGTAGCATTAGTGGTGGTTGTTAAACTAAAATGCAGTTTTGGAAATCGTGTCTTAGTAATAGGCAAATTGGTTAAGTTGGACTTCTTTATTCTGAAAATAGCTGGTTTCCCTGATACTGTGCTTTGGCTGAAAGAACTTAACCACATTTCAAAGTGTGGAAGAAAGTGCTTAAGATAGTGCGTTGGTGGTAACATGCAACCTTGGGCTGCTGAAATAAGTTAGTTATTGTGGCTTGGGAGCTAAGTAAGGATCCGCCCAAGTGGACGGCTTATGGCAGCCTGACAGAGTGTCTCATTGTCTTGCAAGGGCAAAATGACAAGTTCCTCTATGCAAATCCTGCTTGTGTAGCCCCTGGGCAGAGGGCTGTGCTGCTTACACCTCTCTATAGTGATCTAAATGTAGCTATAACTAGCAGTACTACATTTTCCAGTGGTTATTAAAATCCGTGAAATTGGAAGAGTAGCCAAGTGGGGTTGAAATGGATTTGCACCCCATACAGAAATAGTGTGCTGCTGTTTTATTTGGTGTGTGGATTTTAAAGCACTGCAAAGTCAAAAGTGCTAGGAAAAGTAAGTTTCTACTGACTTTCAGAAGTATAAAAGCGTCGATGGCGAGTAGGTCTTCATCATTGTCATTTGTAATGGGTCCCGTAATGAGATGGTCGGTTCAAAGGCTTGTGTGTCTGGTATACAGCATTGCAGGGAACGGTCAGCAGCCCGAGGAATGGGTCTGGTGTGATGGGAGCATCAGAGCCTTGTGGGGTGCTTTTCCTGAGTCTAATCAATAATTAAAGCAACAGTTGGAAACCTTGGTAATACACTTCGGGTTTAATGCATGAGGTTAGAGTGAGGGAGTGATGAGACAAAGTCTGAACTGTTTGTCTTCCCTGCTTGTTTTGATGGCTTGGAAATTGTGTGGTACCATAGGGGAAAATGGAAACATAGATACGCCTTCTGAAATGAAAAGTGGCCATCTTGGAGTGTTTTGAAATCTTGTACACAGAAAATGCTTTTGTATCCTCAGAAAAAGCTGTGTTCTGTGCTTCATTTGCCGTCTTGATTCCTTAGAAAGTAAATGTTGTTGACTGAAAGTCAGTTTAATGCTTCAGAGAGCAGGTTTCTGTGATTGTATTTCTGGTGTGATTTTTTTTTTTTTTTTCTCCTTCCTTGCACTTTTATGAGAGATCAGAGTTTCTTTTGCGTAAAGATTGTTGAGTGTCTCCTCTAAAAGGCTTGTGATGTCTCTCCAGAGTTGCTGCTTTCACACATACCTGGGGAGGATTCCTGCTCCGTGTTACTGGGAGGCTGGAAGTGGGATTTCTGCTCCAGGTGGCTGACTGCGCAGTCAGGTTCTCTGTGCTGCTGCTGTCTGGGTAGAGGTGGTGTTTTCCTGTACTCCTGTACCAGAGGATTTTTATGTGCCAAGGATGTGTTATTCAAAGAAATGCATGCATGTAAATAAGTCTGTGTTTATGATTTATTTTTTTTTTAAATTCAGGGTGTGGTTGTAGCAGGCTGGCTCTTTCTGTACTGGAAGTCAAGAAAACAGCAACAACAAAAGGGGTGCAGCAGATGAAGCACTGAGGAGACCAAGGGAGTGTGTGTTTTTATAAGTGGTGATTAGGGAGGGTAACTGGGTGCCTCCTTCTCCCGCCTGTGCGAGGCCCTGTGTCTGTTTTAAGCTGCTCCAGGCACTGCAACCGGGCCTCAGCAAGCGTGTCGGTGTGAGGCACCTCGAAAGGGGGGAAGGAGAAGGGTGGCCTGTTTCTGCCCTTTGTGTGTGTGTGTGTGTGTGCGTGCGTGAAGAGGAATGACATGGAGTTTGGCCTTCCACACAGCTTTTTAAACCCGTAGCCTCCCCAGGCTTGAACTGAGGATGCTTGTTTGCCATTAGACCAGAGGTTTTATTGTTGCTTGCATCCCAGAAAGAGGTTTCTCCTGGCTCTATTTATACGCCAGTGCTGTTTGAGCTGGCTGTGATTGGGAGGAAGGAGGGAGGAATGAATATTGTGCCCTCTTGTTTTTCTCTTGTACAGGAAGAAGAAAGCTGAGGAGCCTGTCCTCCTTCTCTGAGTCAGCTGTGGTTACGGTTTGCTGAGTAGGCGTGCATGTTTTGAAAGGAAAAGCAGCTTCAAATTAAGTCAGCTAAATACTGTGCCCAAATAAGTTTGGGGAAGTTCCCCCGCCTTGGACATACTGTTTGTTAAGAGCTGACAGTTTGGGGCAAAACTGGTTTATGGTAATTGCTAAAACTATTGTATGCATTGGGTAATTCTTGAGCTAAATAGGAAAATTCCACTTTGATAGCTGTTGTTGCCGCAGCAAGTTGAGGTACTGAGCTGCAGGGAGAAAGCAGGATTAAGTATTACAGCAGTCATATGATCTCCCTCCTTGTAGGTACATCCAAATCTTGCTAGTATAGCAGTGGTGAGCTATCTGCATGCGTACCGTGCATGGTACGTTGGGTGACTCGTGCTCAACATGAAAAACAAGGGTCTGGAAGAGAACTTCCTAAAAATCGGAAGATAACTGGTGAGTCAGGAGGGAGAGTCTTCCATGTGGTGGAATAGAAGGAAAAAGGATGCCCAGGGAGTTCCTGTAGGAGTATGACAGCACAAAAAAAATGATCTGAAATTGATAGGTAAATGTAATCATATTATGAAGCAGCTCTCTAACAGTATCAGAACATGACACACACACAGAGAAAGCCAGTTCCCCTGCTGTTCCATCTGGCCTGTTGTGGCCATACACAGCAAAATCATTTACTTGAGAGTTTCAGTTAGAAAAAGAAACTGGTATGTGAACGTTTGTCTTAAGCAAACGCTTTAAGAATGTACTACACTTCAAATTTGTGAGTAGTCCTGTTGATACCAGTTTAGTGCTCCAGGGATGTGAGAACTAACTTCATTTGGCACTGGTTCTTTCCATACAAAAACAAACGTGTGCTCTGTAAGGTGTCCAGCTTCTCTTTTCTGGTATCAGTTGTGGAAAGTACTGGGATGCTCCAGTGGATTTTTGAGTGAGCTGCACACAGATGCTTGTAGATAAAGTGGTGATGCCTGCAGTCCCAGTTATCAGTACAGTGTTGAAATATTAACTATAGGTGATGATGAGTGGACTGACAGGTGACTGAAAAGATTGGAAGTACAAGAATATCGGTGTCCGAGTAGCAATAAAATGGGTGACCTGTTGCTGAGATAAAATGGAGGTAAGTGAAGTTCCTGTTCCAGCTGTGACTCGAGCACTGTGCTCAAGAGTTCAGTGTTTGGACACGGGAAGCAGCTGATACTGCTTGATTCTTGCATGTGATCTCTCCAGTATTTTGCAGAAAAGTCTGGCTCCTAACTGTACACCTTCTGACGCTACCGGTTGTTGTCAGTGTGACAGGAAATGTTAATTCCTTACTTCTGTCTTTAGCTGCTCTATCTTTGCTAACAGAAAGCAAAGTTCTTATTTCTTGATAGAGATGGAAACTTATTTGCTTTCCTGTTTTTGTGTATCATATCCTTTTTTTTTTCCTTCTGTCAAAATGAACATAATATGGTTTGTGGTGGTTACTTTTTGGAGAAACTGGTCTGAAGTGAAATGTAAATGGTATCGTGTTTTGCCAGCACAAACTGGAGTTCTAAGTGTACATCCTGTCTGTCATTTTCTTTTGCTGTTTAGTGAGGACTTTGATCATGGTGAAGTTCCAAGGAGGTACATAATGATGTTTAAGTGGAAGAAGAATGTGTCGAAGCTGGTTTACTAGTCAGAAGCCAGTGCTCAGCCGATGTAAGAGACTTTGAGCTGACACCCCCAGGAAAAAAAAAATAGAAAAATATGTGGGCTTTCTGGCTGGATGCAAAACTTAATATTTTTGATGACTACTAAATACTAAGCTGGCTTCTCGAGAGTTTCTGGTTCAAGGTGAACAAGTTATTTCTGTTGCTAAATGTTGTCTTGAGTCTTGGTAGATTGCTGAGATTTGAGACCAGGTTTCCTTTTGCAAGATATAATCACTGACACTTGCAGTTTGTGGCTTCTAGTTTTTGTACTAGAAGTTTTCAGTTCGCTATCAGGTGTTTGGGAGTGGTTTGTGGCTGGTGATGTTTGGGTACATGTGATGTGGCTATCCTGTGGACCTTCCAGGACAAAAAGCGTATCTCTGTGCAGCTTGAAGTTGTGAAGGACTGAGGTTAAGACAGAGAGTGACTCTTTCAGATTGTCATACTTTCCATACCGAAATTATCTGATTCATGAGCTAGAGGAAGAACTGTGATTTATAGGTTACAAAAACAACCAAATGTATTGTTTATCTGAAAAGTTTGATCTGCTTTTGGTACTAAAGAGCAGGGTATTGCAGAGGTTTAAAGGTTACCATACTCCAAAGTTTGATTTGGTTTTTGTTTGTGTGTGGTTGGGGTGTTTTGGGGTTTTTTTGGTATGTTTTATTTTGTTTTTTGTTTTTTTGTTTCTGGTTTCTCTTGGGGGATGGGGTGGGGTGGTGAGGAGTGTTGTGATTTGAACAGGCTGCTTCACTTACCTCTGAGGCTCTCCAGAGATTTTTCTCTCATCGCATAATACCTCTGCCAAAGCACTTACTTTGGGGGCAGATGCACAAAATTTCAGGAAAATCAAGCAACTTCTCTGACTAGGTTTTGTCCTAAAACGTGTGCTATGCAGCAATGATCATGGGTTTATGTACAAAAAAGCTTCAAGGCAGTGCTATGAAAAAGGTTGATCAGTGTTGCATTTTTCTCATAAAAGTGGTTCTTCTTTTATATATATATACATATATATAGTGAGTGTATATATGTATTATGTGTGTATATATACATACACATACAAAAATAAAATATTAGTGCTAACTTTAGTTGGCACTTTAAAAATGTGGTTACTGCACAATAGCTTAGCTCAAGGCATGTGGCCTTGGGCATTGAGAAAGTGTAACTGTTTGGTGTGTGTGTCTTGGCCAAACAAAAAAATCAGTCTAGACAAATCAGGCCAAACAAGCAGCTGAATGGGTGCTACCCCCTGATTTATCTCTTATTCTGTTTAAAGTAATGATACAGGAATGTGTTCTGCTTAGCGAGTTATGCATGGAGGTTTTTTTCCTTCTTGCTGTTGAAGTGCCCTGTACTTCAGGAGGCACAGGTGATGTACCCACATGTTCAGTATTACAGTTCTACTCTAAGAATTTTCTGTCTGTGTGAGTCCTGTTTTAATTAAAACATAAATATAAATGGAAAACATGTCCATAGAAAATTGGTGCTGGAGTATTCATCAAGAAATGTTCTCCTGCAGAGCTTGTGGGTTCAACCATTTATTCTGGACTATAAAAATCCTTGGTGATCACACCTGTGGGGAACAACAGTTGCAAATGGTTTCCATCAAATACCAGTGGGAATTTCACCCCAGAAGTATGCTTTAGACTTATATAGGCAACTCTCAAAATATTTTACAAATAGTTTTTTTTGGGAGAGATGCCAGCTGTGGTTTATGTATTTGGATCTCATAACAATATGTCTGCTATTCAGAGGCCATGACTATGGGTAAAAAAAGTCTTCCAGATTTCATGGGTGTGTGACAAGAAAGAATTGAACCTGGGAGGTGATAAGAGGTGGGAGTGGTGGAGACAGCTCCTGCATTTTTTGGGTGCCTTTTTGTGACTCTGAGCTGATGGATATGTACATGGAGTAAACAGTCATGTCTCTGGAGACTTACTGCCTCTTTTTGGTAACTGAATACATCCAGGTGGGTCAGATGTGGTAATGGTTATCTGGCTGAAGGTTTGGAAACCCTGCTTTTTTTTGAAATGCCTGCGAGATGATGGATCACTGCTTAGGCTCTTGCATCATCTCAAAGTATTCTGTGGGCACTTTTATGAAATGTTGACAATGAAATACCTGCACCTTTAATCCATTTGATTCAAGTTTGAACTTGTGATACTTCAAGGCCCCCTGCCCCAGTCTAAAGAGAAGATTGTTTTGCTGATAAAGGTTGTAGGGATCTGGGATTAGTTCTGCAATACCTACTTTCCCACTAGTGTAAATGTGATCCTTACTTTTTTCTATATTTAAAATGAACAAATTTACAGGGCAGACCTTCTTTTCCTGCTTGTGAGTCGGTCAGGTGCCTGCTCTCAGTGGCATGCTGTTCGGGCTGGGGGCCCCTCTGGAGGTTTAGCAAAACGGAAGAGAGATATCATTTGTCATTTTCTACATTGTCAAATTATTCAAAATTTGGAATAAGGAACTGTTTTCTTAAGGGAATTACTTACCTTCCTGGAAAGTTGGCTGTAAAAGTAAGTCTGTTGTTAAATAGCTTTGTAAAAAGTGGATTAAAACTCCTGATTTACTGTTTAGCAGGAGAATTGTTCATTGTTCAGCAGGAATTTATATTTGTTTAGCAGGAGAATCAGGAATTAATAACTCATGCTGATGGTGACAATTTCAATAAGTTAATTCATTTTCTGGTAATGAAATAAGGTCCTTGGTTAGGCCTTGCCCTCCTATACCATCTATCATTAGTTACCCAAGTTTTGGGCAACGCTTATAGAAGTTTTTGTTATCATTCCTACATCTGTGTAAATCCTAAGCATAAAAGGTAGGTTCTTTACCTTCCTTTTGCGTCTTCCTCGCTCCTGTGCACATTTTCTGTTGTTTTTTGGTTTTTTTTTTAACATTTTGGAAATTCCCCATTGTAACTACAAACAGGATACTGTATTACTTAAGATTTATTAGTACTGATATTGTTATGACACGTTTGAGGCTTGTTCTACCGATTTAAAATGTTCTGATGGAATTCTGAGCTGCAAACACCAAGACAAACGTAAGGAGTGATAAGAGCTATACGTGCATGCGGGATGGAGATGCATAGGAAAGCTTTTTCATTGCCTTTAAGCTAGCAACATGCGAGGTGATGATTTCTTCTTGAAGTCTCGTCTTGTGTCTCTATATACATCACATCTATCTAAAGGTTCTTTTCTTAGCAACCCCGTACACAGAGCGAGGAGAAAGGCAAGCTTTGAGGAGTCAGGCTGGCAGGGGCTGAGCCTGCTGCCATTCCTCTGGTCCGGTGCGCGGGCACCTCCATCGCCGGGTGCCAGCCCTAAAGCTGCGCTTGCTAGAAGCTTGCGAAGGCTTCCCACCGCCCTGGATTCCAGGTTGAGGAAGGTGCCTGAGAGAGGAGAGGGAGAGGGAACGACTGTGGAAAAGTAACTGAATGCTGCTTAACGCGAGTTTGGTCCCTGCGGCTGGGTGACAGCGAGGGGCACGCGTGGCTGCGTGTGCGCACCGGTACCGGGAGCGCCCGAGCAGCCATTTATGAATGAGGCACCAGAGGGGGGAGGAGGGGATTTCAGCTACAGTAACAGCCTGCTACTAGGTTTCATTCACTCCTTGCAATCTCAGTGTAAACTGACGCTGTATTTTAATAATGGCCGTGCCCCGTTTTTCTTCAAACAAAACGCATTCCTCCTTTTTTTTCTCACTGAATCTGTGGTGTGATTTACTTTTCTTCCATGTTGTTGCCTTCCTGTGTGTCTTTCCCTTTCCGCCCTGGAGCCCACCCATATGCTAAAGGTCATGGCTTCGGGTTTGCTTTTAACACAAATCAACAAACCGCACAGCTACTCCATTTCTCGTTTCCCGCCGTTAGGAAGTGTGGGGCAGAGCTGCACACCTATGGTTCAGCTCTCCTCCCTGTGCCCCCCCCCCCAGCAGCGCCCTGCGTCTGCCCTGCATCACCACCCCTGACAACGGTTCTTGCCAGAGGAAGCATCGGTCTGGGAGGTGCTGGCTGCAGGGGGACTGTGCTAGTGCAGAGCTCCCCCTCCTTCCTCCTTCGAGCTACTTTAGGTAGCCCATTATTTCAGCACTTCAGACCCCTTTGTTGTGACTGAATTGAAGCCGGGTGACAATGGCACACCTTGCTTCCTATTCACAGCAAAATGAAGAGACAGGCCATGTCCTGAGCATAATTGAGCCTCTATCAAAACAAAAACACAAAGAGATGGGCAACTCAGTTAAGATGCTTGTTTGAGCTGTAACAGTGGAGGCTGTTCAGGACTAGAAACCTAATTACCAGCAGTAAGCTTTTAAAGCCAGTGCAGCATCCCTCTTTAATTTAAGGCCTGCAAGTTAATTAATTATTGTTTTTTTTTAAAATACTGAATGTTACTTACAAGTACTGATATCACTGATGCCAACTCACAAACCACCTACTTACCACATTCTGTTTTATTTTTTTACAACCCAAGCCAGTCCATAAGAGATGAACAAGTTACAACATCAAGGGTATCTCCTCAGCTTTGACAGCTAGCCAATGGTTTGAAAAAATACTGAGGCCAGCGCTTGGTTGGTTTATATTGTCTTGCAGTTTTCATTTGCCCCAATAAAGCTGTGGTGTTAGCTGTTGTTCTTCCTGTCTTTTGAAGTCTCAAAACATAATTAGTCATCTTCCACTTATAGTATATTAAGTGCAGTGTTTTTCTGTAACCAGTCTCTTAAGAACCGCCATAAAGCGGCCAAAAATACTCCAGATGTAAGTTCATCCGCCTAGCCTAGATGGGAAGCTTTACAGGTAATTCCACTGCAGTGGTCAATTTATCAGCTGTAGGGGAGTGAACGTGTTTGTGCCAGTTACTGGCAAGTTGATGCTGCTGCTCGTCGTCCCCCTGACTAACAGCTCAGTCTCTTTTCTGACCATACTGAAGTAAAGGGTAGCGTATGCTGCATTAAAACAATAAACAAAACCCTTTTATTGTCATTTCCGAAGAAGTTTGCATTTTGAAGACATCTGAGGATGTGCTAGGATTAATCCAATTAACCTTGTGTTAAGTAAATGGTAATTTCCAGGAGATATTTAAAACTGTACGTATTCTGGTGTGCCTAATATGTAGGGGGGCAGTATTCCAGTAAGGAAAATCTCGGTGAAGGGCAGGGATCTCCAGGCTCGCATGTGAGTTCAGAAAGACACTTTAAAAACGGCTTATATTTGTCTGGGTATAGAAAACTGATGAAAAGGTTGGGAAGTGTGGTGAAGGGAACTAACTTCCTGGTTTTTGTACGTGATCCTTTGGGAATTGTATCTAGTGGGAATAAATTGTCCCCGGGGTAGGGGGAAAAGATCATCTTGCTTTCCTCCTGTTAGTACTAGGATTGTGAAAGTATTTTTAAAACCGGTTAATACATTTTACATTTTGAAGACAAGTGCTGAACTGTTGGTTGAAGGCGTTGAGCAGCTCTGATGGCTGATGGCAGTTGTTGCCGAGCGAGGGGAAGGTGGAAACACCACCGTTGGTTGTGGCAGACAGGGCTGAAATGAGCTCCTCTTCTCAGAGCAAAATCTGGCCAGGCCACTTCTCATTCTGGTGATAGCAAAGCAAGCGGTGATAAACTTCTAGTGATGCAAAATGAAGTAATCTGGTTCCCAGAGATCCATATCCTTTTTGGTACTGGAGTTAAGGGCTTCTTTGTGACTCACATCCATTAATGTAGACACAAATCTCTGTCTGAAGAAAAGCCTTGCGGGATGAGTAAGCTGAGATGACTTGAGAGGCTTGTGGGCTATGAAAGGCTGGCTAATAGCAACTGGAACGAGACTTCAAGTTGCTACAAAAGATGTCTGCAGATTATATTAGTTTTTTGATGATGAGCAATACACAAATAATGGAACATAGTGCAGAAATCAGCTTCCATGTAAAGAATTAGGTACTTGGGGCATAGTGTGAACACAGGAGTTGCACCTTCAAGACCCAGCAGACTGAAAGCTTTTGAGTTGTAGAACCAGGCAGACTTGGCTGTTCTTACACCCCAGCCTGCATATAGTGTTATTTGCATTTTTTTTTTTCCCCTGAGAGTCAACCAAATTGACACGTTGTTAACCGTGTGAATGTAGGCTGCAGAAGTATTTAATATGATCCCACCAAAGTGCTGCAGAGTCATGTGCAAAATCCTGCTCTGAATGTTTCAGGGAGTTTGTTGGGGCCAGTTTTTAGTTAAGTTTTCTATAAACAAGGAAGATAGCGGAATGTTTTGGGTTTCTTTTCTGGAAGGACCTTCTCAGTCTGTCTCTCAGCAGTTTTGTATCATTTATGTTGGTAGGATGCTCAACCAAGCACATGCTTCTTAAGTATTTTGTGAGGCTTGGCTTATCGGGTTTGGTTCAGGAGATATTCTTGATGCAGGAACCTTGTGATCTCCTGCGGACCTGGCTCAGAAAAAAACACAGTTTGGGAGGTAGATGGTTTGTGTCGTTAGCGATACCGCTGCTTGTAAATTCTTGCCTAGCTATTTTTAATATTTGGAAGTGTGCAAAGCCTGTCAGTATGCCACTTTTATAAAACTGATGAAGAAAGTGTAGGAAAGGGCTCATCTTGCACCGCGTAAGTGAGCTCTTCCTGTGGAGGTTAAGTAAGCGGGCTCTGAACTCCGCCGATCAAAGGCAGGCACACTTAGCCAAAGAGTAACTTTAGAGGTTTAGCTCCAGGCAATGTTCAGTGGTTGCCCTCCAATTGTGAGCCCTCTGCTAATAAAACTCCTTTCTCCTTCTCTGAGATTTACCTAGCTGCACGTTAGGGACTAGGATTTGGGAAGGGAAGTGGGGAGGGATGTGTTTGTGGCTTTGCAGTTTCAGACATGTTCTTTGGGGGTTTTATAAGCTATGTAGTGAAACTGAGCTGAAACAAAGAAGGAAAATACCTCTTAGTTTCCTCATATTATATATTATTAAACAAACAAACCCATAACAATTGTCAGTTATTTTGTTATGTGGAAAATACATATTATTTTATTTTGTGGTTATTTTTTCTTGAAATTAAATTCATTGTTGCCAGTGGTAGACTAAATGAAGACTAAAAGGTCATAGGGGAAATCCTGGATTTTCTAACCTTTATCTAGTATGAGCTAAGCCTCTATTCTGTTGTTAGGTGATTTCCATTTGAGCAGCTTGAACATAACAAAATTAAAGATTCAAAATGATCCCGTGGGGTAAACTGATGAACTATTCAAATTTTTCAGAGAGAAACCATGTGGAGAGGGCCAAGGCTGGCCGCTTGTGCAGTCTGTGTAGGTATGTGGAGCTGTGACCTTGCTGCACAAACTGCTGGCTTGCATACAGTTCTCAGTTCACACGTTTCAGAAGAAACTCAGTCCTCGGGTATCTTCAGTGCACCTGGTTTTAAAATATCCCTGTGATCTCTATGTGAATTCTTTTTTCTGTAGCATACACGCTTACTGCAATGCTTCCAGACCAGTTTGTTGTTTTGAACATAAAAAAACATGTTATCTGTATCTCTGCTTGTCTCACAGATTTCTTTCATTGCAGAGGTTTTCTTGCATGACGTATATTTGCCCTCGCTTATTTATGTCTGGGGCAGAATTTTTTTATCTGTGGTTCGGCAGCAGTGGGCTGATAAATAAGGTGATATTGTACGGTGGTATTATGGATTGTTCTGGGGTTTCATTGATTCTAAGCTAGTGCAGGAATTTTTAAATTGCCACTGACTTGAGCACTTCTAAAAACTAATTAAAAAAACAAACCAAACCAAAACCTACCACCAAAGCAAAACATGGCCCTTCTGTGTTTTTGTGTGCTGGAATCTTTGCCTTGGAGGTAATTAAAAGTGTAACTGTTCTCCTTAATGGGATTTCTACACAGCTGTATTTTCTACTAAGCATGTCTGGGTGCAGCTGGGTGAACAGAAACATAATAAACACGAGAAATGGCTGGCATTGTACTAAAAGGTTCTTAAATATATGTATGTATTTAAGAGCAGATCCTGTACAGCAGCTTAAGCTATGCCAGGTAGCCTAGAGAGCTTTTTGAAGTGACCTTGGAAGGGACAAGTGCAGTTAGGGAGGTGCTGGCTTGGCTTGGTAAGTGCATCTGTGCTCTGTGGTCACGTGGACGCGTAGACTGTGTTGCAGTTGCTGGAGCGGGGTTGAGTATTATTTGTTTGTGTGGTGTTTGGTTGTTTCCCCACCCCCCCACCTTTTTTTTTTTGTTTTGTTTTGTTTTTTTTAGATTACTGTTACTTGTCTCCGTGCTCATGTGTTCTCCACAAATGAAAAGATGAGCTTGGGTGTGGGTCAGAACTGCAATTGCTTACAATTGGGAGTGACTTGCTTTGGTTAAAACTGGCCCCATCTACAATAACCTTGCAGTTTGTCTTTCTCAAATCATCATAACTGTACTGGGGACTTGACGTGTCACGGCCAAGGATGAGGGTCTTTTATCAAAATTTGAAAACCCTGACTTCACTGAAAGACTAAACTCTGTGAAGCAGGCTTGTGGGAAGGGCAGCACAAAACGCTATGGCAGCCTTGGATTGTACAGTTCACATAGTTTTTCAGTGCTGTTTAGGAATTTGCTCCTGTAACACGGTCTTGAAGGAGTTCTGTTCAGAACTAAATGAATTTCGTTTTCAGCAAAAGTTTATGGCAGTTTTGTCTCCCTTGCGTGTCTCTTTCCTCCACAGCCCAAACACATGCAGCTCGCAGCTTTGCCTCTTGTGTGTGTGTTGGTATCCCTGCTATGTGGATGCAAAATATCTTCTTGTTTCAGTTCTCCAGGTACAGGTTCGGACCTATTCCATTTTTCTTCTGTAGCGCTGTAATACTGATGCAGGGATCAAGATGTGCTTTTTGTTTTTTGTCTTTGCTCGCTGCTGCTTTTCAGGGTAGACACTCATGTGCCTCTAGCTCTGGAATTAACAACCATGGGGGCCCAGGAATAGAGGTTGTCAGTGCCTGCCATGACAGACTGACTTCTTCCTTTGGGTGGACCAGGATAAACTGGTTAGGCAGAAGTAGCTGTGTTTTTCAGTAGTGTTTCTAGCAGGGCAGTGAGGCTGGTAATGTAAAGAAAAACGCAGGATCTCCAGCCTTTACCTCAACGGCAGTGTATTGCCTATGAAAGCCTCGACTTGTAGCCTGGGAAATTAAAGCAAACAAAAAGTGATGATTGTGGAGATGGCAGAGAAGGGTGTTGACCAGTGATATTTTGGTTGCTTGGCAGGACTAGGAGAATGTCTGCTGCTTCTCCAAAAACACAGAGCTCTGAAATGCAGCCTTGGAAAAAACAAAACAACAAAACCCCCAGCAAAATCCCACAACCAACCAACCAACCCCACAACAGAAACAAAAAGAGTTCAACGCTGGACGTTTGCAAGCAGTACGTTACTAGCTTAGATGCCTCTCACTGAAGGCATAGCTTTTGTTTGCATGGGTTCTGTGTGGGATGAGGAGCCCAGGATGGTGGCAAGGTGGTGTTGAGGCAGAGCTGCTCAAAGTCTCTTCTTACAGGACCTTACCTATCAGGAAGGCCCTGTTTGGTGGGTAATTGCCTGAGCCAACTGGCTTACAAACTGTTACCCCCTACCTCCATGTGGTTGAACGGTTTGTGAAATAATAAACTATTTGGATAGATTCCGGAAACATGAAAGTAAATGCAAGTTTAGTAGGCATTGGCCTTTTGTGCGTTATCTGGCAGCTGAGAGGGGGGAATTAGGGTGAAGCTTAAACTCTAAACACACAGTGTGTGAAATCTTAAACCAACACAGTATACAGCATTTCCTTCCTGCTGGTTGTTTGTCTCCATCTCTGTCACTTGAAGTGGTACCTCTTCCAGCAGGCGTTGGGATGCTGCCTCTTTATAAACAATAATCAAGGTCTGGAAGACGGGAACTGAATAATACGCTTCTCTGTGCTAAAACAGAGACGGGTAGATACAAAACTACATATTATGCGATGAGCCCTTGATCATGTTACTGTTCATGAATAGGGAACCAAGCAACATGTACGTGGAAGTTGTCTCTGGATTTCTTCTAATGTACTAGAGTACTGAATGTACCGTATCAAGTTATTAAATGCTGTTTTCCTTCCATTGCCATCTGTTATCTCTCTTCTGGACCATATCTTTAACTCTGCAAATCCTCATAGAAATTTCTTGAAAATACTGAGAGGGGAAGCTGGCTCTTAGGTAATGCTTTTATTCATGGAACATTTGTTTTTATTTGCACCACCTCTTTATTTCATCGTGGTATCTTTCTATATATTTTGGGTGCGAGACAAGTGTGATCTAACTTGTTGACTCCAGTAGTATCATGTAATTTAAGAACAAAGTGCTGGAAATTTTAAGTTCTGTAAGCTCATCCCTTCACCAAAGTAAAAAATAAGTAGTATTAGATGCACAAGCGTTTTCCATCTGACAAACGTCCAATGTATAAGCAAACTTTTTTTTGATGCTCACGGAAACATTTCCTCCCTAGTCTCAAATGCTAGAAACCCCAAGACTGAGCATGACTACACATAATACCTGAAAACATCCAGATAGTGGTCACCATGTTACTCTGTTTAATGTGTCAATTGGTAAGATAATGCCACGTGTTATTGTAGGGATTTAGTTTGAACTTGGAAGGGCAGTGTGAGTTTCCAGGATGCTCTCCATGTATGATACTAATGCTCCTCAATTAGTGTTCTGATATGCTCGCAGTAAAGTCTTTGATCTAACGAATAAGGGGCAATAAGAAGAATACAGGGAATAAGATGCTAATGAAGCTTATGACATTTGGGGTGTGAAGACAAGGAGAATTAATGTTAAGAGCATTCAGTTATGTGCATTGATTTGTTTTTAGGATAAGAAACTACTATCTTGAAATGCAAGTCCTTATGGCTGCAGAGCTGCTTTCGAGTGTTGAGAAATTTCAAAATGGGGTAACAGAAGGATTGTTCTGTTTGTGAGGGTGGGAAAGGACATCCCCCCCTTCTTTTGGCAATTCAAAATTCTTTTGGTTTACTTGCTCTCAAAGTGAAGGCAGTCATAAGTGATAGTTGAATATGATACTGTTTGTTCCATTTATATAAATTTTGCTTTGAGTTCAGTTCTGGCAGCTTTGCTGAGTGGGAAGCTGATATGTTTGGCCTCTGTAATGGCTGTGTGGGCTGTCATTAGGAGGTGTTTTGCAGAAGCTGCTGTATCTTACCTTCTCACTTCGTTATAAAGCTTAAACATGCGATCTGCCCTCTCCCAGCTGGCACTGTATTTGTGGGTCTGAAGTGGTTTATAAAAACCTTGGGTTGCCAGGCTTGCACAGAGTGGAGCTTGTATTGCAGATTGGCTACGAGCTGCTGCACAGTCTTTCTGGTTTTGTACCCCAAGTGTTTTTGTTAGCAAGGTACCTGCCTCTGAAGGAGAGCACCTCGCTATGTAATTACGAACTACTACCTTGCATTGCAAAACAGCGTTTCCACATTCAGATAGGCCTAAGCACATGGTCCTAACCCAGGCTAAATACTCTATCTTGCTGTTGGACATCGAGAGTTGTATTAGTAAGGCAACATGTTAAGAGCTGGAAAAACACCGGGATCACGAGCGAAAGAAAGTTACCAGGTCAAACATGCTACCTAAGGGGCTGTGCTTGATTGAGAAAGGTGAGAAGCTTCTTGCTGTGGTAAGTAGTTCACCCTACAAGATCACGGAAATAAAGCATGCCAAGAAATTAGCTCTTAAGTAGTCGAACTAAAAAAATTAAGTTACAAGAGAAAGTTACGTCTTTTTCTGGCAATTTGTGCATGCAAGTTAAGGGCAAACTTAATGGAGACCATAACACTGGTCATGCACAGAGATGTAGGAGGTTCTTGTCAGTGTTGTCAAAGGGCTGCACCACATGTAAATAAGGGAGATGTAGTTTCTACATTCTCCGGAGAAACACTGGAGATTTCCTTCTACATTTTCTTTATGTGTGGAGGTATTTTAACTTGCATAACCACGATGTTTTCTTTAGAGTTAGGCAGACATTCATTGTGAAGGCCTACAAAACATCAAGGCAGAAATGAACAGAAGAGCAGCTAGCAGATAAGCATTGCAAATGCTCAGATACTTATCTATATCTTTTTGGTTTAGAAATTGGATTGGAGAATCTTGAGAGAACCTGTCCTCACAATAAGATGCCTTGTAAAGCCCAGACTCCCACTAGTCAAGAACAGCACACGTGTAGCCTTTCTTTTAAAGGATTCAATCCCTGTGCTGAACAGAGGTGGTATAAGGTGTGCCTTGCATCTAAATATTAGTTAGGATCTCTGGATAAAGGTTTTTAGGAAGTACAGAATTTGGTGTTAGAAATGAAATGTTTTGTTAACTAAATGCTTTTCTTAAAGTGCTCGTGAGTTTCCTGAATGTATTTTAAAGTGTAGTGAACATGTAAAAAAAGCAAAAAGCAGTAGGAGTAGGCAGAAATCTGCTTCATTATTCATTTGGATGGTTGGTTTTTTTTTGTTAGCTATTGGAAGTGGAGTCAGTCTTTTTCCAACACACTCTTAGAAATATTAGAAATACATAAAAATTTTCCATGCACACCTGTATCTTTTGATTTAACTCGTAGCTGAGACCCCTGCAGTAGGAAGTATTTATACCTTGCACATTTTCCTCAGAATGTTAAGGTAACGCTTGCACTGAAACCTTTTAACTTCTAGTGATGTTTTGAGATGGTATGTTTGGTAAATGAGGATACCACTTGTGATGTAACTTTTTTAAACTGGTAATAATACTTAAAAAAACACAAAAAACCCAAACAAACCACCAAAAAAGAACAGAAGAGACCACCAATAGATGCTGAACATTCATGTTGAGATCTGGATAATGGCTTTCATTTTTTTCATGGAAAATTGTAATCTTTTCCATTGAAAATCCAGGGGATCAGTAGTGCCTAGGTTTTATGAATCATGAGCAACCATTGGCAGGTGTTAATTCTAACTCATATTTTGTTTTGTCTTTGTTTCTGCCGATAACTTGCCTACCTGTGCGTATGAGAGTTTGTGTTCCAGGTGTCATGTCAGAAGCAGAGAAGTGCATTACAAAATTCTGATACAAGATTCAATTTTTTGGGAGCTATAATGAAGAGTCTCTAACAAAAATCTTTATTACTACTAAGCATGGTGTTAATTCGAAAAGTAAGTGCTTCTCCCAAGCTCAGTAAAGTTTTATGCCCAAATTTGTAGGATTGCAGACCTCTGTCCAAGAAGCTGTTTTGGTGAAGGCTGGCTTTGGAGATGGAGAGTGTTTCTGTCTCCTTCACGCTGCGTTGGTGGGAGGTGTGACTGCACTGTGTGACTGCCTTACCCTAACTCTCCCAGGCACCACGAGCAGAACAAGACAGGAGGATGGGCTGGGCTGTTGTGATTTCTAACTGTGCTTAGGGTTTTGTGATGTCCAGATAACCTTTTGAACTTGGGCAATGCAAGTATGGAAAGTCCCGTGTGAAGGTGCCCTTTGTTCTACTCACACTTCTATGTTGCAGTGCTTGCTTACTATCTGATGAGTTAATGCATTGTAATGCAGGCCATTGCATATTGTCAAATCACTCTATTTATTAAATTAGAAAAGGAAGGCAGCCTTGCTAAATTCATAGTTTTAAAACATTTTTTTTGTTTAAATTGTATTTTATATAATTTTATTGTTTAAAATAAATACTAATTGGCTCTTTACTAAGCCTGAATTAGGGGCAGGGGATTTACTTGAGCCCAGGCTGGAGCTTGTCATGACAGGGGTTGTTTGAAGTAGTTTGTTAAATGAAACTCGGAAGCAGTTTTTGATTAATTTGGTTACCTGTAGAGGCCATTGAGGAACACTGTTTTTATCCAACTTGTCTTTCACTCTAATATATACATGATATTACTATATCTGTCAAATATACCTGTAAAAGTTCCAGCTTCACCCAGAACCTTCTGTTACCTGAGAAGAGGGAAACGGGTAGAATCACTGTGCTCCCAAACTAAGCTCTTAAATATGTGTACTGTGGAAACATGTTAGTACTTGGTTCATGGGTGGTGGTTTAAATCTCTCTGCAAATTACCAGTAATGAGTCTGAAGTTAAAAATAGAAATACATGTGTAGAGAGCTGGGAAGATAGTTCTGACCGAAAAAACGCAATCGTGCTTTCATAGAGAACTGTTGTTGTTTGTGGTTTGTCTTTTTTTTAAATGCCTTAGTGAAGTTTGGTTGAGTCTCTACTAGTTTACTTGGTATGGGCATCCAAACTTCCAACATGTTGTAAGGGTTAATGTCATCAAGTGGACAGGAACTGGGGTTGAAGTATCTCCAGGGTGATGGTGGGTACCGAGGAGCCAATGCTGCCTTGCTGGGGCTGGCAGAGGTGAAGCCAGACAGCCCTGATGTGGGGCAAGGAGGGACATGTCAGCCTTCAGATGCTCAAGGGTGCTCTGTGGTTATGGAGTGACTTAAAGAAATTCTTCTCTTGTAGAAGAGGAGAACGTTTTTCAAATACACCGTCATGTCTCAAAGCATGTTTTTAAAAGCATGACCAGATAAGGTCAGTGATAAGGTGGTTTTGCTCCATTAGCTTTTCCCATTTTCTGTATGCCTCTTTATGCCTTAGCTTATAGAAAACCAGGCACTGTCTCCATTCGTAGATGCAGCTTGGCAAGTTTTCTGACCATGTTTTTTTATTGTATATTCTGTTTTTTCTGTGAGTTTTGAAGCAGGCATTTTGTGCAAGTTCGGGTTAATTGCTGTTGGCTAGCACCTGTTGTTTTCTTTATGCCTAGTGTGGTGGGTGTTTGGAAGTATAGTTCAGATCAGTTTACCTGCACCGGTGCATTTATTGCAGTCTTTCTGATGCGCTTCAAAAAGCAAACAAAATAACCTGATTTAATGCAAACTTGGCGTAACTATCTGTGCTCTTACAACTGGCCGTGTGTACTCTGCTTTCATTTGTTATAAAGAGCAGTCTATTTGCTGTCATAGCTGACTTAATGCTATTATGTTTGGTTTACACAGAGTAATATTCTATGTTGTATATAAATAGTGTACTATGGTAAACATTTAGCTTTGGGGAGATTACAGTGCTGAGACAGGGCTAGCATGGGCTGCTAGTGCTAAGTAGAATTAATGCATATTGCAGGCAGGCAGGGTTGGGCACTCCTCTTACTTCGGCTTGGTCTTTCCCCAGCCTGCGTACTTCCTGATGCAGTTGACATATACATATATATGTATGTATGTATACATTTTGAACGTGCTTATCTACGAGGTGGGGTAGCCAGCTGAGTAATCTGTTTGGAAGAAGTGATTTGGCTGGAGCCCCGGGACGGTTAGACCTGTAGCTGGGGTTTGGGTTCCTCACTAGCTGTGTCCTGGCAGCACTGTCTGCGACGTGAAGCAGGCGGGAGTGCCTGTGGTGGCTGGCTGGGTACTGGGGAGCACTGGTGCTCCTTTGATGTTGCTGGGGCAGGTTGTTTTCTAATTGCTAATGTGAAGGAGGTAGGTGAATCAGTACGGGAATTACAGCTCTCAGGTTTCCCATCTCAAATGGGTGACTCTTTCAAAACACCTTATAGGCAGAAAAGGTCTTTCATTGTTTTCTTTTAATATCCATGGAACAGCCCTGCCTGGCCTGTAGTGGCTGCCCGTAGACAGCTTTTATCTTAAAAAAAAAAAAAAAAAAAAAAAAAAAAAAAAGCAAGAGGCTGTGCTCGTTCAGGAGCTGCTTGTCCAGCCGGGAGAGCAGCATGGCGGGGCAGACATGCAAAAGTGGGTGCGTGCCAATGGCTGTTTTAGGTCACCAGCACCCCCACGGTAGGGTGCCCTTCTGGGGAAATAGGAAATGTTGCTCTGTGTGAGGTCTGTGGCAGGGCCTGAGGGGTTTTATGACAAGCTTTTGTTTGTTTGTTTTTCTGCCCCCCTTCTTTTTTTTTTTTTTTTTTTTTGTAGCAGAAGCCTGAGATGGCTGCCACTTCAAAGTCGCAGCAGAGGGATGCCATGGGAAGGCGAAGGAATAGGAAGGGAGCAACGCTGATGGAGCAGGAGCGAGAGGCCCCAAGCCCTGAAAGCCGGCCTTTGTGTCCCCCTCCCCCCAGGCCCTGCCTAGGGCAAAACATTACACAATCTAGCTATTGTTTGCTTGGAAAAGTCTACGGCATCCTATTGCAATTATTTATGAAAGAAAATATTTGATGTTTTTGTGGAAGTGGGTGGGGGAGACTGAATTTACCTCTCTTCTTATTTGGAAGTTAGTATTTTTTCCTTTTGTTCTTCCTGTCCAGTTGTTCCAAAACTTTTCTAAAGAGCAAAGGGTGCCCCTGCCTGTAGCCTGTGCTACGGTGAAAGTCTTGCTATTAAAACAAATGCGCACACCCCAGTTCTACAGAACTTCATTTGGTATTGTAAATAGAGCTACCCACAAGCCCCTTCTAGGGGTTTCGTTCATGTCCTTTATGCTTTTGTCTAGTATGGTTTACAGTGGTAGCATTTGGAAATGTTAGATCTTACAGAATCAGAGTCATAGAGGTTGGAAAAGACCTTTAAGATAACCAGGTCCAACCATTAACCCAGCAGTCGAAGTGCACCGCTAAACCATGTCTCTATGCGCTGCATCGTGATCTTCGTTGGTTTTCCTTGTAGGTGTAGTGAGAGAAGGAAGGAGCTAGGGAGGATCCAGAAGATGATCCTGATGGAGAGGGTCTAAATAAATGACAAAATTTGAACACGTTTTTCTCAGCTTGAGTCCCTCTTTGCAGGTGACATAGAAGATGTGCAGGTTAAAAGTGATACTAATAATTACAAGTCTTTACACACTTGCAAAAGAGAACTAAACTATAAAACATTAAAGTAGGGAGTAAATGCCCAGCGCTTCCAATACCTTTCACTTTGTGGCAGTACTGTGCAAAACAAGTCTCAGAACCATTTTCCTAAAGGCCAAGTGGTCCTTCTAGTTTTTTTTTTTTTTTAATTGAAATCAAAAAACTCAGTTACAGATGACTGATGGGCTGCTATGGCATGGTTTCCAAAAGAAACCTACCTGAGACTGATGTTCGCCGGTATAACTTCATCACATAAATTGTGGGAGCTTGCTTCATGTGTACTTTGTGGAGAAACTACATTTTAGCTGGTGGATTTGCAAACTTCCGTGCTTGTGGTGTTTGACCTCTCTATAGGACCTGGCTCATGATGCCTTGTCTTGCCTGTTCCTGCCTCTGGCATGTGATGGAGGAGTCCTCCTGCAGCTGTGACTCCTCCAGTCCTCCTCCTTGAATCACTTTTAGGCTGACACTTGTAATTGATCGGCTGTGGGAATGTCATGAAGGCTCATCGTAAATTGTGGTGGTTAGTAGGAAAGGTTTGGAAACATGTACAGCCTTATAGCCAAAATCAAAGCGAGAGCAACTCAACTTCATAATTCTTTGAAAATAATTATATCAGATCATGAAGCAAACATTTTCCCATTGCCAAAGGAGCTAAAGAAGTGCCGTTGCACTGGAAACTGTAGAACAGCTCTCCAAGGCCGTTCCTGCTACAGGGTGTGCTCAGGTGCAGCGCTGGATGTTGCTGGGGTTGCTCTTTGTGAGACGTGTGGGGGAAGAATGTGTGTTTTTGTGAGTGATGAAAATGCATTGCTTTGTGCAAAATGGACCACTTAGACTTCTAGAGCATTCTGGAAAGTGTGTGATAAATGAAGAGGTTGTTATGTTTCAGGTCCTGCTTAATGTTTGCAGCCTGTTTTGCTGAAGTCAGGAAAAGCCTGCCGAGCCAGAAGGCTCGCTGCGGTGCTCTGTGACCCTACTCCCTTGCGGTAGTAGCAAAGAGTGTATCTATCTTCTGGCAGCTGTCTGGTGTCGGCTGCAGAAGATCAGACAGACTGAGCTGTACCTGTGTTGTCCCTGATGCATGTGGAGTTTACCCTGTTAACCCCTACTGACATGCATTGATGAGAACAGATTCTGCGTTTGCAAGTCATTTCTCACATGGCAGCAAGGAAACTTTGATTTCTGAGGTCACAGTTGGTGGAAAATAACCCTATGAGCTACCATATTCCAAACCACACAAGGTAAACAGAAGATCTCACTTCTGTATTTGTTTAATTTCACCAGCGTTTTTCCCCCCACCTTGTGACTGGCTGGAAGTTTAAGGCAGAATAGTTTTATAGCATTGTTATTTCATTTGCAGATAAAAGCATTCAGTTTCCTTGCCGTTAAGGAGGGCTGAATTACTGTCCTGGTAAAATGCGCTGAGGTAGGAAGCAGTATGTATTAAAACTTAAACTATTAGGACACAGTCTTAAAAGTAGTTCTGGGGTTTTGGGGCTACTTCTTAAAATAAAACCAAACACATTAATTTAGTGTCTTGAAATATACTCTCTTAATGTAGAAGAAATAGTGGCATCATAATGTGAAAATGATTAGGCTAGTGATTCTGTGCATGAATTTAGGTAGAACTAAAGTTACGTTGGCTCGAATTTATATAGTGGCATATCGTACTACCTTTCATGTGTAAGCAGTTCTCTGAAAGCTTTTCTTCATAGGATGTGTTAGGATAGCAGTGCAGCCTGTCTGAAAGTTACGCTCCCGTGTGGCATGATGCTGGCCTGTCTGACCTGCATGGGAATAGGTCATAGGCTCAGGATTTGTAGACTGGCTGGCCTTTAGGGTTGCACTCTTTCCACAGGACACATGGATTGCATGCTTTACGGGAAATACATTTCGAATGCATGGTGCTAGAAGTGTGCAGAAAATGCATTTTGTAAATCCAGGAGCTACTGGGAGCACGATTGTATTTGCTTAATCATTTTTGCTTAAAGTGTTCATAAAACATGTTTAAATTGTGGGTGTTGTCTAAACATTTTAATACATTATTAAGCAAGTACAGTAAGCTGTGTCTGAGATGACTTGCTCTCCATGCCGTGTTATGAACTCAAGCTCAGCGTTAACATATTTTTGTACTGTGCCTCATTGATCTGTGTTCATGTGCACATGAATAATTCATACATATATGCATTTGTATATATGCATGCACCCACATCCTAGTGCGTGTGTGTGCTAAATAGAAAACATACGGTTTAGTAGGTACACAGAGGCAGAGCAGCCCATTTTTCAGTTTATTTTTCCAAAGCTTTGTTGTAGACCAGATATATTTTCCTATGGTTGTATGTGCTATAAAATAATATTTTTCAAGATGGGGAAAATATCGAGTTACTTTCATTCTGTGCTTTTATAAAATCACTTGAGAAATTAACATTCTTTTGTATCAGGTTACAGGCATCGGAGTTCAGAAGGGGCGAGCGGGTAGGGGGAAGCAGGATGTTCAGTCGGAACAAAGGCAGCCTGGCTTGCGGAGGGGTAAACAGGAGGTGGGACTGCTTCGTGTTAGATCCCTTAGGGATGCTGAGAGCAGGGTGGATACTGGGGTGCTCTTGAGCAGTCTGCCGGAACTCGCCCTGCTTGTACGCTCCTCACACATGTTGCGTATCTGCGTATAATTCCGCATGTGCATGGGTGTTGTTAACGGGGTCTCCGTTGTTACGTTGCGTATGGTTTCCATTTTCCACTCGAGGTCTTTTTCTGCAACAAATACCTTCAAGAGTTTTGCTTTAACTCTTGCTGCCTTGCTATGAGCTGGTGACCCCTGGTCAGCCTTCCAGCGCTATCCCTCTTTCTCCAGTTCAGAAAACCAGTGTAACAGAAGCAGCAGGCCCCTCCGTGTTGCTGCGGCTTTTGTGCGGGGAAGCCCCAAGGTGGGGAGGGCAGGTCCGGGCTCTGGTGTGCTGCTTGGGGCATGCTGCCTGGCTCCTCTCGGCTTGGCAGAGCGGTGGGAGGTCTGGAGGTCCCCGAAAGGGGGAAGCTCAAATGCAGACACCAGGCGGAATAATAAAATGATGTCACTGGCAGCCAATGGCAGCCCCCGTGCCCGCAGGACAAGAGCAGCAGCCCCTTCCCACCAGTTGTCCCTTTCTCACCACCAGGAACTGCTGAGGATCAAACCTTTTGAAGTTTATTATTTGGGAGTTAAGTGCACATAAAACGTGATTCATCACTGCTGCAGTTCAAGAGATTCAGAAGTTTCCCAGACTGTGGAGCTGTGTGGGAGCTCTTACAGCTCTTTCATGAAACACATGATGAGCAGGCAAACTAATTATTTTTTTTTTCCAGCGCTTGCTCTTCTGCACTTTGCATGCTGGGTAGGATATATGTTTCCTACCTTTGGTATGTATGGTGCACTATTCTTATTTCCTTATTTATTTTGTGCTAGACGTTTGAGTTTTATTTTTTCGTTAGCAAATCCGATAGATGAGCTCTGCGTTATTCACAGGATTTCTGTTTCCACCTATGTTAGCGGAGGTTGAATTGAACATCTTGGCGGTTCAAGCTGTTGGAGGCTCTAAGAGATGTTTATTGAGTGAAATGTAATAGGTTTTCAAATCAGAGAGCTGAGGCACCCTTTCTGATACTCCAAACAATCATTGTATGTACAATTTGAGGTAGGCTAAAAAAAAAATAAGAAAATACTATACTGTGTGAGGGCACTGCTGGCACCAGCCAGAGCAGAAAGATGTGGGCAAACAGACCTAGAACAAAAAGTTAGTCTTAGAGGGTAGGTAGGGTCCTGTGTTGTTGTTTCTGCTACTCCTATTTTTTTTCTTTTTCCCTGCAGAAATGTAAACAGTGAGAAGGAGGAAGGAAGGCTATAGGTTTTGTCATATAGGTGTTGTCTGCATTTGGGATAAGGAGAAGTAGTGTTGAGGGCATTGATAGTTCCAGGTTTTCAGGGGTAAGATGATCTTCTCCAGTCCAGGTACTGGAGTCTCTTTCCTATTTTAGTCTAGATTGGATTTCACGTGGCGTGTACAGGAGATGTTTGATCAGCTTTATGGATGGACATGCAACCCAATTTGGGATACCTAAAACTGTTGTTGGAATGAGAGTTAAGCGTGAGGCCTGGGAAACAGTACAAAGGTGGTATTAAGGGTTGTGCTTCAGATGACTTTTGTGAGGAGTGAGAAGATAAAAAGAGACGTATTGTCTTTAGAAACAGAAATTGCAAGGTGAAAGGCTGTGAGCAGCTGATTTCTCCTGACCTGTGGCAAGTGGCTGGTAAGTCAGAGTTGCTGCAGGCAGGAAGCGAAGCCGGGAAGCAGCCTGCATGTCCTCTGGTGGGCGTGGAAAACCATTCATGTCATGACCCAAATTAAAGGTTTTTGTTTTCATAGTGCAATATAAAAGTGATTTAATGGTTTGTAATTGTTTTCTTGGAGGAAAAAAGAAGAGATTTATGTGAGCTTCAGTTAAAGATGCAGCTACTGTAATTCATCTGTGAAGAAGTTGGACTATTTTTTAAATGTATGCAACAGCTTAGGATAGCTGTATTATTAAGAAACCACACTGGACCTGTAAATCAAAAGGCACCTCTGAATTTATTTTTTAATTCGCTGCCAGGTGTATGGACATCTCCTGTATCGTTAGGCTAACAGGAGAGAAGATTTAAGGTTTTGGTCCTTTTCATAGTTTTCTTCTTTGTTGTAAAGAATCCTGCTGTAATGACAAGTACTGACATCAGAATAAAATGCTTTAGAAAAATAATTAAAATAACGTGATGCGTTTAAGTTCATCTTGGGTGGTTTAGCAGCATTGTTGCTGAGGGTAGGAAGTAGTTTACCGTATTTTACAACTGTCAAACTATCAACTATGTACCAAAACAGCTCAAAACACTTAAAAAGACTGTGAAATATTCCAGCTGTTGGTGTGAATACTTGTATGTAAGTGTGTGTGTCTATAGAGACACGGAGCATGGATTTCACATTCCTAGGAAAATGAAATGAGCCAAAGGCACAGGAAGTGTTTCACGTGGGATAAGCAGGGGAAGATGCTTTGAGAGGAACCATTACTACTGTGCTGTTGGCTGTTTCCTCTGCTTGTGGCAAGCTTAGATGGATGCTTTAGGGCTTCTGTAACAAGCAAGGTGAAGCCCAAACAGATCTCGAGTCTCCTTTAAACAGAGGAGCTAGGGCATTGTTGAAAATCAACAACTGGTTGGTTTTTAAATCTTAATTTATAGGGTATCTCTTACGGTTTCCTGGAGGAACACTTGTTAGTTGAAAGCAAAACCAATACATTTTAAGTGTTTCCCTTTTTAGCCTATCTAATTCTGGGAAAGTCTTACATAGCTGAGTTGAAAACCGAAGACTAGACATAGTGATCTTTTTGCTACGCGCAACTGTGACTCAAAGTCATTCCTGAAGCATTAAAATGGTAATTTTTGTGTTGTAACACAAATTGGCGATGTTGTGGGTCTGAGTTTGCCAACACAAAGACTGTAGATAAGGGTATTTGAAAAGGCACCATAGAAAGTTGCACCATCCAGTGTGGCACAAGCGCGGTGGCTAAGTGCATGTGCGTCCTTGCTCCTTATTTGTATTTGGCGATTGTAAGCAGTCAACAGTTTTCCTGATTGTGGTAATAGAATTAATAATCTGACATAGGAAATGGCTTATTTGTGAAGTAAAACTGTTGAAATGTTAATATGCTGAACTTTTGCAAAACTGAGTTTTGAGGTTCTTTAATCCAGTTTTATGTTACTGTGTTGGATTTGTGAGTGGCATGAATTGGAAAGCGTGTCAGCAGTGCTCTTAAGTCCACGTTTGAATGCTGGTTCTGCTTTTTGGGTTGTGCGTCAGGAATTTTTGAACTATTACTGATGTGTTTTACTTTGCTCATGTGCTTGATGGCCTGGTTCTCTTTTAATAGTTAAATGTGGTGATTTGTGGAGTGAAGATTTCCTGCTGTAGCATCGGGGTTAGGCGATGCGGTGATCACCCAAATGGTAGGTGGAGATGACTCCGGTTTTGCCAGATGGTTTGGACATCCATACTACTTTCAGCTTGTGCACTACACCTTGAGCAGACCCTTCTTTTCACAGCAAGGGTGCTTCAGTAGAAGAACGGGGTGGTAGTGAGGTTATTCTCCTTGTAAGACATGGGCTGGCATTGTTTAAGAGGGCATATAAAGGAGCTGGGGATCTTAACTGTAGGCAGTTGGTTAGAAAACATAGGCTGACGCTAGTGTGGGAGTTGAAACCATACGGCTTCTGTTTCCATCAGAGTCTTCTAACATTCTGCATGAGCTTTAATTTAAATGTCAGTAATTTGACCAAAGCTGTATTCTGAGGTTGGACTTCACTTTTGAGTAAGCTGATACTAAATTTAAATTGATAGACAGAGTTACTAAAAGGGCTTGGATCTATTTGTGCTTTCTGTTCTCTCCTTCCTCATTTCCACTTCACTGTGGTTGGCAGCTGAAGCGGAGGTGTCTGCAGAGCTGTCACAAGTGGCACAGCTGGCGGTTCCCCAAGCGCTCGATGTCTTAGCTGAGTGCTACAAGATAGCTTGGCTACGCTCTCACTAAAGTTTGCCTTTCCCTGGGGTATATAAATGCTCTGCAGGAAGCCTTGCGGTCTCAGAATAAGTTCTGATTGCTTCAAAACAGATGGGAAGAGCAGTGAGCAAGGTAGGACACAGGACATGCAGCTTATGTGGTCCAGGGTTCAAATCCGTAGTGGATGCTTACTTGGAAGCAGCCTGAGCATCCTTCCTGTTGGTGTTGCTGCCTGACACCGCTGCGTGATGGGAGAAGTTTTTTAAATGGCTATCTGTGAGGTGCTGGTTGTTGATTCCCACTCTGCCTTTCCTGCCCTCCCCCGAAATACTTTTAATTCTTTCAGTGCTGTGCAAAAACATAATTAATGCAAATCCTTCAGTGCGGATGAGAGACAGGCAGTTCCTTTTGAAAGTGTGTACTCCTTTCTAGCCTGCATTTCATTCTTTGTTGCACTTTGAGATGCTTGCCTGTAGAGGGACGATGACTGCTTTAATTAATTTTGTTTCTCTAGTAAGTAGACTCTGAAGAATATTGGAAGTTTTTCTTTTTTGTCCCAAGAGAGCATTGTCCTAGTGGCTTCAGGCTGTTTGGGAACACGCTATAGCTTTTAAATCTCATGTGTACCAATTATGGTCCTGAAGGAGGGTGATTGTGTTGGCATTAGTCTATTGGAAATTTTTTCCTAGATATGTTCGTGCTGGAGACAGAAATTATTTCAAATGGACAAGAAATGACATCAGGCCACTTAACATCATAGTATGGCTCAGTGAGGCTCCATGTTGATATTTGTTTTCACCCTATTTTTGGTGGAAAGGTTGGTGGTTCTTGTTTTAATAGAGGCTTTTGGTGTTTTCACAGTGCTGAGACTTCCAGCCATCTCATTTCTGACTATACCTTCTGGAGAAAAGAGTCACAGCTGATGCCCTTCCTTTACATCCAAATGAGTCTTCCAAGTACTGAGACTAACAAAATACTCTAGAAAGTTATTAAACTAATATCAAAACATAATGAAAATAGCATTTTAATGAGTTAAGAAAGTGACTGACCTGTACTCAGAATTTCCTAATGCGTTTTGTACATGGACCTTCGTCAGGAGCGTGATCTGCCCTTGGATGATGGGTTCTCACTCTGGGACATGATTCTGGGACATGATTTCTGTGTGGGTTTTTTTGTGGGTGGTTTTGGTTTTGTTTTTTTTTTCCCCCCTGGCACTAGAAGCTGTTGAGTGTAGAGTGAAATCTGCTTTTATAAACTCCAATGTGAGCGTAAACTCCTGTGGCCAGTTTTGGACTGGTGAGATTTTTGTTACACACAGCTGTCTCATACAGTGTTTAGTAGCAATACACTAGATGCAATGAGGCATCAGGAGGGTGTCTTTGAAAGGAATAAATTGTAAAGGCTAACCTCCATTTAGAGGTACCCACAGTGTACAAGTCCACCCAGTTTATACAAACCTACTGTGAAAATTTGAAATCCATTAATAGTCACATGGAGTAGGAGTGTTATCTATTTTTATTAAGAAATAATAACTCCAGGTTTCCCTGAAATGTCATGTGTTGCATCTTAGCTTAGAATCTTTTGGATTGAGTTATGAACTGTTGAGGAAAATGAGTTATTAATGGGAACACAAAAAGCTAACGCCAATATGGTGAGAAGTGGAGGTGTATGTCTCTCTGAAGAGAAAATGGCAGTGTCTGAAGGTAGAAAAGCAATTTTTTTTGAAGAAGGCACTATTTCAAAGGCTGAGGCTTTTTGAAAACATTTTGGTGCCAAAACCTTAACCTGTTTTTCATAAACATGGTTGCTAGTTGGAGCCAAAACAAACAATGAAGGTCCTTAAATGAACTGAAGTGAGGAATCATAGCTACCCTAGCAGACTGCTAAAAACTGTAAGTGCAGCTAAGTGTGAGTTGGGAAGTTCAGGAGTGGGGACTTGGGTGGTGTTCAGGGTTTCCTGGTCACTGACTTCTCAGTGTTACTTTTCTTGGAGGTGTATAAGAAAGGTGCTTTAGCAGTGAGATTTAAAGGTGGTCTGCTCTAGTCTAGAAACCAAGGTAGCTGTAACTTGACAGAAGTAGAAAGGTGGCCAATATAGACTGTTGCATGTGAGCCAAACATACCACTGTGGTGGATATTTTTATTTGCTGTCTTTACTATCTCTCCCTTTTTTCTTCTGCAACACCCCCTGTCAAAGGCGGCTCTTCTGTACGTGCAGCATGTGTGTCTCAGGTCAGCGTCCTGGCCTCTGTCCGGTTGGGTTGAGACCCGTTAAGCCTTGTAGGAAAATGTCACTGTTATTGGTGACCTTTGGAGTCAAACAGATATTTGTTGAGGAATGCCTCTAAGATGCTGAGGGCTACCTGGAAACTTTTGCTTGTAAAGGGTTATCAGTAAAGGCAGGGAGGACCTTGCTGTGTCTTTACTCTGAGCACTTAATGGCTGCAAGATAGAATCAGAACACATCATTTTCAGTACTTTTAAAAGCAACCCTCCCATATCACCTTCCAGAATATTAATGATACTGTATAGAAGAGGATATGGTTGTTTCTGTCTTTTCTTCCTCTCGTGAGACTCAGTCTGAGGCTTCTCAAGGTTTGTCATAAGTCGCGTTCCCTTGTTCTACCTTGCTTTGTGTTTTTGATTTCCGCATGCTCTGTGAGCTTAGGGTGGCTCTATTAGATGGTAGAAGATTAAGTGAAACTTCAGACAGTTAAAAGATACCCTGTCTGCTGAAGGCATGGCCCACATGTGGTTTATAGTCAGTTTTTTGGGACCCTGCAGACATTCTGTGGAATGGATGCAAGGCATTGGGAAGACCATGGGGACTGTGGGGATCTTGGTCAAGTCCCTCTATTTTGGTGCTTCAATTTCCTTTTCTAAACCACCGTTATAAAGATCTGCTGGAAAAGTCAATGTGTTTTTCTTGACTATAGAATTGCAGATATTAGTTGAAAAATGCACTGGATGGTCTTCAAATGGCCTCAGCTATCTAAAAGACTCAAACAACTTCTTGAGAGATACCGTAGCTAACCATTGTAGCAACTGAGTTTAAACTACTCCAGAAAGTAGAGGGCTGAATTGTAAGCAAAATCCCTTTCTCGTGGACAAATATTCTGAATTTGAGAAACACTGTGTAGTCTAATAATTTCATTTACCTGTGTGTTCCTTTCTTGGTAGATTAGAGAAGCTGGCGATGAAGCTTAAGCTCTAGGAATAGTTTCCTCATGTGTCTTCCTTTATAGTCGCAAGTATGGAAAGGACAGACAGAAGTGAGGATTATTCACAACCATAAAATGAAATGGAGTTAGAATTTAATTTTAAAATTACCTATATAAACAAACCACTGGTGGTAGGGTTTTTTTTTTTACTGTGTCTGTGAGAGAAGTGTCAAACTTCACATTATTTATGAGCTGTTGCAGATACTGGACTTCTGCATGACATCTTCACCTCATTAAATGCCTTGCTGGAGAAAGAAGAATAGCTGGCGTGTTTCATTTTCCAATCCGCCAACTCCCTGGTTATCTGACTTGACTGTGTGGCAGTGTTTGGCAGTCTGGAGACTTTTGCCCAGTGAACTTGCAGGAAGTACTCTTGAGACAGATCAGCTGGAGCTGTGCTCAGTTAGCTATAAACAAAATACTTGTCTTTAAATGTAAACCAAAAAGGAAATGAAGCAAGGAAATGTTAGTAATCCCCCTTAAGGAGTGTAAGTAACAATGTCAGTGTTGATTCTTTAAAAAATACACCATGACATCTGTTAAAATGTTGTTTTTCTGGTGGACGTAGAGTTTTCGTGAACGTGGCAGAACGTGATGCCTGCTGATCGTTGGTATGGCATTGCTTTGGAATTTTTAAAATGGGCCCTTTCCTCAAAATTTAGGACCTAAATCACAGCTTCAGGATCTACACATCGCTGAGAAATTGCTTGAAGAGCAGGTAAAGCATGCTTGGAAAGTGATACAAGCACAGCCTTTTGACACTGTGAGGCTCAGGTAGCTTTGTGAAACTTTATGGACAGCAACTGTATACCCTGTGCCTCCTTGCTCCCTCCTTTAATTGCCAAAACCTCTGGACTTGTATCTGTTACTGGAGGTTAACAGGCAGTTGGGAAGCCATGCCTTGTGTCAGTCAACTCTGCGCAGGAGCTGCTCTGCTCTGGTGCACGGGCACCTGCTGATGGAAGTATTTCCCCTCGTGAGCTTGCGGCACTAGGAGAAAGCAGCTGGATTCTGTTGTATGGAGGACAGAATGAGGAACCACAGTGAAAAATGGTTTTATCAGCAGCAAACCCAGTAACGTCTGCGTATGGGACAGTGCTAAGCCCCTGACTTTCTTGTACTGCAGATCCTTTTGTCAAACATACAGTGAATTCAGCATTGGTCTGTCCTCTAATGTGTTTACTTTGTTTCCTACACATGTGCAAGGATAATAGCCAAACAGCTTTTCTAGGCAGGGAAGGATCTTGTGTTCTGTTGAAACAATTGATGTTATATGCTGGGTTCTATTTCCTTACATAGCGTAAGCACAGCTTCTGTAGTAAACTGTGTTGTAGGTCTGTTACTGTTGTCTGTGTGAAATGGGGACTACCTTATCATATTAATAGTTGGTTCAGTACAGGGACAGTCCAGGTGGGGTATCCCAAGCAAGAACCTCTTCCGTCCTCCATCTCCCCACATTTCCTTCTCTGACTGGTTTGGCATTCAAAGCAGTAAAGGAGACTGTATCAGCAAGGGGTAGGTTTCTCTTCAGTTACTTTACATCTTACAAGCACATTATCTATTATGCGTTTTCCCTTAGACTGTCATTACCGATTATGGCACTGGGCACATTCACCCAAACACCTGTGGAGGATCTGGGATGCTGTATGGGATACTAAATGGGATTTGTGCAGTGTTGCCTGAGAGCTGCACGCTGCTGGTGCCCAGCTCCTGCGCGGCTGCAGGGGTGTCCTGAGCAAGACTCAAAAATTCTGGCCCGACCCCCTCGGGTGGTTCGTGGAGGTTCCCTTAGGCGCAGGTGGAGATGTTCCTGGTGAGCTGCAAGCTTCTATTAAACTTTGTAGTTGTTAGAACATGCTACCTTGGACTGGCATGGGGATTTCAGCGAACATTGGAGCCCCGCTGGTGAGGCAGCCTCTGTGCGCATTTGTAGTACTGGGTTTTTCTATGCGTATTTTCTTACTGGCAATCAACAGGATTTTTTTTACTGAAATCAGTAAGATAGCAAACCTTCTTTTGTAAATATTCCCAGTTGCAATAGCCAAATGACAGAACCTCTTTTAATAGTTTTAGTAGGGAGAAATCAGATGTCAGAACTACTGAGAGCAGTGATTTAGTAAGTTCTTAAACCTAAAGGAGAATAAACCTTGATTAGTGGAGACAAATCTCAAATACTTAAAGGCACTTGGACAGAACTTTTAACTAGCTGTTGCATGAGTAAATACTACGCAGGCAGAAGCTGAAATTAATATCAATGTGAATTTCATGTTGGGCAGCTTCTGCAGTTACTGCGAAATCACAAACTATCCAGTTCCCTTCTCTTGTCAGCCCACAACCAACAGATGTTGCCCTGGTTGCAGCGGTAGAGCCCTGTGAGGAGCAGACTGGTAATTGGCAGAGCACAAGAAAATTCTTGGAATACTTGAGAACTTCTTTGGAAAGCAGATTTGACTGTTTGTTATCGCTTTGTTTCCGAAATAAATGTTGGGCTCTTCAGCAGACAAAACCAAATGAACCTGATGCTGGACTTTTTGCAGCTATGGCTATAGTAGGTGGAGATTTTTTTTCTACTTGAAAGGAGGGGCTTCTCTCCTCATTTTTGGCTTTTGGCACATGTTACCAAAATATTTGCAGTGTAGTAACGTGTATTTTTTCATCTTGAAAGTGGGAAAAAAACCGTATTTGTTCCTATATGTAAATACTCTTTTCCCACAAAAAAATGTTTGCTTTGTAAATCCAGTCTGGTTTTCTCCTGGTAGCGTGAATTCCTGTGAGCTCCCTTTCGGAGGCAGTGCACGTGCACTTCCAGGTTATCGTGGTGCCGAAATAAAGTGGGCTCCCAGCTCTCCCCCACATATTTGTAAGAACAGGTGAGACTTCTTAAGGGAAGGACCCCAGTGTAGTGGTTAAAATGACCTTCTTAGGAAATGCCATTCGTGCCAGAGCACATAACCTTCCTCCCCATCTCTTCCCCTGCATAGGAGCGGCTGTGGGATACAAAGGAGCCTGGGAAAGGGAGCACACATTCTTCTGTACAAAGGAAGCTCAGAATCCCCTGGTATACATGGGTCTCTCTGTCTTCCGCCTTAAAAATGTTTTTCTTTACCCTGTAATCAGAGAATTTTTTTCCGTATTAATTTTACTTTGGGTGGAGAAAAGAGGGAAGGATCTATTGTTTGAAGTTGCTGCCGGGGGCGACAATTGGGCTATTCTTGGGCTGTAATTCTAGTCTGGGGCTCCAAGGGAGGTGAAAAGGAAGATGATGATGAACAAACCAAAGTATTAACTCTGTAATAAGCTCCCATTGTTTACCTGAACAAGCCAGAGGTTTAGTCTTTTCTCCCCCCTCCCCAAGGCTAATGAAACACAGTGTTATTACAAATGGTGATGCCTCTCTCCTGTGAGCATCTGGGAAAGGGGGAAGGAGGGAACTTTTTTTCCTCTCCCGCTGAGGACATGCAGTTATTTTTCTGAAGCCAAAATCAAAACTGTTAGTTGAAGGCAGAAACAGGCCTCAGAAGCTGCCATTTCTTCTGACAGAAGAGACAAAGATCCTTGTTCTTTAGACCAGCCTTTGTATAATTCAGAACAATAATAATTTTTTTAAAAAGTCTGATAAAGAACAAGTACTCATTATCATAATGTGTTAACACAGCTATAATTAAGATTGTTCTTGTCACTTTTTTAATATACCATCTTCTTCTGGGAGATCTTAATTATTGAAAAAAAAATTACCGTGTACTTACATTTGGCAAAAAGAGGCTTGGGGACTGAATGTTTTAAAGCAGCACCATTGGCTTTCCTGGACTCTTAAATCAATATGAGAGAGAGAAATTGAGAAAGGATTGAAAAGATCCTGTGGATTAACTCAAGTGTTGCTCAGGCTCCATCCAGAAGTGGAAGGGACCGTTTGACTACTAGCTTCTTAAAAATTTTCTGCTCACCCATTGCTTTTGGATCACCCCAAATATGCCAGATTGCTTTGGGATCACACGTGTGTGCACACACGCCCCCCTGCATCCCTCCCGAGGGCGTGCTGACAAGGCATTTAAACCACCAAGTAGTATATATGCTTCTGCTTTGAAGGAGAGCGCCTCCTTTTGAGGTTAAATAGTCTCTTATTATTTTGATTACGATTAGAAGTGTTCATTTTTCTTGGGTATTTTTTCATACACAGTATTGATCTTGAATGCTGACTGCTTCTAAATGCTGATGCTTCCCTGATTCTTTGAGTCTCCTGATGGAGAAGTCACATGCACTCCAATGAAGGCTTTAATACTCCGTTTTCATTTCAAGTGACTCCATTCTTGGTGAGGCATCGAATTTTAATGCTGTTTTTACATGTGACCCTGTCAGGTGATGGTGCTGGGGATGGAGGCAGCTGAAGGTACCTCAGGCTTGTTCACCTTCAACTTGACGGCTGGTTGCCTGCCAGGAATAGGGAAGGCTGTCATTGATGCTTTTAATTTTTATGAGCGCTTGAGATTTAAAATGTTTACTCCATGTTTTCAGCGGTAGAGTCTTTGTATTGAAAATAAATAACCTTGTTTTAAATTAGTGTTTCCCAGAGGAAGCTATGGCTATTGTAAAGTGTTCTGTCAACAGTACTTTATCCTCATAGCAGCAGAAGAGGAAGGATCTAGTGTTGTCACCCAGAGCTAGAGAGAGCTGACACAGAAGACATTCCCATGAACAGGGCTTTGCTTCCCTGCATTTTTCTTTTTTTCACAGATGAGTCTCTTTGGTTTTGATTAAACATTAATCAAAAATCAATTATGACTCTGTGTAAGTGGTATTGGATAATTCTCCTTTTATCCATGGTAAATAAAAACATTGTTCAAACATGAACAAACAACAGTATTGGCTTGGTTTGAGTTTAAAAGTAGATTGGAAGAGAAAATTGTAATTAAAATTGCAGATTTCATAGTTGAATGTGTTCTTATTTTATGAGAATATTTAGTTTAACTGTAGCAGGATAAAAATCTTAATGGAACTGAACATCTACATGTTATGCAAAAGAGCATAAAAATAAGACTTGAGAGACTTTTCAATAGAAAAAAATCCTCTTGTTTTGTGAGTGAGGAGGAGATAGGACTGAGTATGTGAAGTGTAACCTTGAGGATGATGGACAGTTTGGTCAGGCCACAGGATTTTGGGTCTGAATGCTCTGATTCTCACTTCAAAGGTGAACTGAACACCTACCCTTGAGAACTCTAACAAACAAATACAAATTAATTTCAAGTACAGCTGCTGGCTTGAGGGTAGCTGGGGAGGCTGTTTTCCTGTTAGACTGAATTGCCAAACCAGTTTTGCCAGTGGTTGCTTATTATGGAAGTACTAATACTTTGGTGGTCATTACAATACCAAACGCAATCTCTTGATGTTTGAGGCTGAAGTACAGAGCAGTGAGATACCGAACTGTAAGCCTGCAATAAGAGCCAGTATGGAGTGGTTGTTTCAAGGCTGGGCAGAGAGAGCAGCTGCATCTCGGGTTCATTCAGCTTCTCAGAGCAGAGGGGAGCGTAAGTGGCAGTGACTGCACCTTCCAACGTGTTTGTGTGTCCCCCTGTTATTCAGAGTCCAGCTCCAGATGACATTAGGAAACGGGAAAAGAAATGCTGCTGTTGAGTATTGTACAGGATTATTAAAAGCTAGTCAGTGTAATGATGTACCTGCTGGGCTTTGCTTCTGACTTGGATTCCTTTTTCATGTTTTAGTCTGGTTTTGTAGGGAAAAAGGGATTGAGATACCAGAGTTGCCATTTGGATCTAGATGCCCGTTAGACTGTAAGGGTAATGCTGCTAAATTTTACAGTGGGAAAGCTGATGTGCCGTTCATTATGTGTACAGTTAAAAGCTCACTGCTGTGTGAAGCAGTGAGTTCTGCCGTCCCAATTGCAGCATACCTGCTGGTTGTGTGATAAAGCTGAAGTGAAATGCTGATCTGTATATTAATCAAACGCAGTGTTTAAATGGTAATAAAGACAGCTGGCTTATAAGAACATTGATTAATATAATTGTATTACTTTTATTTGAAACGAGCCATGCAACAATTTTAGGGCCTTCCATGCTATGAATGTTGCCTTACAGCTTTCTTGTAAGCTTTTGGGAGCTGTAGTTGATTCTGGTACAGTGATGTGAATTTACACCACTTGCCAATAGGACTTGTCAGGAGACCTGTTGGCTCTCAGACTTCATTTTTACTCAAAGCTGGCATAGAAAAAAAACAAAACAAAACAAACCCCAAAAAACCAAACCCACCCCCCCACCCCCCAAACAAACAAACAAAACAACAAAAAACCCTAAACACAAAACTGGAGTATGGTATGCTTTCTTTTCCCCCCTTGGTCTAGAAAATAATACGTTTTGGAAAAGCTTATAAAAAGCAAAATTAATTTCTGTACGCTAACAGTATCTCTGGGCAGTAGAAGGAATTGTGGAGCTACAGTCCGGTTATTCCTAAGAATTAAATGTGCGTTTAAGCATTTTACTTGCAATTAGTCTGTCAGTAATTGTGAATTTTAATTCTCTTTGCCTTTTTTCTTCAGGCTGAAGTACTGAAGAAAAAGTCTTTGTTTTCATGCAAACAGTTTGGGGTCTTTGTTATGTTTCTTTGTACCCTTTCTAGTTTTATTCCATCCGTTTTTGAGCTGAAGGGATCAGAGTTGCAGTCTGTATTTGAGATATGAGCAACCTGCACATTTAGTGTTATAATTGAATTTCTTTTCCCACTGTTTCAACAAATTTTTTAGTAGTGTCTGCAATGCAAAGTCCTCACTGGTGTGGATTTTGGTGAGGTCACACCTCTGGGTCCCAAAGGTAGGATGCAACTGTGGTAAGAATAAAGATACGTATTCTGGTGGGCTCGGGCACTGTGGCTTTCTGTTATGTGATAAAAAATGCTGGACCATTTGTTGTGCACAAATGATGTAGTAGTAGTTGAGAAAACTTTTTGGCCAGCTTTGACTTGTTCTGTTTGTTAGTTTTGTTTGCACCCAGAGTGCAGGGAAGAGGATTGAATTAAGCTTTAGCATCCGCTCAGTTTTTGGGCCAAATGCCGCTACTTTTGCTGCCAATAAAGCCTACAGAAGATGTGTAGGCATGAGGAGTGTGGGAGTTTCAGAATACACAGCATCTTTTAATTGACACGGGATTTGTGAAGTGCAGCTTGTGTAACTGGTGATAGCTAATCTCTCTTGTCCTTCCAAAAGGCACACTGATGATCCATATGCTTGATGGAGGTGTTTCTTTGTTTAAGGGAGGTAAGAATTGCATAGTTAATCAGAGGTGTCTTGCCTCTGATTTGCCTGCAGGCTTACAAATTTAAGCCATAAATTCAGAATATTCTCTTGCTAGATGAAGGTCTAATGTTTTAATTTCTTTTTAAAAAGTTTTCCTCTTACAAAAGGAGACTTACCTTCCTTCATCCCCCCTGTTCACCCCTTTTTTGAGGAGTGAAAGAAGGAAGTGTGGGAATGAGGGGACCGCAGTGTTTGGTGTGAGATGGATAATGGAAGGTTACACCATAAAGTCAGGTGCTGTATGTTGCTGCTCTCCTCGCGACTAGGTGGATGCATGAAATACGGCTTTGCAGGTATTTTGTTACTTGATATAGTGTCATTCCTTCCGAGTAGCTCGGCATGTCTAACCTTGCCTGATCCCCAGAGATTATCATACCACTTTCCCAAGCTTCCTTGTCAAAGAACCTGTTAGGACAGCGGTTACAATAGCTTTGGCCTTTGGGGATGGAAGGCAACAGCTCACACAGGCAGTGTTGTGTGGGGACTCAGGAGAGCGTCTCTAGGAAGCAGGTGATACCAGAGTCATGGAATCATTTAGGTTGGAAAAGACCTTTAAAGATCATAGAGTCCAACTGTAAACTGTAAACTCAGGCTTAAGTAGCTGAAAGAGTAAGTTTTGAGAGGCTATGTATGTCCAGGAGAGCAAAGGGAATTGGGAGAGGGAGGAAAGGAGAATGATTTATAAATGTTTTATTATCGGATACAGAAACAAGGTATGCTGACATCTGTTTCTCTTTCCCAGTGCGGTTGTTGCAGTGCATGTGGAATAGCTTCAGCCTTCTTTGTGGCACTGTCCTCCTTAAAAAAACAAAACAAACACAAAACCCCCACAAAACAGTGGAAGTGCAAACTTCACTAAGCCTACAGACAATAAGCTTACTTTTGTTAACTGTTACGTTCTTAAGACTTTATTTTTCCCTGGAGCCTGTGCAGCCCAGGTTGAGGTTCCCTGCTCTGGGGGGTTTTAGGCATCAGCTGGTGGTGAGCGCAGCAGGCCTGGTGGCTTGGGCTCTTGTTTGCCAAGGTCCTGAAGTGACTTCTTAATTTTAAGCACAAGTAATGCCGTGAGATGTAATAGAGGTTCTTTGTAGCCTTGAAGTCGGTCAGGGGTTTTCTGGTCTTCACTGTATCAGGAATTTATTGGGCAAGATTTCAACCTAGTACTTACTCACTTTAATTTCAGTCCCTACTTACTTTGCAGGTGCTTTACAGCAGGTTTCTTCAGACCTCCTTGTAAGCCCTTCTGTTTTGAATCTCGGGGAGATGTGGGGATTGTCAGGATGCTGTCTAACACTGTGTATTTGAACAAAAGAATAGGTAGTGAGGGAGTTAGGGACAAACTTGAGAGCACCTTTTTCTCCTTTCCCGCACACACCCACACCTTTTTTTAAGTACACTGATTTTGAGTGTTACAAAAGTGTGCTTCTCTGTTTTGAGACGATGGAAGTGAAATGTCAATGATGTTTCATTTAGATTTGTGTTTAATTTAGTGTTTCTTGATGTGTGATATGTAGGCAGTGGTGGTAGTGATGTCTGCATACAGCTGTGCAAAAATTAGGAAATGCTGTGTTCTTTTAGAGCACTTGAGGAATAAATTGAGGCCAAATTTGTGCTCCCTTATGATACTCTGTGTGTTGCCATCGACTTCAGAACAGCTAGGCTTTTTTGCCTTAGTATAGTTGTGTAGTGGTATAAGGGAGGACAGCATTTTTCTTGGTGATCTGATTTTTTGAAACTATTTATTTATTTTCAGGCTGCCACTGGTGGACTTCTTCCTTTTTTTTTTTTTTTTTTTTCCCTTATTCAACATTTCCTACAATGCAAATTGGTCTTAAAACATGATATGGACGCTATTCACGTCTAAAACATTCCAGATGTTTTCAAAGCTAGCTACTTGGAGCACCAACGCTCACAACGCTGTGCTTCCCAGAAATAGTCACCTGGAGTGGAACGCAGAGGATGAAACGGAGCTGCTGGGTTTCGGGCTGCCCTGCTGGGCTGTCTCCCCACAGGGGCTGCGCTTGCATTCCTCCAGCCGGGGCCCGGGCCTCTTGAAAGCAACCTTTCAGGCTCATGAAGCTGCATTGTGTAAACATCTTCAGCAATAATTTATTCTCTTGAAAGAGGCCAAACTAATCCTCCCATCCTGGTTAGAGCTGCTTTAGATGTTAGTCTGAGCAGCACATTTTCTGTCTTGCAACAAGCGTGACATCACACAAATATAGCAACATAATGTGGTCAAATACCATTTTAAACAAATTTTAAAATCCTCCCCTGTGGGGTGGATTTGTTGGGAATGTTCTTCCTTCATCTGTATGTTATCAAGCTAAATACCACGTCTTGGTTTTGCTAGAATGTTTCTATATACATAGAAAAAACCCCACTGCTGATTTCATTGTGTTGATATTTTTCCTCCCCTCTTTTCTTTCTCAGAACAAAAGCAAATGCTGTTGGTAAGATGGGAGAGTAAGATCTTTCTAAAAATTTACCTGCATGGAAAATAAGTTAAATTACTTTCTGAATTTCAGAGTGTTTGTGAACATAGTTTGTTGTAAACAAATTCATAAAGTCCTTCTGGAGAAACAGATTACTTGGATATTATTTTTTTTTTCCCTCTTAAGGGAGCAGCATTCTTAACTTTTGCCTTACAATTTTTTAGCACAGCCTCAGAAAAGCTCGGTGTTGTATTTGTCCTGTAATAACACTCGCCTGAGCAAGGACATGACATCTTTGGGGTTTACCTCTGTCTCCAGCCCCTAGGAGGTTGTTTACTGCCTTCTGCCTGGAATAACAGGCGAGTCCCAGGGATCCTCCCTGAGGAGCAGGATTATTGGCTTCTCCCAAAATACCACCTCTGTGCCGGGCCTGGCTGCCGGCTGGTGGTGGCAGGGTGCTGCCCTTGGGATGTTGTTGAGGGGGTAGCGGGATGCTGGGCATGGGTCTGGTGCTCATGGGGCAGCAGGATGTTGCCCACCGGGACGCTGCCAGTGGGATGCGGGATGCTGCTGAGCAGCAGGGGAAGCAGAGCCCCGGCAGTGTGAGTTCAGCCCGCATCTCCTCTCGGGGGCGGGCGAGGGGGGAGAAAACAGTGAGACCCTTTTCAGGAGTGAGGTGTGTTTAAGCCTATATTTGGATGTTGCGCCTCTTCTAAATTTGGTTTCTCCTCATTAATACAGGAGCTTGTTTTAATCGCCCTGTAGGGAAAAACATGGGCTTGCTGTAGGGTGGGTTATTTTGGGTGGTTTTTTTCCACCTTTTATAAAAGGCCAAGGTCTGTTTTAGAGGACTGGAGGCGAGGGAAAGGGTGGAGGCTGGGAGGGAGGGTCTGCTCTTCTGAGCTCCTTTGTGTGGCACAGAGCCCCGTGCGTCCCTTCACCTCCCCTCTGCCTGCCGAGGGGGGCATGGAACGGGGGGCAGCTCCTCTGCTCACTGGTAAAGGTGTTGAGGCAGAGATGGCTGCAGAGACGTGAGGAATGGCGGTGTGGTGGGAGGGGGATCTGTACCTTGGTATCTCTGTCTCCCCTTCCCAGGGCAAAGGCAGCCTTGGGGCTTTCCGCAGGGAAGCGATTGTCCCCGCACCGGCGGAGCGTCGGGAAGGAAGCGTGGCGGCGTCATGTTAAAATAATTTTTTACCTTTTTGAAGAAGGTTTTACCGTTTGCCATGGCCTGAATCGGGTTTCCCCCTTTGCAGCAGCGTGATGTGCTTGCAGTGGGTGTGATGGAGGGGAGCAGTGGACACGAATTCCTTGCGTCGGGGCGGTTGGGAACGTGTGGAGTGGAGCTGTGCCGTGCTCTGTTGCGCTGCTTTTGCTGGGTTCAGTGCTCAAATAGATTTCGAGTGCCAGGGGTGTGTTTCTAAATCGGCTCACTTCTGTGGCAGGGTTACACTTGGGATACGGGTGGCAGCGGAGCGGGTTTGAACATTGCTGTACCCATCGGGGAGGCTGAAGGGCCTGGTGGTTTCATCTGCTGGTGGTGTCCTAGTGACCTGGGCTGCTGCACACATCCAGCTTTGATGTAATGACCGGCAGAGACCTTTGCATCTGTGCAACTGATGATTTGCAGTAATTACTTCCAGTTACAGCAGCATATGGAGCATGGCTGGATCCTTTAGGTACCTCTGTGCAGGTCCTCATGGAAGTAAAGTTTCAGAGAAAATGCTAATAAATACAAACAATGTGAAAGAGATTTAGGCAAAAAAAAAAAAAAAAAAAAAAAAAAAAAAGTAAAAATATGAGTCCATTAGGGTATTGCAGTAAAAGCATAAAGGACTTTGGGTACTAGGCTTAAAAATCCAGACACCCTAAGGAAATACAGAAAATTGAATTAGTTGCAGGAATTAATTCATTTTTGCTAACTCCTGCTATTAATAATTTAAATTATCTGAGATGGAAATTACAATTATAATAGTTACTTTTTGCTGTATTTCAGGATACTCTCCCCTCCAGTAATTTGACCTAGTTTACTGGTGTTTTAATTCCACTGTCATTTTGAACACCTTCTTCTTGTTACCAGTTTTGTCAAGTCCTCTAAATATTTTACTCTGCTCCATTCCAGGGTCAAATGGGACAAGCGTTATCTTCTGGCTAAAGAGAAACTGTGCTGAAAACCAGTACCAGTGAAATCCCTTAATAGAACAGATGCATCTGACCTGAAAAATTACTTGTATGTTCCAAAATTTACTTCCCCTCACCACCACAACTTCTCCAACAGCATCTGATAAAAGATTTTTCTGTTGTAAAAATTCCTTGCTTATGTCATTAGACCATTCCAGTTACTAAACCCTACAGCTTAGCTACCCTTCTGTCCTTATATGCTGAAATAAGTGGGGATTTTTTTCTGTTTTCATTTCTAGTAGCTTTCTGTAGTGAAGGTTAGCTTCGTTACTAGGATTTGCTTTTCATAAAACTTACTTGCCTTTTGTGAAACTTCTGTGGAGTTTTTGCAGGAATTATTTGTTCGATATGAATTTCAGTGTGTTGCATAAATGATGCACGTGTTCCAGAGGAAGCAGCAGATTCCGGAGGCAATATGTGTATGGAAGAATCTTGCTCTGTTGTGATAGCACTCGTTTCTAGGACAGATGTACTTAACTAATTTTTAATTAAATGCAAATTATTGATAGTGACAGGTGGTAGTTTACCAGTGGCTTTTGAAATGTGTTTTTCTGTGAGAAGTGAAACGTGCTGCTTTGAGCCCCAGAGTATGAGGAGTTACTTCACATATTTATCAATGAACAAACCTGACAGGTCTTTAGGTAGAAGCTGAAGAATTATGTTAGTGTTTATCCCTTTGACTTGTGGTCTAATATTTTGTAGCAGCCCTCCTAAAATGTGTGGAGTATTGTGGATCCGATAAAATCACTTGTAAGGAATTAGGCCCAACTTCTGGGAAGTTAAGATCTGTATGACTAGGGTAGCAGTTAATATTTCTACTTAGTGAATTTTTCAAGCAGTATTAAATCACTGAGGTTACTCTCCTAACTTTTTTTTGTTACCCACAAACACACACACACACACACCCCTCTTTTCTAGGTAAAAATTACAGGTATGTCATTTCTTCTTTTACAAGAAAAAAAATGTTTTTCGTGTACTGTATGGTGCATGTATGTAAAGTATCGCATCTTTGCATTGATAGTGAAGGGACACAAATAGTATTTGTCTGTGATCATATTTCTGGCTTTCAAAATAATCAGCAAAAATTCTTCAGAAAATAATTTCTACTCCATTCCTATTCTTCATGCTGTGCAAGACTAGACAGAGCATTTCTACCCCAGGTGATCATCCTAATCATCATGTTTTCAGTATCAAACTGTATTGACTTTTGAGAAGTCATGAATTAAGTACTGCTTTAAAAAAAAAAGTTTAACCTCCCCCCCCCCCCCCCCCCCGAAAAACCTTAAAAATGTTTTCTGCCTTGTGTTACTAAATTTCTGCCAGTATTTAATAAGATACGTACTTTTCATTTGGACTTGTCCAGGTTATGTAAAATTTAGATAAGTGAAAGCCTTGGCAATGTGGTTTTTGTTACAATTAATTGATCTCCCACCTTGTGGGCCAGCACTATTTCTGTGGTATTTCAAAAATGTGATAGGTGGATTCTTAAAAAGCTTTTAAATGTGAGTATATGCTACTAACTGGTCTCCTTTCTGTAATTCCCCCTCAAATTGTACCACTCGAGGCTATGTGATGTAAAGTGGAGCGAATCGCTGGTGTGAAGCTCTCCGTGTGGTGTGTCTCCCTGCCCCTTGTCCGCACTGGGCATCGCCTCTGTGGCAGTTTCCTATGCTTGACTTGTGTGACTGTACCCAATGCCACTTTGCCTTTGTGTTGGGGTGCTCCAGGCAATGTGGGCTGATGGGCTTCGCGTTGCGTTCAGAGCTCAGCAGACATGGGTTTCTGCGAGCAGTGTTTTGTTAAGCTTTCATTTGGAAAGGAGTCCCTGCTCCTGTGAAGGCTCCAGGCTGTGACCTGTATCTTCAAGGTTGTCATTTCCTCACTGCGTCAGAAAGGGATAAAGTCCTATCAGTCTTCCAGCTAATGTGTACATTTCTAGGTGATGAGACAACCCAAGTAAAACAAATGCAGACATCAAAAGTACTGGAGCGGGTTCTGTCTGGGTCTCATCTGGTTCTTGTCTGGCTTTTCTAACCCAGAGCAGGAGGCCATGGTGCCCAATGCTCCTGCATCGCTCACCTGGCTTAGAGAGGGACCTGGCCTCCTTGGATGTTGTAAAAAAACAAAGCCAAAGCCTTGAAGTCCATCACCACAACATCAGCCCTGAAAAGCATTGGTGTAAATTGTTGTTCAGTGCACTTAAAATAAGAGTGCATCTAAAGCCCGCTGGGTTTGCTACCTGGATCTCTGGATTCATTGGATGACTTCTCAGAGAAAGAGAAATATCTGCTGAGAGTTGATGGATGGTTGATGGCCTTTGCAGCAAATGAAAACAGGGTGGAAAATGAGGGGTGGATAGCATATGGCTGATAAGTAGCACTTACGGTAAGGAGCTTTAAAAAAAGGAATAACCTGAGAGTGGCTGTAACTTGCAGGAATTCAGGATATCTCACTTGTGGCTGTACTGAAATCTCTATTGCAGCTGCTCTTTTTATATCCTTTGTCCTTTGAAATGCCTTGCTGTTAGGGTTGGGCTCTTATTTATTTATTTCTTCCTCTCGGCAGCTGCAGTGCTCAGACTAGTAGGCTTAGAAGCTAACAATGCACTGCCTGCTGCCAAGAAAGGAGGTATTTGCATTCATTTTCACTTTCTTATTCTGAATACAAAAAACAAATACCCCCCCTACAGCCCCACTGAGTCCTGCCTCCCCTGAAATGTAAATACATGTGCCGATACATGATTTAGAGTATTTACTAGTGATGTGTTACATGCATCAGCTCACCAGAACGGTGTAACAGGTAACAGAAGTGTCCCTATTCTGAAAAACAATGCAGTTTTCCAGTAATCTGGAACAGCCATATTAAAACCAAACCAAACCAAAAATCAACCCCCCAACAACCAACCAACCAACCTCCCCCCCCCCCCAAAAAAAACCCCAAACCACCCCCCATCCCCAGTAATAGATTTCATAGCAGTTACTTAACAGATTATGTCTGATACTTTAGTCATGTAGGTTTATTTGAATTGTTTTATTTTTTTCTCAAAATTGCAAATTCATACTGATTGTATCAGGAGGTGTCTGTGTACCAAAGAGGCGAATGCTTCACATTTTTCATCCTTTTAAGTGATTCTGACGACAATGCAAGAAAGAGGAATGAGAAGCTTGTTTGACTTTCCTACAAGTGCAGCCTTTTGTGGTGCGGAGCTGGGTAGTGGGGTGACTCCTGCGTGGATCTGGAGAGTTTGGGGTGCATGTGGAGGCTGTGCTACGCTGTGCACTCCCTCTTGCTGGCAATCTTAGAATGGGAAACAAACGGGATCATAACCTTTCTGAATGTGGAGCTTGGGACTGGATTATGAAGGCAGCAATTTAACTAAAGGGACATAATTTAGGGATGGGGGAAGGAATCAGAGAATCCCAGAGACTGAAACTCTAGGGGTTTTATGTTGTAACATACTGACTAAAACAGATAAAAAATAAACCTATTACTGTGACACTTGGTTTTGTGTGTGCTCAGTTTTTGGTAAGCCTCTCGTTGTTATTCAGAGCACTGCACAGAACTCCGCTGTGCCATCTTTTTTTAATGCATTAAATGATCTACAGTGTGTTTCTTTTGTGGTGAAACCTCATTGCTTCAGCATGAGGAGCGCACAGCGTACATGTGCCTTTGTTTAATTCAGCATGTTTCCCTCTTTCAGTACTGGAAATAGGACATTTTAGTTCTTCAGCCACCACTGCAGCAAAGCGCTGCATTTCTGAGAGCGCGCGGGGCGATAGGAAAGGGCAGGAAAGGCACACGGTGCATTGCTCACAGGTGCGCCTTTTGCATCTCTTACACACGCAAAGCCCCTTAGCTTTTTGTGAGCAGCTCTCACAGCTAGGTGCGTCTTGAAGAAATCACACCCAAGGAAGCTGATTTCTGCAGTTTTGAACCGGCCCTCTCTTCTGTACAGTTTGTGGTTGGTTTTTCATTGCCTCCTGAAACGTCAGTGTAAAGAGTGGGAGGGCTAAAGAGAGAAAAAAAAATAATAATCTGCTGGTACTTGTTTAGAAATAGCAAATAATCTCCAGTTGGAATTTTTATCTTGCTGCCTTTGTGGTGAGAGAGGTAAAGACACTCGAAAGCCTACAACAGCATAGCCTGTAGGAGCTTTACAGATTGATTCAGATGTTCCATTCAGAGCAGAGATTTGATACAGGGTAATGAAATCAAATGGCTTAAAAGAATCTTTTATTGATTTTTTTTATGGAGAGAAATCTGTACCTGCAGAATCTAACTGAAGTTATGGTAAGATTTGCCTTTAAATTTTGCTTTGTTTTGTGCATGTGTGCTTTTTAAAAGCACTTCCCCCCCCCCCCCCCCCCCCCCCCCCCCAGTGCCTTGAATGGCTGCTTCTGCTTCCTTTTCATTTTAAGTCCGAAATCAAGAAATGTGTGCTGAAAAGTTAACACTATAAAAACGTTCCATCCTATGTAATAATGTACTGGGTAGATGCGCCAAGTTTTGAATGGATATTTTTAATGAAGATCTGCTGTGCCACCTTGGTTTGATTTGGTGTGGGGGCGGTGGCTGTCCCCTGCCCGCAGAGCAGGTCCCCGTGGGGTGCAGCAGGGATGTGCCTCATGTGATGCTGCTTCAGACTCATAAACAAACCATCACGTGGCTGCACAGCCCTGCAGAGCGGCGTGCGGGCAGGGATAGACAGCGAGAGCATTATCCTTATTGGATTTCCTCTCCGAGCTGGTGCTGATTTGAATGTTTTGGACAGAGCGGTGAATGAAACAACACAAGGTGCCTCCTCCTCCCAGCCTTTTCCTGGTTTTTTTTTTCCTTTTCTTTTTATTTTCCCTTCTCACTTGTGGGGTTTAGGATGCGCAAAGAGTCACTGAACCTGTAAGAAGCTTCTTAAATGCAGGTACTTGCACTGCAGCCTGCTTTTCTTTTGTGACAAAAATACGTTAGCATGAGCAAGCACTGTACGCTTACAGTCACATGGGGTAGTATGCAGGTGCACATGAAATAGTTATTATACTTGAGATTTTAAAGAGTTTTGTTCCATGCGTCTCATTTTTTTTCTTCCTATTTAACCCATTTCTTTCGCATTAGCAGAGGTTTTATTAAAAATGGATTTCTCTGTTTGCTGGCATGTGGTTCATTAGACCTGCTGTCTACTTGGTGGAAGCCGCAGCACTCTGGGTGCGAGGTGATTCTTTGGACCAGTCTGCTAACCTTTGTCTGTGAAGGATTGGACTTCACAAGCATTTATCTGAAAATGTAATTATAGCTCAGTTTCTGTGTGAAGTCTTATGATTTACATATTACAAATGAGTAGCATACTGCCCATAAAACAATATAGGCTGTAGTAATTCACTGAGAGCGTAACTTAGATCATGAGATCAGACTTACAGCTGAATACTTCTTAGTTGTAAACTTCATCTTTAGATACTGGAGCTCAGCAATCCTTTAGTTTATTGGATGTGTGTCAACATTGCTGATCGGCCAAGCTAAGCCTGATCTAAACCAGCAAAAACTAGATGCGCACTTGTGTGAACTTTGTAGCTTCTGGTTATTGATAGGGTTGCCAGTAGACTGCATTGACATTTGGGAAGTACCAGGTTCACTTTATTAGTGGTTTGTAGGGAATAACTCATGAGGTTGGATTTTTAGGCGTCTGGAGTAGGGAGGAGGCTTGAGGAGTGATTTAAGAGCTCAAGGAAGAGACTGCAAAGTGTACAAGCTCCTGAAGGATAATTTAGGCCAACAGGGGAGCAGGGGAAAAGCTCATGTACAGCAGGAGATGGTGGAGTAAACAGCATACGGTCCTCATTTATCCAGAGATGAGACAGATGTGAGCAAAGCTATACACTGCTGCACAAACAAGATGAAATCTGAGGGAATGAGAAGCTGTCCAAGGGGCTTGTGGACTTGGAGGTTTCTTTCAAGTTTAGCTTGGCAGATTTCACACTACATTTAAAAAGATTTTGGTTTCCAGAGACATTGCTATGAAGTTATTTGTGCTGAGCCTATTCTTTTTTTGTTATCCGTTGCACCAAGAACCAGAAGATGCTTTTTAAAATTGTCTTTTCTCGGAGGTACTTAATGCTCAGGAACACATTGACCTGGTAGTGTCATTCCCTAAATGATAATTTTCAAGCCAGATACATTCGTTAATCTTAAAAAAGGCTGTTTGGAGAAATCTTCCCAGTTAATGATGCAGATGGTTTGGACTGTGTCCAAAGCTGTGCAGCTGTGGGCAGGTCACATAGAATCCAGGTTCCTTATTTGTGCCGTGGGTGAAATCCTGTCACTTCACCACTAGTGTGTAGAGTAAGGCAGACGAATCTGCCAGTGACTGCGGGGTACTTTAATGCCGTGGCTGAGAAAATCTGATAGTGATTGACACTGGTTGTGTAGTAGAGGTTGTATCAGACATTGATCAGCGGAGTTAAGTGGGGACCAGAGGTAAAAGGATGGGACTGAGATGATGGGAGTCATGTGTGTCTGAAGGTGGCTAAACTAACGCTGTGCATACGTGTGTCCATCCCACGATGGAAGAGGCCACCATCTCTCTCCAGTGAGCACAAAAAGCAGGATTAGATTAACCTTTTTTTTTTTCCCCAAGTGCCGAATTCGGCAGCGATACCTCTTAAAAACAATTATTGGCATGAAGTTAATTTGAAGACACTCTATGGGGTAAGCATGTAAACTTGCCCAGGTGGCATCATCTGCATCAATGACTTAAACCAGGAGAACAAAACAAATGAAACAATGTTGTTCAAAAAGTGAAAATAAGTTGTTAAGCCATTTGGCTTACTATATAAAAAACCCTCCAAAACCCAAAAGCCCTTGAGTCAAAATATCAAAGATAGAAACTTTTGGAAGAGATACCTTGTGTACATTTTCTTATAAGAATCCCAAGATTCTGTTTTACATCCCTTTCACTAATGCAGTTTATAATACTCCTTCCAGCGAAATCTCACAGTTAAGTGGCATGGTGCTGGCTTGTATGGATCTGTCATGTATCACTGTAAAGCCGTTGGCTCAGTACTGTTTTGTCAGACAAGTGTCACTTCTTTCCATGCTGAAGATGTTGATAATTTGTTGTCACCCTTTAAAGTCTGTGGAAGCTTCACTGGAATATCTTAATAGTTTGTCACAGAGGACCCAACTCCGATACTGTAAAGGTATTTTACGTATCAGGCTAGGCTGTGGTCCACTGTTGGTAGTTACTGCCGTATCCACTGGTAGATTTTTTTTTTTGCAAATATCCCCCAAACAAGCCGATTTTGAAAACAATTTTTAAAAGGTAATCTGACTTCTGCTTTGTCTTTTGTCTGTTATGTACTAACAGCCTGGCAAGGAAATATGTGAGCCCCTGGCCCCCTGAATAGTGTTCTATAATCATGTACTGAAGTCTGTAATTCAGGACTTGTTATATTTTAAAAGAAAATTATTACAGTCATGTAGTGTCAGGGGCTTTTGCATATTAAGACTTAACAGCTGCCTGTGTTACTAAATCTTTTGCTGTAGCTTTGAGTAACTGGTCATTTTTTACTGCATCTGTTTCCCCCCTGCTTTAAAATGGGTGTCGAAAACAACCACTCTATTAGATTTCATGCTTTGTAAAGCATTTTGAGAACTGCTGATTAACAAACACCGTACAAATGTGAAGTATATGTTTTTCTGTCACTATGCATTTGTGAAGTTTAATTTTTAGGAACCACAGCCAAGAAGCTGGTATTAGTAGGTAGGAGCTATTTAAAACCTAGGAAGGGGAAATGGAAGGTTTGTCAAAGGAACTATTGGTTGAAAAGCACTTCCCAGGAAAGGTATAAATGGATTAAAAGTTTCCCTTGTGGGGAAAGACATGATGTGGGGAGGAGGGAGTAATTAGTCAGTTTGGAGATCCATCTGTAGCAGTTAATCCTCCAGCGCCAGCGTGGCCACCAGCTGATACTACATCCTTAGGGATGATCTCTGAGAAGCTGCTTTACTTTCTATCACTTTAACAAGCTGCAGTGCCAAGTGCATCAAATGAATCTGAGAAATATTTAAGCTGAAATATGTACTAAGGGTAGTAGCTAGCCCGACCCCCTTATTTTTCCCCATGTCATTCCTAATTCATAAAAACTAAACCACTGAAAACCCTTGAACTTTGTGCAATTATCTGTTGCTCTATAATTTGCAATTTAAATGATATTTCTATGGATTTGACTGCAGGCAAAATCGGCTGTTCTATTCCCATCCAATGTAACGCTTTTAGTTTTGGGGTGTGTGTGGGGGACATCCTGGAATACTAATTATTTTTCCCCCTCCCTCTTTCTTGTTTCATAACTATCAACAAGCAGGATTTGCTATTATTTGGTACTTCCCTTTTACTGTTTTTTCAATGAAGATTCTGTCTGTAAATTTGGATTTCTGTGATTTTTATTTTTTTTATATCAGTGTGATTTGTAAAGTTTGTTCAGGTTAGTGTTTGCATAATTACAGAAAACTTAGTATGTAATGCGTATGGAAGTTTAGGCTCATATAACGGCAGAGGGGGCAGAGTCTTCCCTGCCTGAAGTAGACACAGATGCATTGTTTCATTTTGCAGTTGTAAACATTGAAAGAGAAATCTTTTTTTCTTAATGATAATTTGAGAAACAATTTCCAATTCCGAGTGTGATCTGATGGCAATACTGCGTTGTCCCCCCGCGGCTGCCCAAACCCAGCCACTGCTGGGCTCGTTCTGTAACAACAAGTATCTGGACCAGAGGTGGCAGTTAACTTTGTCACAATACTTTTCAGTGTTAGCGTTAAATGTTTCTGGGATGATACCGTATTGATAACTCTTAGCACAGCCAGAAATATTTTGTTCTTGGTCTGCTTTGTGTGTTGTAAGTATACATCTAGAGAGCTTACTGAATGGCATGGCTGGTGTGTTCAGAATAGTTCGGTAAAAGGAGAAGGATGCACTTTTGTGTAGTAAAAAGACAGCGTAGCATCATGAGCAGTTTGAAGATGGAAAGGATGATGCTGCTTTCACCCACTTGACCTCTATAACCAGAGATATCTGCAGATATTGGCTCAAGGAGACCCGTAACTGGAAGAAAAGGTAATTGCCATCTAGTTTATTGCAGTATTATTGAGAAATAAAGCTTAAATTCGTTAAATTTTCTGTGTGTAGGTGTCCTATAAATCTAATAATTTCTAGGGTAAATGAGGTTGTGAGAAGTCTTTACAGTCTGTTTGGAGTCTGCACATTCTGCACGAAGAAGCTGTAAGAACTTTCATTACTGAATTGTATAGTACATATTTGTTTTGGGAACTCTAGAAAAGGGTCAGTCAAATTTGAATGCTTTTGTGGAAGAACATCTGTACTTTAATTACTGGAACATAAACGTTATTTTTTAAAAAAAGTATAAATATTTGGAACCTGTTTTTCTCACAATTTCAGAAGATAATACTAAGCTTTACTGTATTTAGTTCTTCAAAGACCTTTTTATAATTTTCCTCCCAGATTTTGATTGAAGAAAAAATATTCCATATTTAAATCCTTCCCTCAAAGTGAAGTGAACTTTAGCTTCTTGGGATAAATTTAGATCATTTTTCTTCTTGTAAAGTAGGAGGACTTTTTAATAGCTTTTAAAAGTTTGTCTTGTGTTACGGGTATGCAAAGTGACGGAAAGCAATTACACCAGTAGCATTACTGTTTAGATGGTGAGAGTATGGATTATGTTTTTTTCTTTGAACATCTGACTCACCAGAGTTGTCCGTTAATCTTGACAGCTTTATTGCAAAGCAAAGAAAGCGGCTGAATAAACTGGGAAAAAAATTGCAGCACTACTGCCTACCTGCAGCAAAGATTGTGACTCTGGGATAAGAGGGAAGGAGAGGCGGGTGTTCCCATTACGTGCCTTTGAGAACTGGATTTGCAAATGGTGCCACTTCGGGAGGCTGGGGCATTTGCCGAGATGACTTCCGCCGCAGCATGTTGTTTCGGGTTGTTGTAATTGTTTGCAAAATGTGTTTGGCGGCTCTCCCCATGCCAGCACTTGTTCTGAGCATAGGTATAATGTGCAAACAAACCAGACACCGCGTGCCATGAGGGTTTAAGGTAATGTTTCCATGTTGCAAGTATCTGTGTCTTCAGGTGCGGTGTGTTACTCTGCTGAGCTTTCAAAGCAGCAGCTATTTTGGCTGAACCAAAATGTCTCTTTGTTGACCTGTGCCATTTTTTTTTTTCTTTTGAAATCTCATTTTACTTTATAGGGTGATTTAGGTGACTTGTCTCTCTCTCACCTAGAATTTTCTAAAGACAAATTCATTTTGCTAGAGCAAAACTTTTTCAGTTGAGTTGAATAAATTTAGCCATTGTGGCCACTTGTTTCCTGGCAATGTTTTTTTTTTGGTTAGTAGGTATGGAGGCTTTATCATCTTACACATAATTCAGACCTTTCTACGCTTCTGTATGTGATGTGCGGAGATTCCCAGATGCATTGTCCTGAACTTGAATGTGGTCTGACTCCCACTCTGCACTGGGCGAGGGGGTTGTGGAAATGACCTGAGTTGTTAGGTGGAGGCTAGAGTACAAGGCAATGATATGGAAAGAGAAAAATGTTCTCCGTGCTTCCTTTCCCTTTCAGTGCTGGCCAGTACTCTTTCTGCTTTCTTTCAATTCCTGGTTTGACAGAGTCTCTGGACTTTGCAAAGCTTCATAGGAAGAGTTGTGGCTTTTTTGATATTTTTTTTTCCCTGATTTTTATAGCTCAAATACCGTAATTAATCTGACTCCATGAGAGTTAGACCCTAATCCCAGCCACCACAACATACTCTGAATTTGAAAAAATCTGCCTATGTCTATCTGCTTTCTGTATGAATATTTATTTATATTGAACATACCTAGGACCTGCAAATGAGAAAGAGTTTCTGTGCCTCACAGGTGCCCAGCACATCTTAAAAATCCATTGATTACAAGGTGCCTCTTATTATGACGAAGTCTTAGACTTTTCTTTACTACCCGGTGAGGCATTTTTGTTTAGAAGTTGAGATGTAGTTGTGTGATTCTTGGGCAGACCTTAAGATATCCATACAAATTATAAGTGTCACCCAGCCCTCGTTTGTATGAAATCCATCTTTTTCCTCATTTTGCTGCATTTGTAGATACCTGATATGGTCTCTTTCTCTGCTGCCCGTTTGAGGCCTGTGGTGTACCAGCATCACTGAACACTGCGTGGTCTCGGGTGGATTTTGTATAAAGTTTGAGGGTTTTGTCTCCTTTTGTTTTTGAGAGAGCGACGAACGATCTGTTGGACTTTGCTGCAGTGGTTTGGGTTTGCCTGGTACTTCTGGTGTGTCTGTAACGTAGGTGACTGATGGAGCTACTCAGCTAAGCATCCAAGTGCCTTGGCTTGCGGGCACTGCTGAAATAAATAGGGTGTGTAGCAGTAGCTGTACGGTTTGGGCTGTAAATGGACCTGGGCTGTAGATGGTGTATCAGGAGCATCGATACACAATCCGGTGCCAGTTAGGCATGTAATTGCGCAGAAATGGCCTCTAATACCAGTTTCAAGAAGAGCTGCCAAAACCACAGCGCTCAAGGCCTCTCCCTCTGAGTTCGGCCAATGCCGGAGCAAAACAGCCCCCAGCTTGTTCCTCCGGGACACAGGCCTGCCTTGTTAGGAAATCGGTGAAGTTTGGGAACCCACAATACCTCACATAGCTCTGTGTACAGTAACGGAGGGTGGAAATAGGGCCATAGGCATGAGCAACCAGACGAGTTATAAATATAGAATACTCTCTCAATTCCAGTTTCGTTAGTCATGGGAGGACAGTGAGAGTTTTATAAACTTATAAGGAATATACAAACAGTTCTGAATTTAAAATAACTCTGTATAATTTTTTTAGTGTGTGAAAAGAATATTCTTTTTTGAGACCATCCATGTAAGTATCTGCTATACACAGAGTGTAAGGATCTGTGTATTTATATGTTCATGTGAATGTGACTTGAGATGACAAAAAAAGGTACCGGAGGAGAAAAGTGTAGCTCAAACGTGCCAAACTCTAGCAGAAACAGAGTGGGAAGCAGCGTGCTTTCCACTTTGTGCCAGTATCACAAACGTGTATCCCCTCTTTTTCTTTAATAAGTGCCATCTGATGCCGTCTCCAACTTCAGAGCAGCTGGGCAGTATTGCTGAGCTGGTTTTGCTGCAGGCTGGAGCCCATCGGATCCAGTGATACAGCTCACCTTGACTGTCCTTCCTATAAATAAATAAATAAATAAATAAAAATGCCTGATACTCCCTAATCTGATCACAAATCCTTACTATGGGAAAGGATTTAGAAAGTTCGCAGCAATGTTGTTATTTTTTTCCCAGTCATACTAACAGGAATTCCTCAAAAGCATGTGTATGAGCAGAGACAATTCACGTATCTAACTATTAACTCCGTGTGTTTGAGTACATGGCCAGCAGTGATGTCTATGCCATTTGTCCCCCGAGTATATCGTGCTGTGTGCAGTTTCTGGGAGGTGGCATAGTCAAGCATGGTTTTCCTCGTTCAGTTTATTTTATAAATGTGTTGGAAGAACTGAAATAGTTCCGTCTCATAAAGGAGGATGTTTGTAAAGACAGTGGACTAAGTGCAGTCTGGACAACATAGTATCATCCACTGAGGTTAGAAGAAAGTACTGAGCAAGCCTATGTCCTTTTCCCATCAAGTGCATCTCACTGACCCAAGTCACTTCTTTCCAGTGTCTTCTACTTCAGTTGCTCCAGTCAGTCCTTTGCTTGGCTTGAGCGAGCTGAGGATTCGGAGCTGCTGGATGTGCAGCAGTTCACTTGGGGCTTTCATTGGGGCTGCAGAAATGTCCAGTGCCTTCGGAGCAGGAGCATCCTCGTGACTTTCAAAGCAGGCTCTGCGACTCGGCTCAGCCTTTTCTAGCCACAGAGCTGTTCAGTAACCCACAAGCAAACAGGCAGCCATTGCAGCAGTTCTTGTTTGTTGGAGATTGAACCGTTTAGGATGGAGTTACAAATTCCTGTACAGGCAGTTGATGATTTACAGACTATGAAAGCAATTTGCATCGAGTCTGAAAAGATACTCGATGTTTTCCCGTGTCCCTCTGAAACACTTCCATCCACAGTTGTGTTGTATGAGTAGAAACTAATTGTAATACAGATTTCAGGTCAGTTGCATTCCTTCTGCTGTCCGTGTTGCCTGTAAATTTGTTAAAATGCATTAAGAGGTGGATTAATGCGCAATCTTCCAGTCTGCTTTTGGGTCCTCCAAACTCAGGCACCTGTATTCCCTCTGTGTTTATAATTAAGGAATGATTTAGAATGAAAAAATTATTTCATGATTATGAAAACCAAGGAAAGAGCTCACCTTTTGTTGTGGATCTGAAGAGCACAACCTTCAGTAGCTGTCAGATTTGTTTACAGTCTCTTGTATTTCTGGAAGTCATGAAGGAAATACTTTGTTTAATTGTTTTGAACATAATTGCCTGAATATTGTTTGAGGTGATGTTGATCTTAGCAGGATGCCTTCACTTGCAATGTGCAAACATCGTAAGTGATGACGTACTCCCAGACTTACTAGTCTGTAATTTAAAAAAAATGCACCCAGGTGTGACTGGTAACTGTCCAAACCATCAGTGTTCTGGTATCTTGTTTTGCCCTTCCATTGTAATTCTTTTCTTTTCTCAGGTTCCTGGGTATGTAGATCTTAATCTTTTTTTTTAGTGGGCTATCCCACTAGCAGGTGAACAGCTTGAAAAAAACTTACTCTGTAGTGAAATATTTTCCATGTTCTTGTTCTCTCTGGCTGTTCCCTTCAGTTTTAATCATTTTGATGATGAAAACTTAACAGGTTTTGTTGTTTGTTGTTAACAGGGGTATCCTAGTTGGAGATGAGCAAAATCTTTTTACATTTTCCCTACTGTATATATTGTAAACAGTAGTTTTACCAAAGTGCTTCCAGCCCCTCTTCTCTCTTCATTTTTAGAGTAATTAGCCTTCGGCTGGAGCAGTGTTGATGTCTGCCTCTAAGACGAGCATTATGTTTCATTGCTTGTGCCAGCATGGTTAAGCCTATTGATGGGCTTAATGCATAAATGCAAAGGGCATTCCTGAAGTGAAGCAGGAGTTGAATCCCTCTGAACTGCGGAATGTTTTTTTGCCCAAGATTAAACTGCTGTTATTCTTCAGCATTAAGAGAACTACGGAATTTAGGCCAGCACGATAAATGTTATCAAACTGTCTTCCTCCTTCAGAATAAATCTGGAAATGTGAACAGTATTCTTCCTCCAGCTGGAGTTTTGCCAGGAGATGACTGACCAGCACTCCTTGCTTGCAGTATATTAATTAAATCCTCTAAAGCTTATTTCCTTACACTTGCAGCACTTGGAAGACAGGTAGATTAAATCTAGCTTTAAGCGACAAGCAGCAAAGCCCCAATATATTGCTCATAATCTGAAGCAAAAAGAAAAGTCATTTGCTTCAGAGCTATTCTGCAGCAGCTCTTTTCTTTCCTTGGGTGTTACTGAAGAGTTCAGGAACTTTACTTGCCCTTTCAGAAATGTGAACAAATTTGTGAGCGTTCGTGGTGGGTCAGTGCAGTGGATGGGGAGCAGCTTTCACTGCTGTGGGGTCACCCTTGCATTCCTGCTTTCACCCCCACTGGCATCGACATTACTGTTCTGATTTGCAACTTCCAGTGGGAAATTTCCCTTTTTGTAGAGGAAATATTTCTAGAACAGTGCAGTACTGATGGTAAAACATTCCCAACTGGTTTGTTTACCTAGCGTTGAAGATAGAGTAAAACTGGCCTGAAGGCCTGATAGATGCTTGTGTATATGCCTCAGTTGGGTTTGTTTATGTACTGAATTCATACTGGTGGGGAAGGGACAAAATGGACTTGTTTTTTTCCTCTTTCTCTCCAGTGCCAGCTGCAATGATGCCAGTCTGGGTTGTGCTGAGCAATAAACTGCTTTGAAAGAGAATGCAATTTGTGCTGCCTAGGTTTGTCAATAAGTCATGTTTATTTGCACCTTGCTGGTCGTTAGTATTACGCATTTTGGAGCAAATGGAGTAACTGTGCTATCTATCGGTTCCTGTTGACTGTGGTCTTAAGGTAGTTGTTTTCTTCACTTGGGTTTCCATTTGCTCTAATTTTGGTGCAATGTGAATAGCTGTAACGCTGCTGGAGCTTTTAGCAGGGTTGATTGCTTCAGTTGCAGAAAACCTGAAGGGATGGGAGGTTATACAGTGCCAAATAGTGTCCCCACGTCCTCTAGTTACTCTCAAGAAAATGGTTTTAGTACACACGTTGTTATCTGTCTCATCTGGGAAGCCCGGAAGCTGTTTTGAGGTAACTTCTAGGGGAAGGAATGAACGATAGGTGGCCAAAAGAGGGGGGGTTGTGTGATCAAACTCCCGTGTATCCAACTGAAACATGCTTTGGGTTGCTTTCATCCATGTTTTAATGGGCTGTTCTGTTGTTTTCAGTAGGGAAGGAGAGCTGCAGGTATGTTACGCTGAGGCATTTGTGTGTTTGAGGGGTTACAAACCATGCCACGGGCTCTGGCTCCTCGGGGCTGTGCTGATGGGTGTGCTAGTCTGAAATGCGTTATGTACTGAAACTGTTATGAGGGGAAGGGAAAATAGTAACGGAGAAGGAAAGAAATTGTAAAACTGGAGGGCATGGAGTACCTCACCACGACGTATGTCCTAGCAAAGTGTTTCGTTGAACGATGAACGATTTCTCTCCGTTGCGTAGACCGTACCACATCTGGTGGCATCTTGAGGGTCTCCAGGTACTGAGAGGTGCTGGGCTTTCTTCTCCTAACCTGCCTCCCCTCCTTTCTTCTGCTTCCTTTGCTCGGGACTCATCTACAGGTGCTTCGATCTGAGCAGTTTGATCCAACTGCTGCACAGCTCACTATGCAGGCATTTAGTGCGGTGGTGTTTTTCAGTCATAAAGTCCTGAAGAAAGAGATGCAAGAGTAGATTCCTTTATCGATTTTTCATAAGTTGAGCAGTTAGTGGACTGATGTCAGGTTGGGCAAATCTTCTGAGGTTTTTTTGAGGCTGTGGGTGTTCCATCACACCTACCCCTTCACTTATGGGATGTGGTGTACGGTATCTGTGACAAACTGAAATACCAGGAAGCAAAAGGCCAAAGAGCTTTCTGTGGAAGCCAACCACATACAGTTAAACTTCAGCTGTATTTGTATTGTGGCAAGAAAGTAATTCACAAAACAATTTCGGAATAATTTCAAGGTCCTTGGAAAGATCTGCCAGACAAAAATGGGATGGTAGTGATTAGGATGTAAACACAGAAACACGTGACTAGTGCGATGATCTCAAGTCAGAAGTAGCTTGTAGGCTGTAGACTTCATGCCGCCTTCTTGCTTCTTGGTGGAAGTTTGTATAGACCTGTCCAAACAATTCACTGGTGGGCATGGTTGTTACGTACTAGGGGTTTAAAGAGGAAGGAGATGATCACTTCCAGGTCCTAGTATCGGTGCTGGGTTGGACTGAACCTTTGAGATCTGGCAGTTAATCTCAAAATCTCCCAAAGTTTATGCATAAACTACTAGAAAGCAGTTCGATACAGCGGTGGTTTTTTTCCTTCAGAATTTCACTGAATGTGAGAGACCAAGTTTGAGTGCTGGGGGGAAACAGAAAAGGCAAGAAATGTACAGTTGTTACTATGTAGCTAATGTGTGTTTCTGTGGCAATATAAAGATTTTATACAACTGCTTTAAGTGGTCCTCTTCAGTTCTTTGGAGATTATTTGTACCCACATTTCTGTGATTGGAACACATTTCTGCATGTATTTAATACATATATTACCTTATTGCAGCTTTTATTCTGTAGTTACTCGATTCCAGTCCTGGCCATGAATCACTGGAACTGGATTTTCTAAGTAACGTATCTGCAGTCTCCCTGTTCTCACAGTACACTGGGCAAAAGAGATCGGGTCCTGTACAGGCTGTTTGAGCATTTGAAGTCAGCTGTTTGAAGGATCGTACCAAAGTTTAGGCCGTTGAAATGCAATATTTTTAAAATTCTGTCCTGTAGAGGGATTAACATTCCAAAAATGACCTTTTTTTTCTGTCTTTGTGGATAAATTTAGACAGCTGATTGTTTTGGTAGTTGGCTAGGAGAAAACACTCCCTTCCTCCCCTGGTTTCTGCTCAAAACTAGGCTTTTCTTCCCCCCTTTTCTTTCTGAAACATTATTTTATGTGAAGGATGCTCTAAAAAAGCAGAAACAGTATAAAAAAAGGAAGGATCAAATATCGTTTTACAAGGAGAGAAAGTATTTTTAAAAAATATTTATCCCACACTTGGCAACCTTTTGCTTGCCCGCATGTGACTGGCACAGTGCCATCCTTGGCAGCGGCTGGTGCCTCAGCTTGCCAGAAGTCTTCCTCTTCTGGCTGCGTTTTCACTCCCTGTGACTGATTGTTTATTCACCTGATTTTTCTGTTTCAGCATTGCTGAAGTCATGGCATCTTGGAGATAAGAACACTTGGTCTGTCCAAACTGTACAGTAGCCGTGATGTCAATGCAGAGTGTTTGCAGCAAGCTTTAGCTTTGTGCGCATTTCCAATAGCAGGGAGGTATTAGATGTCAGATGAACTGCCACCTCCTTAGTGCGAGGCTGTCCAAAAAGGAACTGCCGTCAATACAAAGAGATGATTTGTTTCTAGCTTTTTTTTTTTTTGGAGAGTTGCGTTTGAGGGTGTCCCAACCTTGCTTTGTGTTTGCAATTTTGGTTTAGCATCTTGGGGATTTTAATTGAGAATAATGAGTTTCTGAGTCAGATTCTCTTGGAGCTCCTCTTGTTTGTAAGATCTTTACATTTGGTTTTAAAGTATCTCCTTTCTGTGTGTGAGGTCTGAATCTAATTTGCTAAGTAAGTGGGCACCTTGGAATGAAATGTGTTGCCTTTTTTTGTGTGTGATCATAGTCTTTTAATAATATTTGGAATATCTGAATTTTGTTGATGAGGCAAGCTTATTTGAAGGAATCAGAAGGTGAAGCACGGATGATCAAAGAAACTACTGCTGCTGGTGTTGCTCCAGTAAATTGGATTTTTTTAGCCACTGCTACTCTTGTAATGTCCTTCTCTGAAGATCTGATGATTTTTCAGTACTTTCACTGCCTAAATGTAAGTGGACACTCAGGTCTAGTCAAGCCTCTATCATCTCTTTATTAAAGTCATGAAGCTGCTTTAGGTCTGCCCTTCTCCAGGTCTTGCTTTGACTTCTTCCATGGCTGCCCTCCAGGGTCTCTGAAATTTTCCATTATCTTGGTTAGCTCCATGTGATGACAATTAAGCATTTTTTGCCCTTGTACTTGTCAGCAAGGATTTGTTCAGGGGGTTGGGGTATTTTTTGTATGCAGTCATCAGCCTTCATGATCCAGGGCACTGTTGTACCTGGCTGATAATTTCTGTCCCCAAATGTCAGCCCACTGTTTGCTCATGTTTGTGTCTCTAATGTTCTTGTGGACTAAAGTCAACAAGTTACCGAGCGTATTTCAGGGTTTTCTTTGGCAACAGTGTTTTGGAACATGGATTTGAAATGCTTTGGTACAAATCTAGCAGCCCAAGTAGCACAGGCTGGGAGAGTGGATGGGGCCCATGGGATTGTAGGGCCCAGCCAGTGGTGTTTAGTAAGATTTTTGTGACGGGAATATCTGAGGAAAGCTGGGTGTAAGGCAGGTGAGACTTTTTGTTGTTCACAACGTATCCTACATGCACAAAAGTTCTTGTTCTGCCTCTTCAAAGAAACGGGATACCCGTATTGTCTCCAGGCTGAAAACTATGCCAACGTTAGCAAGAACAGGCAAAAAAGAGGACTGAGAGAAAAGCAAGGTTTGCTGAGCTTTTAAAAAATTATCTTTAAAAAGTTTTCAACAGTTCTTTTTAAAATGGTTGTGATTAAAATATCACTGTGGTTTGGAAAACCTGTTCACTGATTGCCTTTTTCTTGTGAACCTGTGTATCCTTCTGTACTTCAATTTATATTACTGTAGACGAGAGTCAGCAGATTTACCAGGAGATGCAGGGAATCCTATTTATGTAGCGGACTGTACATGAATGGCAGAGACTTCAAGGGAATACAAAAGTTTTTTCTAAGAATGAAATAAACTCAGTCTTTTTCTACTGTATTTATCTCAATACTTAGTGTAGCAGCATTTGTTTTTTAGCACATTGTCTAGACGAAAACAAAAAAATTATGTCATTAATCAATGCATCTAGCAATGAACTTTGTGGAGGCATCAGGGATGTGTTTGTATTATTTTTCTTAGGGCTTTGAACTGGGAATGTAGCTACCATGTGAAATCCGAGTTCTGGCACCCACTCAGAACACCAGTCCATCTGCTAGCAAGGCACACTGATTTATTTATTTTATTTTTAATCCCTTTGTAGTCGCAAATGCAAGTAGTACTGTATATCTTAAGGTGAAAGGCAATTGATGAAGCCTTACTAAGGTGCATTGGGGCAGGCTTTGCTCCATTGCAGGTTACCATTGAGAAAAGATTATTCACTTAACATGCTTGTTTGTTCTCGGGTAACAGTTTGGTGCATATGTTGTTTTCATTTTCATGAAAAAAAAAATGCAGCATCTTTACACAATCATTATTTAGCAGTGATTTCCTCTGCATTCCTGCTCTCAGTAGTCTTAGAAGTAACTGGGTCTGCAAAAATTCTCTTTAATTTGGCCTGCATGTGATACATGTGCTACCTGGGCAAACCTCAGCCATCCTCATGCTGCCACCTTCTTGTTTCCATAGTCTCCCCCCTCCGCCCCTCTGTGCTATTCTGCCTGGTTTCACTCTGAAAAAATGACTGTACAGGTACGGAGCAGTAGTGGTAAGAGCACAGCTGTTGGGTTATAATAGCAGTATGTGCAAGGAGAGGGCTGCAGGGATAAGTAATGGTTCTTGTCTAGTTGGAAAAGACAGATGAGCTCTTGGGCAACTTCAGTAGTATCTTCTCACGCAGTAGACCTGCTGCATTCAATCCAGTGTATCCAAGCTGTCTTTAATGCAAGCCTCTTGTGTTAGCGATGTGCAGCTACATATATACAAGTAATAGCACTGTCAGATGTTGTAAGCAGGTCTGCTGACGGTACTTCATAGCTACCTGCTAATGCAGGCTCTTGGGTTACTTGGAGACTGTGTGCAGGTGGAATTTCTTCCACAAAGCTTTTCTTAGCCTTGGTTGTGTAAGGAGAACCCAGCTTCCTACCCAGAAGCTTAAACTTGCAAGGTTGGCAGTTAGGGTTTTAAAAAAAAACAAAACCGAAATGAATAAAATTAAGCAAGATTAATGTAGAACCATTTTGATGGGAGAGGGTCAAACTTCTCCGATGGCAGTTTTACGAGTCCTTTTCAACATGGGCACTACCTTAAAGCTGGCAGAAAATGGCTTCTTACAATCAAAACGTGGTGTAGGATGTCTAGGTCCTGACGCAGAGCAGAGTTTGGGGGTTTTGTGTTATTTTTTTAAATTACTACTTAATAGCACTGTCAGGCTTTTTTGGTCCTGTCTCATGATTGTGGTGCTCTGCTCAACAGCGCTGTAAAAACATACTGGAAAGCCTAGATCTTAGTTATGGGAAGAGGAGGGGTTCAAGATTTTAGGGTGTTTAGCCCTGCGTTAGAACGACACTGTAGTTAGTTGCAAACTGAGCGATAAATTGCAGTGCAGAACTTTTCATAAACATTGTCTTTCTCTACAGGCTGGGCTCTGCTGCTTCTGTGTTCATTTTGGGCTATTAACTTCTTTGCTGCAATGTTAACTTCTTTGCTGGTTGTATGCTTTTTGCTCAAATTGTTCAGTTTAAATGTCTTGTGGTGCTTTGCTTGGATCTCACTATAGTTGTACTACTGAAATTTTGTTTTATGCTGTTATTACTGGTACTGTGTTTTAGCTAAGTAAGAAAGTGGAAAACAGTTACTTAATGCAAACCAGATTTCCTATCTGTGTTTGTTTACAGAGCCTCTGGCACACAAACTCACATGGCTAAAAGGCCATACAATGCTGTAATCAAAATGTTGTTGTTACATAAATATAATGCTGCCACTTCTTTTGATGTAGTGGTGGTTAGCTTGTCTGCTGACAGTTCTGCTCTTTGTTCATGTCTTCCAAGCTGAAATGCTTTCACGTGAAACGAATGTCTCCATAAGTTTGCACCCCATTTTTTTTTTTTCTTCCTTTCATATTTTGTTCTCTGAACCCAGAAACTGGGGATAAGGCAGAATTCTGTTACACTCTTCAAGGGAAAATAGTAGCTCCATGATTCCACAGTATTTGATGTGTACCATCTGTACTTTGTTAAACCTCATTTTGCATACTTAAGCAACATTGGGATGCTACATTGGGGTCAACCTAACCATGTGTGCTACAGTATAGCAGTGCTTTATTGTACAAGTGTAATTAAGTAGTTTAAAGGGAGCTTGTTTTCTTGCCAGTAAAAGACCAATTTGAAGTACAAATAGGAAAGACAAGAAATGCTTAGAAAGACAGTAAGTCAGCACTAAAAACAAAAAAAACCCAACCAAAAAAAAAAAACCCCAAAAAACCCACCCACAAAAAATCCCACCAAAAACCAGCCACCAACCCAAACAAAAAAACCTCCCATAATACTAGGGCTATGGAGAAGATTCCAGTACTTGCCTGTTTCCATTATCCTTATGTTGGTCTTGCTTCCAGCAGTTTTCCTTATTATTTAATTGTTTTATGTTATAAATTTGATTTGAGGAAAAATTATTTTCAGGCTACTAAAACTGAGAAAAAGAGAATTTAATTTGTCATTTTTACAGGAGCTGTTCTTTTGCAGAGATACTCTAGAGCCCAGGGAATGAAAGCATAGAGTTGTATGGGTCAGGGTGTTCGCTTTAATGCCGTTCACTTTGTTTAATAGCTGTTGTTCATGCTACCTTGCCTTCTGTCTTGTAGTGTGCCCCAGCTCATGTGGCAAGCGAGCCTGCACAGACCAAAATGAGTGTTGCCATCCCGAATGCTTGGGGAGCTGCACGGCACCCGACAACAACACCGCTTGCGTGGCCTGCCGCAATTACTACTACGAAGGAGTCTGCATGCCCACCTGCCCTCCCAACACCTACAAGTTCGAGGGCTGGCGCTGCGTGACTAAAGAGTTTTGCTCCAAAGTCCCTGCCACCGAAACAAGTGAATATGAGAGATTTGTGATTCACAACGATGAGTGCATGGCAGAATGCCCCTCCGGATTCATACGCAATGGGAGCCAAAGGTAATGCAGCTTCTGGAAAGTCCATTGGGTTTTGGGAAAGTTGTCACGTTTGGGTTTTTCCACCCCTTGTTCTGTGGCAGCTTATGATGCAAATTATTGCGTAGATATGAGAACATATGATGGAGAATTGCATGATTTCCTGGTAAAGGCTTACTTAGGCGAATTCACTGTTGAAAGGTCTGATTGCGTGTGGTCCTGTGCGTTAGCAGTTGCCCCTGATTCTTCTGAAGGACTTGCGAAGGTCAGTGCAATGCGGAACCAGATCTTCAAGTAGACAATAGCAAAATCACGGCGAAAGCCCAGGAACACAAGGTTGGAGGTTGGCTGATGACCATTATCACACAGAACAAACCATAAGGAGTTATCTAGCTTCGCATATTATTTGTTTTATGTGTGCTTGCATTTTAGACACATCTATTCTTCAGCGTATTTAATTTTACTTCCCTTTTCTCACTGTTTTCAGAAGATAACAATGCTGTTTTAAAAGGGAGCAATCATGTAGATGGTGACAAAAATAATGCAGCAGCTGACAACATTATACAGCATAATTTCTTGTGAGACTGTCACTCATCTGCTCTTAATTCTAGCAGTTGGAGTGATGCATGCTTATGATTTTCTTCTTTTGTCAGTGGTTTAAGCAAGCAGCCTTAGTTGCCTATTGACCCTTGGAAGTCATAGACTTTGAGTAAAGGGTAGTGTGCTAAGATTCACAGTGCTTCAGTACTGCGCTAAAAAGATGTCTTTGTAGGCTGTTCTAAGATGCTGGGGTTTTTTGGATAGGCCGTTGTGATGATAACCAGCACCGCTTGTGTGTCATCAGTCATTTTGGTCAAATAGTAAGGCAATCTCTGGTGGATATTTGAATGTAAGCACCTTAACATTGCCTTTGCTCAAACGCAGATATTCACCTGAGGAATTTTTCTGTTGTCATCTACTTGAGGTTGTAGTACCAGCTGTTTGAACCGCTTACGCTGAAACGCATGGCCATCCTGTCTCGGTGGTGTTGTGTGCTCTGCTGCAAAGATTGAAAGGAGCTGTAACTCAAGGGCAGTGAATGTTTTGTTCCCAGAGGTGATGCTAACAAATAGTTGTGAATGGAAAGCATTTCCAGCATTCTTTGTACATTTAGCTGAATGCCTTTTGCTTGTGTCTGCAGCTTTTAGTGGTTTATGGCACGTTATAGTGCAGGATTTTGAAATAGGAGCTTACTACTAAGAAAAGGAGGCATCTTTCTTGTATTGTTTATGCATTAAAAACTTGTTATCAATTTACATGTTTCTTTAAGCCTCAGAAGAAAGTGGGTTCAGTTTCTTTTTAAAAGAATAAATATTAAGTCCATGTTCATTACTGTTGTCTTTGGAGCTGGGTTTGGGTTGTTTTCTTTTTCATTTCTCCCCTCTGAAGTGATAAGGTGGAGTAAGTAATAATGAAATACAAAGGACAGTACTAGAATAAATTGAAAAATAAAAGTTATCTTAAATCGGGAAAGACATCTACCAGGAGGGGTGATCAGAGGGCATGTTTTGTGCACACATGAAGTGTACAGTTTTGAGGTGGGTATGCAGACAGTATAATATTGAGCCTTTAAAAACGTGTTGTAGCCCAAGTCTAGGCTGGCTTGAGTTCTTGTTCCTTAGGTTTGACCATTAAAAAATACTTAGGAATGCTTGTAAGTATAGAAGCAGGGGAAGTGATCCTGTGCTTCAGTGTTTCCTTCCAGCTTCTGGCGATCTGATTTCCGAGTTCGGGGCTGTGTCTGTCGTCGTGTTTTGTAGTCACTAGTGGACATGTTCTCTTGCTGCCATCTGTATAATCCATTTTGAACCTGCTTAGACTTCCAGCCTGTTTCTCCCAATTCCTGTTGAAAATTACTTTTGCCTTGCTTCAAGATGCATCCTTCTGTTTGTTTAAACTTGCTGCTTTAATACCTTTTAAGTTATAAGAAATAGTGACTAAATCACTGCTCCCTTTTTCCACGTCATTCATGAATGAACGTGTTGTGCTCCCACAGTTTTCTTTCCCAAGTTAAAATGACCAGGAGTATGGAATTCCCTTGTGCTGAGCTTCAGATGTTGGTTTAAGGGCACGGAGACAAGCGTCATAAGAACTTGAAGAGTATTTTCCCATCTCCGATTCCTGGCTGGCCTGTTTTTTGGAGACTGAGCCTGGATTAGCACGAAATTTCGCAGCACTCTGAGGCTGTCTGTATAAATGAAAATGAGAAGGGAGGTCTTTCTGGGTATAATGAAGTTAGAGTAAATGCACAGATGCAAAGGTGCTGGGTTTTACCTGAAGTGCCTTCAACTTTGGAAGGACCACAGAGCCTTTCAGAAGCTGGCAGATGGTGGGTATGGGTCCATTCGTTCACTCCTGTGGTGCTGTAAACAGGAGCTGTGATGCACCAGCCTCTCTGGAGTCGATCAGCCACGTGTACTATGTTACCTGCAGCCCTCTGGAGAAGTATGGTAACTTTAATTCTAGCTTGAAGGATTTGTCTTAAGGTTTAGAGGGAAATGTCTTTCAAAATTTAACTCAAAGCAGTCTGTGGACTTAGAGTTGGATATCATTGCATATTTTCAGTCTCCCTTTTTCTCCTAACAGCATGTTCTGCAGCCCTTGTGAGGGGCCTTGCCCCAAAATATGTGAGGATGGGAAAACAAAGACGATTGACTCCGTCACGTCAGCACAAATGTTGCAGGGATGCACAATTCTGAAGGGAAATCTGCTGATTAACATCCGTCGTGGAAGTAAGTGGTTACCCTCTCTTTATGAACCTCTGATAAGGCTGCTTTTAATATTTTTCTTTTTGTCTGTCAGCATAGTGATAAGAACATTAAAAACTCAGCAAACTGCTGTCCAGCCCCATGCAGTACTCCTGTTTGGTTTGGCCCGCTGACTGTAGCACCATTCTCCAACGTGCGGATGGAATAGGTATTCAGCTACCAAGTTATAAGGCAGTGAAAGTATTTTTGTTGGGAGTTTTGGCAGGACAGGGAACCAGGATTAGGCAGTGAGATGAGCAGTAGTCCCAAAGGAATAATAAAGGCCTAAGAAGGTGGAAAAGTTGCAAATCCTTGCATCTGGGTAGGTAAATAACTCGGCTGCAAGTAGGGCAGGGCACTGTAAGACTGCATATCCTCCCCTTCCAAGGCAAGGTGCGGTGTCTTGCTAAAACATGGAATCCAGAGTGTTGAGAGCTCATATAAAGCCTAGCACTGTGCCTCTGGATGGTCATCGTTGGCGAGCAGGCTACCTTTGTCACATGTCTTGAACAAGCTCTGGATTAAATTTGTCAGAGTAGTGATTCATCAGTCAGGGAAGTGTTGACAGCTGATGAGCTCTTAAAAGCAGAGTGAAAATCACTGTTAGTTTTTATTGGAAATGTATCTCCCTATGGAACGTCCCTTTTGGTTTCATGAATAAGGTTGAAAGATTGAGATATATTTGATTCCTTTTCTCCTGCTGAATGAAAATTTCAGGGTTTAGAAACAGCAGCACGTGGATTATTTCACTCATGGTCCCACTGCTACAGGTACAGTCTCCCCTTATGAGAGATGTTCAGTTACCTGGGGCAAGTGTGGGATATTTTTTATTAATTTTTGAAGTGTTACCTTAGACTACTGAAGAGCATCAGCTTCCTCCCAGCTTATTTGGTACAGGCACCAACCACTGGCATTCGGTAATGGGGCTTCCCAGCCATCAGTTAGGACCCCGGGGGTTTTATGGCAGCATACCCCCATAGCAGCTTCTCCCATCCCGAGTGCTTAAAAACGTACCCTCACAACTGCCGTGTAACCTCACAGGAGAATGACACCAGGCAGTGGGCATGGGCCAGGGTTTGCTGGGTGCTAAAGACTGCAAAGCTTGAGCCTTGTGAAGGATGGGGTGTTGCAGACCTAGGCAGGAACAGAACAGTTCCTACGGAGGGGGCAGCATTAAAAAGTAGAGCTTGGTCTGCAGTTGTTATAATAATTTATTATAGAAGGTCACCTTTAGCGAGCTATGTGGAACATGCTCCATGGCTTGAGGACATCCTTTCGGTTTTATCTTTGCTGTTTGATCAAGAGTCCCTCGGTTTTGTAGCCAAAGCTTTTTAAGGGTCACTGAAAGCGATGCTTTATGTCCCAGAGAAGAGCGGTAGTATACTTCCACCTCTTCATCTTCAGTCTCCATCTCTGTTTTCCAATGGAACTTTCTGCCTGAGCTTTGCTCTGTAGCCGAAGAGCAATTCCAGTCTCATGGATGTGTACACTTATACAAGGGTCTTTTCATCCCTGCCAGAACGCTGGCTCAACATTTGGTGCTGGCTTCAAAGTGCAATGTCCATGGAAAAAGCAGGTATACCAGTATGGAAAAGCAAGACTGGTTTTCCACTGTTGCTCTGTGGCTTTAGTTTGCCCTCCAACCATCTGTCCACACAGGCAACTGTTACTGGGGGAGGGAATACCAGTGTCTCACGTTTTCAAAAGCAACAAATAAATTTTCTCTTACTGAGCTAATACTGCATTAATCAGAACAGCAGCTAAAGCTGTGAATTCTACAATAATAAAATTGTGTTTTTCTTGCTGTAGATAACATCGCCTCAGAACTGGAGAATTTTATGGGTCTGATTGAGACAGTAACAGGGTATGTGAAAATTCGTCATTCCCATGCATTAGTCTCCCTGTCTTTCTTGAAGAACCTGCGGTATATTCTGGGAGAGGAACAGGTGGACGGGTAAGTGTTCAGACATTTGTAGAGGCAATTTCACTTTAATAGAAAGCCAGAGAGAATAAGTCTCCTAAAAAATATTCACATACCATTTATAGAATCTTTTCTTCTACTAATATGCAGTGTTTTTCTCCTAATGAATACCATTGTGCAGTCATCGCTCATTTGGATTACTATCCAAATTAAAATGTTAAATTCAGTATGTTAAAAGTATTTTTGTGGAAACTTTGCTGTTGCTTTTCACTTTAGGTTTTTCTAGAAAGCATCTTTCTATCGTTTGTTCTTTTTGCTCTGTTTGCGAAAAGAGTTTGTTCAGAAACTGTTGGATTTCCTTGCAGTTTTTTACTGTTGGCTTTTATCAGAGTTTTATGGAGAATGTCTGCTGGAAGGAAACTTGAACTTTACTTACCAGGGAGTGCAACTGGAAGTAGCCCAATAGTTTACAAGTTGCAATTGTTTGCAGCTCCTTGAAATGCTGATATTAAATGAATTATCTGTCAAGCAGAAAAAAGACTGGTCAGGAAAAGTAAAGTTGATCTGTGGGTTATATGTTCGTATAATTACAGTGTGTGATATGTTTTGCTGTATCTAACTCCTGTTTTCCTATGATGCTAGGAGATAGTAGGGACAAAAGTTCTTATCTCTGCAAAACTTGCAGTGCTTAGGTGTGGTGATGATCCTCCAGCAAACTGCCTTGCTCTTCCTCTTCCTGAATCAAATAGTCATCCCAGGTTTAAACCAGTGTTCTCTGGGAGAATTAAGCCTCCCTCAGTAATGACAGAACTGTTAAATGAACAATTTGGGGCAATCTTGTAAGAAAAAGTGGTGGGAGGGTCCTGGGAAAGGCTACTTGTTGTCTGATTTATCTGCCCTGACAGGGTAAAGTTACAGCGCGAGGGATTCTTCACAACCTCTGTCGTTCTCTCAGGCTGGTCTTTGGTCAGCCTTAAATTCTTCAAATTCCACCATCTGACAGAGCAAGTCAAAGGGCAGCTCTTCATCCTGCACTTGAACAGCACGCTGTCTTTTTCAGTAAGAACACTGGCTCTGCAGAAAAGCTTGTTTTCTATTTGCAAATCCTAGAGGCTTGTCGCTGCCGAGCACAAGGCTCATTCAGCCCACTTAGGATGCGGCATGCTCTCACAGATACTCCAGTTACCGATTTGTCTTTTATTCTCTCCCCCTCTCTCCTTTGCTCTCTTCAAATTGGAGTTTAGCTTTGTGTTTCAAGTAGTAATTACATTTATGGTACCTTGTATGTCAGCAGGCAGAGCTGATATGAAGGGAAGTGGCAAGTTCTTTGGTCAGATTCCCAAATAGAGAAGTAAATAGGTGCAGCTTTGACAAGGGAAGCAGGGCGGGCTGCGGGAGGTAAAATAGATTATACTAAAGAGCTACTTGTGCTGAAATTCACCCATGCTAGGGAATTACTGCAGTTGCATATTTTGGGTCGGGGGCAGTCTTTTTACTTGGAAAATGCCTAATGTGATTTAGGCATTGCCACGGTCTAAACAGAGTTTCCAAAAATACTAGGTGGAAGTAGGCACCTGGCAAGGAAGGACTGAGCTTGAACAGTTCCGTTGGCAGAGTTATGAACCACAGGGAGGGGGTCTTAACCTGGGAAGTACTGGGCTGCTGGAATAGTAGCTGTTTATGCCAGCATTGCCTTGGGGATGAGAGGGAGTTTAACTTAAGGTCCATTATGATAGTTGTTCATTACACGACTGACCCCACCACCACTGTCCTTTTTTCTTTTTTTTTTTTTTTTTTTTTTTTTAATTGAACTGGGCTAACAAAACAGTTTCTTCCTTCCTTATTCAGCTGCTGGTGCCTGTCTTGGTTATCACAGAAAATGGAAAATTTAGAGGGGATTTACTTTGTTTTCAGAGTGTTCATCGCCTCTTTTGAACACCCTGTCTGTAGTGCATGTGCTCTCGCAACAAGGAAAAAAATTCTCTCTGCGGTAGGGAACCAGAAATGGAGATGTGCTGGAGGGGTCTCAGTGTCTGATGGAGGAGTTTGGTTCCTAGTCTGGCATTCATGCTGCTGGATTCCTCTGTCCTCTGCTGGGCTGCTGTGTGTGCATTGCTGTCATCAACTGTGGCTGCTGTGAGGCACTTCTCAAAGCATCTCCAGGTTGGGTATCTGGAAAATGAGTAATTTGTGGCCTTCAAGAGCAAGTGAGGTGATGGTGACTGTGGAAGAGTTCCTGTTGTGACACTGACCAGCTGCTGATGTTGTGTTTCAAGTTCTGCAGCAAATTTGGGACAGTCTCAAACACACACCACCCCCCCACCCATTTTCTACATCATTTTGAAGCAGAGGCATCAGTAGCTGTCAGGCTTGTGGGAAGGTGTGAGTAGGTTCTGTAGCTGTTGTATGGCTCCTCACTGAAGACTTCACGGTTTGTTTTCCTGATTATGGTGGATTCAGACAGTCAGCACGAGAACAGCAAGGCTTGTTCTAGCCGCAGCATTTCAACAAAGCAGTCACCCTGTGTGTGAGAGTGTTTTAGGAACGAGTGACGCCCTCTGGGCTGGTAGTAAATGTGGTGGAAGGTATGTGTGCAGTGGCAGGGTCCCAGGGGGAATGCTCCTTGTCTTTGTTTCTGTTTTACAGGAGGCTGTGTAGACACTTTCTCACCTGTCGATGTGTATGTGAAGTTTCAAAAAGGGAATTGGGAAGTTTGCACACTGCGGTGTGAGGCTGGGTTTGTGTGGGGGTTTAAGAAACTTGTCAGTTTACCTTTTCGAACTGGACAAGAAAACACAGAACTTCAGTAAGGGGCATTGCTTCCAAATCCATGGGTTAATATAAAAGCCTCTAGTTTCCTACCCATTTATTTGCTGGTGGAGATGGTGATCCTTGGCCAAAACCAGCTGTTTCTAAGTTGCTTAAAATTTACATTAGCAGGGTGTGCGTATGTATCTGTTAGAGACAGGTATTTTGTTAGTAACCTCAGTGGTTCTGTTTGAAGTGCTGGTGGGCAAGCACAAGCAAAAGAATATACCACCATTATTAAAACATCCGCAATGTTTTGGAAATTTGATAAATTTCAGGCTTATGGAGAAATGCTGAAGAACAGACCTGTTTTAGAGAGACCTTGAAATGGAGCGTTTTGTTCACGTATTGTCCTCTGCACTGTTCTCCATTGTGGTGGTGTGTTCTATATGTTTGATTCTGTTGTCACGTCCTCGTGAAGGATCAGGGTCACCCCGTGATGCAGGTGTAGAACATGTGCCATGTTAATAGACAGTTTCTAGCCAACATGTGGCATGTTGCATGTATGTAAAGCAATAAGGGTTTTCCTTTTCTCCTGTCCCTTACTGATAGATGTCCCAGCTCTTCACTCTAGTGGGATGTTCTGTCTTTCTCATCACTGTGGCACTGAGAGGCGAACATTTTCTGGTCTGTGTGTCCTGTAGGGTTGCTCATCTTGTCCCACAGTGGTCAGTCCGCCATAAACTTCTACTGCCTGGTCATCTTCTGTAGCCAGCTTATCCACCACTCTCATTCACAGTCCTCTGTCAGTTCTCATTCCCTTTTTGGTGCAAGTCACTTGTCTTTACACATTGCTCTCTTGCTAACAGTGTACCTACCTGGTCATTACCCCTTTCAGGAGCTTTTTGTGTCCTGTACACTGTGGAGGGGGATAAGGGATGATTGAAAGCTTGTTGAAGTGTTTTCATCACCTAGATCTCCTTTTGGTTTGGCTCTCATGTTCTGCCTCATAGCTTTACAGTGGGTGAACGTGCACAGGTGTAGCATCGTGTGCAGATACAGTGTGAGCAGGTTTTTAATGTATCCAGTCAGTAATGAAGTCACTGCGGGTGTTGTGCAGTGGGGGATACGCGTCGTGTTGTGGGAATTCTCTCCTGTGGGCGCACATGGGTTATGCAGGTTGCCTTGAGGCTTTTTATGGCAAGCCTGGGACCAGATGTGCCTCCTGTTCCTGCTCAGAGGTTTAGCCCGTCCTTCAGGCCATAATCTCCAGTCATTGCCTTAGTTACTGTCTCCAGGGTTTGATTGGCAGCGCTTTGTTTTCCTACAGTGAATCTTTTATTCTTTCCATGCTATCTTCCTTGGCATCCTGATTTTTTCCGCAGCTGTTAGAGCCGAAGTCTGATATAATCTTTATTTATAACCTAAGCCCTAAGTGCACTCCAGTTGCCCTTTGCTCCACCTTTCAAGCCATGCAGCGCTGCACCTCTCCTGTGACTGAGACTGTGTATAGCCCTCTAAATGTGGTTTCCCTGGTGCTTTGAATGGTGCTAGAATAACTTCCACTAATTGATATTTTCAGTGTATATATGAAGCCTTAGGACCTGTTTTCTTTGTCTCAGATGGCTGCTCAGACTTGTGTAGATGGCTTTAAAGTATGAGCTGCAGCAGCTCCCAACTCTGGCCCACTTGTGTAAATCGCTACCGTGCTTCATTTGCCTCGTTTATTCACACTCTTGAAAGCTTAGTCACATTGCTTAAATATAAGATTTATCTCTACTGTCTAAAGCATAATTGCCACAGTTGTGAGCAGGAGACAGGCTAGGCTGTCAGTAAACATCTGAGGTGGTTTTTATACACACCTCTGTTTATTGTGTTCAATCTGAGTCCAGCTTTTTGGGTCTTCCCTGGAAAGCTTAGTTGCCATCGCTTAATCATGCAGTTAATTATGGTGAAGTGTCATCTTTTCAGCAGTGCACAGGGAGCTGCAGGGATTTTAGTCAGCTGTAACAAGAGTAGTATGTGTCTCAAACACAGGTTTTGGTGATGTCTGTCAAATTCCACATGCAGTTTAGCATCCTTGTTCTCTCCTGGCAAGATGCATTTAAAGCACAAGTATGCGTGTGCTCCCTTGTCAGCTGTGAGCATGTTATTCTCAGCATCCATCTGAAGCAGTACCAGGTATATCAACTTCATTAGCAATCAAGTCCCAGATAGTTAGGGGACAGTTAGAAATAGAAAAAAAAAAATCTTTTTCACACTATTCTGAAAACACAGTCAACATTTTGGTATGTTCTGAGAAGCTGCAACTATGTCTACACAGATTGCAACCAGAATGTACAATTTTCACTTGAGGTTGGGTGAGGGAGGAATTAATGAAAAATTTCAAATCAAGTAGTTGAAGGAAAATGATAAATGAGTAGTATGTCAGCTTCTTTTGAGCCTCATGGGTTTTCCAACATGTTACGCAGTAACTGTAGTTAAAAGGATTTGTAGAAAGCCTAGTTTAACTATGTTGATGTGGGCTTACCAATGCAAAGTGGCTTGCAGAAGTTGCAAGGCTTTATTGTGTTAATAATGGTTTTTATGTTGATGTGCTTAACGTTGGTGGGACTTTCTACAAAAGTATAATAAATGCTGTGTGATGGGTTGGTTTGATTTAGATTCATCAGCTGCACAGACCTTTAACTCATTTTGCAATTGTGCATTCCTGTTCCTACTATTCCAAAATTGAAGTGTCTTTGTAGGTGTTGCCTTGCTGCTGATACAGAGCTTATAATCTTCTGCTGCACCTGCTGTTTTTTGGTTGTGGGTTGTTTGGTTTTTGTTGGTTGGTGGTTTTTTTTTTTTTTTCTAATTCAGCACAATTGAGTGGTACCAGGAATTTCTTCTTAATATATACTAGGATTACACACATAACTTTGCATTTAGTATCTGTGGAAATAGAGGATGTTCGTGTTATTCCACTGTTGTGCTTAGGGACTGGGCTCAGCACATGCTGCTGCCTGCGCTGTTAGTTCTGTACTTTGAAGCGTGGATCCTGTGCTGTGCAGTCAGCGCAACTGTTTACTGTCAGGTTTTGATGTGTAGGTGCAATTGTACTTGACACATTGTAGGAAATTTTCATTGAGCCAAGAGGTAAGCTAAGACAGGCAAAGAAATGTCACTATGCAAACTCGTATAGTTGCTTTTGTAAATGTAAGCAAGACAGCTGTGTTCACAATTGTATTTGCAGAACTGCACCATTTGTTTCCTCCCATAAGGTATGTGAGGTTATTGTTTCCCGTTTGCCACAACATGGAAAATCCAGTGTAGAGATCTGCTGTTCAGAGGACATGAATTTATATTTCTCATAGTAGCTTCTATACAATTATTAAAACGCATGTTGGAGCGGGCTTTACATGGTGTGGTGCCAGCCTTGGAGTCCTGTGTTACAGTCATTTCCCTGCGCTCTGACCAAAGTAAGCACTCAGGGAAAACTTGCTACATGGGAGAAGAAAATCCTGTATTCTGCTAAACACTGATTTAACTCTTGGTTATTAAGAGGAAACAGTGTTTTAAAATTTTCTTATTTTAAGGTATTCTTCATTGGAATTTGCTATGAATTAAAACCAGTATTTTTTCTTCAAAAATTTCCTTCTAGGAATTATTCTTTCTATGTGCTTGACAACCACAATCTTCAGCAGCTGTGGGACTGGAACCATCATAACTTGACGATCAAGGAGGGGAAAATGTACTTTGCATTTAATCCTAAACTGTGTGTTTCTGAGATTTACCGTATGGAGGAAGTTTCAGGAACCAAGGGACGACAAAGCAAAGGAGATATAAATCCAAGGAACAATGGAGAGAGAGCATCTTGTAAGTAAAAAAACCAAAAAAAAAAAAAAATCTCAAGGTTAACTGCATAGGAGGGTGTCACAAAAAAACACCCAAACACACTGCCATGTTGCTGACCATTGCAATAGTTAAAGTTTAGAAATTACAGTAGACTTTCAGTTGTTCTACTTTTTCAGTTTTTAAAATGTAGCTGTGAGAGTCTGTTTGCATGCGTGAAAATGAGGTGGTTACGTAGTCACCAATTCATCTATAAAAAACATTCAATGAAGATGACTGCTTTCCAAACACCTTTTTTTTTTGTGGCAGCAGCATCCTATAACAACAGGAACATACCTGGGAAACGAGAAATAAAATCTAGTGTTTTGGTATATCCAAGGAGGAACAGTTTCTCAGTTTCCATCACAAATGTACATCATTATAGCTATTTTACTCTCTGATATCTACTGTTTCTTGATACTAATGAGGGTGCTGAATAACGATTGCATAGACACCAAAACAAACTGTTTGTTATGTTCAAGCTTAATTTCAGCTCCTGCCAAATATTGTACCTGATTGCTAGAAATGCTTGTAAACTGTTTTCTGTGCTTTATTTTCAAATTATTTGCTTTTGAATTGGTAACACTTTTTAGTGCTCTGCACTATTCCTAAACTTCGGTGTCTCTGCATTTAATTTTGGATTCTGCAATGGTTAAAGCTATTGGAAAGTCCTCTTTTGGCTTTGGTGGTCTGCACATCAGGTCTCCAGGTGTAACCAACACATTTAAAAGCAGTCGCTCATCTAGGAATTAAGATGACAGAATGCTTACAAACTTGACCTCATGATCAAACTGTTAGAACTGACGGTGCATTTTTCTTTGGTCTATTTGTGGTGTTCTTGGAGCCGAGTAAATTAAAATGGGTCTTGTGTATAAGTCAAGTCCCCTTGTCCTGGATGGTGTTTACAAAACTAGGACACGTACTCTGCTGAATGTCTCTTTAGGCATGATGCATAAATGCAGATGGCATGGATCCTTGTTGTAAGCACACTCCATTCTTTGCACATTCAATAGAGCAAAGGCTTGCAGTCCTGGAGGAGTTACAGACACAGCCAGTCCTTACTATCACTGAGGCTAGTGCCAGCCGCTGCCTGTTTTTTTTTAAAAAACCATTACAGAAAGCTTTCTGACTCTGAGAAGGGGAAAAGAATCAACAAAAGCTAAACTGCCTTTGAAAAGATAGCACCAATAGTGCCAGTGTACATGAGGGTGAAAACCCCTTTATTTTCAGAGGTTTCTGTGGAACATAAGAAACTAACTCACAGTTGACACTTAGAACACTATTTCTTCATCCAAGAATTAGTTTTTAAAATGCTATTTTGTTTTGAATTGGAAAGCTCAGTGAGTTGGTAGTGGGAAGCCATTCATTTCAAAGCTTGCCGGCTTCCATCCAGCTCTGTTCAGAAGAGTAGCTGGAAGCTGCTGCCATCAAATGGTTGTGCCGTATATGAACTGAGTTTTGGAGTTCTTGGTCCGGCCTCATGAGTGGGAATGTGAACTCCTTTGTCCTTTCCATGTTGTCCATTCCCCAGCAAAACAAATTGTAGTTGTCAAAAGTTGTCCCGGAAAGTGAGAATGTAGAGGCCAGGTACAGTTCTGCATGTGCCTTGGAGTTCAGTGATGAATTCAGTGCTTTTAAATCAGTCGTGTGAATATACAGGACTTCCACTCCTCACTCGGGGAGAGTCTGAAGTAGTTTTCAAGAGCTTTCTGATGATGCATTGAAAGAAAATCTACTTCAGAGAAAGTAACAAGTAGCTCCAGCACATTCTGAAATGATTGCCCAGGTCACTGCTTACCCTTAAGCACTCAAATGTAGTAGGATGAAATATGAAGCTCTACAGAGACAAAGGCTGCTGTATACTGTGGTATCACAGGCGTTACTGGAAAGGCTAATTAGCTAAAACTGATACCTAAGAAACAGGAAAAACTGACGGGTGATGTGATGCTCTGTCCTGTCCTGTCCTTCTGTATTGCAGGTGAAAGCCACATTCTGCGTTTCGTTTCCAACACTACGCTCAAGAATCGGATTAAACTAACATGGGAACGGTATCGCCCTCCAGATTATAGAGATCTCATTAGTTTCACTGTTTACTACAAAGAAGCGTAAGTAGACGTCGTCAGAGGCTAACTGGGGCAGTCTGAGAGGTAGTAGACAGTTCTGTTCTGACTGTTGGATAGCTCGTCCAGTTTGCATATTTCACCCTCAAGTCCTGCTTTTGTTCAAGTGCTTTTCTTGGTGGAGCAAGAGAGGATGGCTTTGATTGAAGCTTACAAATGGATTCCAAATCCAGGGGTCTAATGCGGAGCTCTTCTAAGTCATGTTCACTGAGATATTTCCTTCTCAAGTTGTAGTACTGACTAGAGAGTACCACAGGTCAGGAGTTTGCCCGATCATCTTGACGACATGTCTGCTCAGGGTTTGGGGTTATTTAGATTATCTAGCTTTGGTAGTTTTCTGTATTACTGTCTCTTGATAATGAAGGAGCGAGGTGGTTAATGGAGAGAGCCCGATTTCTTGGGAGGTGTCTCTCTGCCTTTGCACATGCTCGTAGTGTCTCAAATTTCAAGTAGTAAAAAATAAAAATGAGCACACTAATACTCTCCAAGCAGTATGGAGGTGTGAAAAGGGAGGTTCAGAATGCTGGTAATGACATACGGAGCAAGGCTGCGAGACACAGAAGCACAGATCGTTACGTCCAGCGTGGCTTGAAAAAGAATGTCATTGTGATGGTGTACTGTGGTGCAGTAAACTTAGTGCTGATGAGTCTATAGTAACTAATGACAAGAATAGTACTTTATGTCCTCTTGCAGCAGTGTTGCAAGGTAGGAAAAGCAGGACTGCATGACTACTATAATGTGCTTGTATTGTGTGGAAATAAAAGGGGGGGAAAAAAGCCTGTTGGATGGACTAGTCAAGTCCAGTCATGGAAGTTAGCGTTGTTTATGGTAAAAAGCTCACCCACCATCAATAACTGTTCTGAGCTGCTTCTGTTTCATATATGCTTAGCTGAAGTCTAAATATGTCTGAAGCGTTTCACTGTCTGTTTGGATAAAAAAAGGTAAATTCAGTCTTTTCATGGAGAACTTTACCTTATTGCAATAAGCAGCTAAAGCTGAACTCTGATTTTGTATTGCCTGGAAATAAATACAGATTTTATTCTGTTTTATTCTGCTATGGAAGGCTAGTAAGCTTTATTTGTTTTATTGAGCAACATTGTAGTGAGGCACACTTAAAAATATATGACAATTTTAAAGAAAAAATAAATATCTTGTACTATTTTTTACCTTTAATGTTTCAGACCATTCAAAAATGTGACAGAGTACGATGGGCAAGATGCGTGTGGCTCTAATAGCTGGAACATGGTCGATGTTGACCTGCCACCAAACAAAGAGAACAACCCTGGAATTCTACTGCAGGGATTGAAACCTTGGACTCAATATGCCATTTATGTCAAGGCTGTTACCCTCACAATGATGGAAAACCACCATATTCATGGAGCAAAAAGTGAAATTGTATATATCCGAACCAATGCTGCAGGTGAGATCTTGGGCTCTTGGGTAAGAGGTTGGTAATGCTGCAAGTTTGCTTATTGTATTATTATGCAAGTTCTATTGTTAATACAGAAGTTTAATTTATGTGCAGATGACATGCATAATGCTAGAAGGTTTCAGTAATTATGAAAGCAGCATTAAGATTTGAATTAGAACTGTGGTGGTTTATACTTTATTTTCATTGGGAACTGTGTGAGTGTTTTGGAGTTAGGATTCCAGACTTTGTTCTGCTGGTCAAGGTAAACTGAAGTACGGCTTGGGATTGCAGCTGTATGTGGTTGCAGTCGAACCCTTAGTAAGTGTTGTTAGTGGGTCATAAGTAGAAAATCTTTTCTTTGAAATAGGATAGTGTTTTTTTTCTTGCAGTCTAGAAATGGATTGGGATTCACTTCAAAAGCTTGCATCGAAATACACTGGAGATGCCGTAGATGTAAATACTTCCCTTTTTCTTTTTCGTCCTCCAGTGCCCTCCATTCCCTTGGATGTTATTTCAGCATCCAACTCCTCATCCCAACTGATTGTGAAATGGAATCCTCCCTCTCTTCCCAATGGCAACCTTTCATACTACATCGTGCGATGGCAGCAGCAGCCTCAGGACAGTTACCTTTACAGACACAATTACTGCTCCAAAGGTAGGAAAACAAAACACGCTTGTGTTGAAATGCCTGTGACTCAGCCTGCCGGTGCGCTTTTACTGACCAGAGCTAAAGCCTGTACCCTGCTTTGCAACTCTTTTGTGCGTAACAGCAAGTAGAAAGGAATGGGTAAACATGGGATTGTTGCTGTATTTGTAATACAGAGAGAAAAGAAACGAGCTGCCTCTGTTCTTCTCTTTTAAGATAAAGTCCCAATTCGAAGATATGCTGATGGGACCATTGATACAGAAGAAGCTACTGAACCCACCAAGCCAGAGGGATGTGGTGGAGAAAAAGGACCTTGTTGTGCTTGTCCCAAGACAGAGGCAGAAAAGCAAGCTGAGAAGGAAGAAGCAGAGTACCGGAAAGTCTTTGAGAACTTCCTTCACAACTCCATCTTTGTCCCCAGGTAATGGACTTTGGACACTTTCTCTTTGCAAGTGGGGCTAATAATGAGAACTTCCTAGAGCTGAGGCTTCCTGGACATGAAAGTATACATAGATAACACCTGAAACACATAGACATCACCTTTCCTTTTATGCGATACAATCCGCAGCCTTACTTGGCAGTTTCTTTTATTATTTTTGTATCTTTCTCAGTTTTAGCTAATAGTGAGTGTTCTTAGCTGTGTCATTGAAGGACTTTAGTGATGCTTTCTTTTCCAAGTCAAGAGTCACTTGAGGAGCTCTTTGTCTATAAGGATTTCGGAGGTGAGCAACATGTGGCAGACAAAAGGTTTCAAATGTGATCTTTCTCTGAATAGCCATTTAAGTGCTTGTGTTCCTAATCTGAAGATTTATTTGGCTTTGAAATGGAGGGCATAGTCACCTCACAGAATTGAAACTGGTCTTCCTTTCTCACTGCACTAATTGCAAAGGGCGTATTGGTTTCCTGGGTCTGTGCTGCAGAGAAGTATTAAATACGCCCACTCCTCCATGATAAACACGACCGCTTACACATTAAGTGGAATAGTAATGATTTTATGCTGCAACATAGAGTAGTTACTACTGAATTAATTGGCGATTTTGATCCTTGAGTTTCCAATTTATCCTTCATGTAAGCTGTTCTTGCTTTAGATAATTGGATCCTGGGGCCTAGCACACAGTGCGTAGCTGTTATGTTACAGTCTATAAGCAATCAGATTTTAGTCGTGTATGTTATCTTGTTGTCTTTGTTGGCAGGTGAAGTGTATGGTGTAGTGTTGTGTTTGAGAACTCGAAAGTGTATGGTTGCTGCTCATTAAAAATGGTTGATGCTACACTCTGTTGTGGTTTTTTGGACCTTTATTCAAGGATGTGTTGGGTTGACTTGTTTGGGGTCGGGACTGTGATATGTGCAGTGCTTCTTAGCATTATCCAGAAAATTAGGAACTAAGTACTGTCTCTCTTTGGAAGTGGTACGTGTTCTGTCTGAGCTGGGTTTGAGTCACACGTAGCATTTGTGGTTGAACTTCTGCAGCGTTTCCCTACTGATGTTGAGAACCAGCAGCAAAGATGAGGTACAGAGAAGTAACAGCCACCGTAACTGGCCAGGGTGTAATTCCTGAGCAAAGTGAAAAGTTTGTAAATGTGATCTGATTTTGAACTTCATGAAATAGCACTGCAAGGAGTTTTGAAAGGCACATATTGGGTCTAAACTATTTGCAAGTCTGTTGCAAAGGAATTTTTCTATTTCACCAAAGCTTTGTCATTTAAAATGTTACCTACGCTCAAATTCTCTTGCATTCCCCCCCTCCCAAAGGAAATTCATAGAACCTTGAACTCGGTAACAAACAAACTGTCCAATTCACAAAGAATTTCCTGATAACTTGTCTGTTTCCCTTTTTTCTTAACTTACTGTCATAAGGGTATGTTTTGTCAAGAGCAAGGGCAGATAAGGAAGGTACAATGCTGAGAAAATAGCTGCATAGCCAAGCAACTTTAAAGAGGCTGTATGTCAGGGAAATTAAAGATTATGAGCTAGTGAGACATCTCCATGGGACAAATCTAAGCAGTTCATTACTTGCTGATGCCTTTTCTTTTTTTTCTGTTCTTTTCACTTTCTTTCCCAAGGGAGATTGTAATTAATGTGTTAATGCAAGCCTCAATAGTGGTATTTGTTTCCAGTGTTGTACCTGTCTCCAGGAAATTATGAAAGAGATGCAGCATATAATACAGCATGAAAATATTTGACTGAATGGCTTTGAGGTTGTTCAAAAAACCTGTTGATCTAATCTTGTGTGCAACTTCTGGATGACCCCAAGTGTATTACTGCAGTGGTGAGGTAGCTTTCAAACATTAGGACTGGTTAGTCTTGAAAATTCACAACCACAGGAGGAGGAGTTATTCTTCAAGTTTTTTGGTTCTCTAATGAGCAGGATGAGACGGCCTCTGTGTGTAGCAGAAGGTATTTGAGAAGTAACGTAAAAATTGCCATAAAGTATGAGAAGACCTAGTTTTATGTTAATGACCCACCTTTTTTTTTTAATTTGATTTTGTTTTTTATAGTGTTATTTTTAGTTTTTGTCTTGCATTTCTCTTCCTTCCTCTCCCTTAACAGTATAGATGAATTTTCATGTTTTTATCTCTAGACTTTTTCTTATTTCCTTGGATGCTTGTTTTTTGTCTTTATCTGTGCCTTTCATGAAAGCAGGAAGCTGCTTGACCAAAAAGCAGTGGTGTCAAATCTCTTGATGTTTTAATCATGTTTGCCTTGTGGTTATCCTGCAGGTCTTTTTTTCTTTCTGATAGAACTGTAGTTTTCTCAGCAAGTTTTGTGTTGCTTTATCTTTTCCCCCAAAGGCAAGGTAGGCCTGTAATACTTCTGGGTTTTTTTCCTCTTCCACCCAGATACCACCAAAGAGTTGAAACTTCATGCATCCCATAAAAGCAGTAATAGGTTAAGTCATGCTTTTTGGGTTCTCGCATTGGCATATGCTTTTGTTGTTGGCATCCCATGCGCTTTTAGTGGTTCAGAAGTTCTTTTTCGCTGAGTTAAAGCAGTAAATGAATACTCATCTTCAGCAAGGTGAATAGGTTTAGTAATGTCCATAAATACCAGTGTAAAGGAGGTGCAAGTGCTTACCTCTCCTATGAAATTCCCCCATACCCCACAGACAAGTTAAGACATTTGCTTGTATGTTGCTAAAAAACAATTTCTTCGTAACTTAGGAAGCTTTTTTTCCTTCTCTTCGTTTATTTCTGTGCTGTGGTTTACATGGCATCTGAGAGTGTCAAAACGACTACTGAAGACATAGTAAAAGGATTTTGGAAAATTTTGTAGTGAAGTCCTAAAAAAAAATTTCATCCAACCTCTGCCAGAAGATTTCAAAACCAAGTCAGCCTGGTTTTGGCTCTCTCTGCAGCATGCTGTTTTGCGGCTGAGTGTACTAAGACAGTATATTTGACAGTGAATGAACTTCTCCTGTTGAGTCATCTTCCTGTTGTGTGAGGGAGGCCCTAGCTGCCTGGTTTGTAACTCGCTCTCTCATAGAAATGTGTTAGACTTCACCTCTGTCCCTGATAACCTTGCACTGACCTGGTGCTACAGGGGCACTGGCTAAGGGATTTCAGGTGGGCTAGGATTCAAGCCAGAGCTGTTTTTGTAGTGTGACTCTTACATTCTTCTTTAACTCCCCAGGTGCATTGCTTTCCAGGTGTGAGCAGTCCTGCAGACCACGGAGACTGAAAGAGCAGGAGCTGGAGAAGCCAGCTTGCCCTCTGTAGTTAGTGCCCCTGTGCAAAACAGCCTTGGATCTGACACAAGACCAAGTGACAAGTCAAACGTGTGGCAGTCATGTGTTGGTTAGCTAATACCATCCAGATGATTGTAAGAGTATTTTCATATTGACGCTTGCGCTGATCGTCAGGCCTGTCCACTGCAACAGTTTCTTAGAATGACAAAGTAGTAGTGTTGCTGTAAATCCTCAAATTTTTAACTCTGCCTAAATTTCATACGGATGCCAGTAAAGCAAAGCAAACTGCTCGGTGAACTCTTTGCTATACACAGTATTAGTGCTGTATTTTCTCATATAAGAAGATTGTTCCTTTGCAGAGCTTTTGGGTGAGAGAAGTAGATACAGATTACCACACGTTAGCAGTGGTTAACATTCGCAGTCTTCAGCCGCCTTCCAAAGTTTCGTTTCTCAGCACAATACATTCAAAGGTCTGTAATTTCATTGCAACTGAAAAGAAAGTTCAACCTATTGAGAGTTAGCTTTGCTCGTCCAGCAAACCTCAAATCAATTTTTTCTTCAAACCTTTTCAACCTTTAGCATCAACATAACTGTCATTAAATACTAATCTAGGCAACAGTGAAGCTGTTTTTGCTATCTGGTTTATTGTGTGAGGTCAGAAGTTTGTGTGTGAATCTTGGGGCACAGTGTGAGCTTCAGAGTTTTGGTTGGTTTCTGACCAGACGAGAGGGTAATGGGATGTACTGACGTCCTGCAGGTTCAGGTTGAGAGAAAGCTTTCATCTTCTTTTGCAGTTTCCTTTATTTATCTTTTTTAATAGCAGAGTTACCCGTTTTACCGGGTCTTTTTGCACAGTTTCCCTGGAGCTGGCGAAAAACCAGATTCTCTCTAAAGAGACCTTTTCTGTACCTACCTGTCTGCTTCACAGACCCGATCGGAAGCGGAGGGACGTGTTCCGAATCGCAAATGCCACTTTGGCTGCTCGAAACAGGAATGCGACTGGGACAGATCACTTCACCAACGCTTCTGACACAGAGGAGAGTGAGGTGGAATACCCGTTCTTTGAGACCAAAGTGGATGGCAAGGAGAGAACTGTGATCTCCCATCTCCAGCCTTTTACTCTTTACCGCATTGATATTCACAGCTGCAACCATGAAGCTGACACGCTTGGTTGTAGTGCTTCCAACTTTGTCTTTGCAAGAACCATGCCTTCAGGTACGCTCTCACAAGTATACAGCTTCGTTTTATTTTCTGGGGAGAGATCCATCTCGGGGAGGATGTACTGTACGAAAACATTGGGGTATAATAAAAAAATTCTTTGCAAGAAGATAAACTGGAACTATATAAAACTTTGTTACAGTAGTTTAATGTCCTTGACTGGTCTCTTGTGTGTACTGAGCGAGACATACTGAGCCTGTCCTGTGATCGGGAGAAGGGTAGAAGTGCGTGCGTTGACTACTGAGACAATTATGAGAGAATCTGTTTCCCAGATATACAGGTGAGACCCACAGACATGGTGGGTTCAAAGGTTTTATCCTGCAGTTCCCTGTACGCTGAATGGAGACAGGGGAACATTTCTCAGCTAATGTTTAGTTTTGCTGTGTTCACTCTGAACTGTTTGCAGATGTTAGTTTTGCTGGTGGGAATGTTTGCCAAATGTTTCTTCCGTCACAGAATGACCATGCATTTGTCCAGCCTGGAAACAGGAGGGCTACTGTGTTGCTTTGTGCCCAATCGCTGGCATCTAGAGTATTTCAAATAGGAGGCATTGAATGCTCTACTCGTGTTTGGGACTTCTACAGATTGTACTTCTTCTGAGAAGAATAGAGATGATTTTAGTGTAAGCTCATTGCATCCAGCAAAGAGCTTCTGACTCTAGCAGATGTCTGGGAATATTTGATGCAGAATGGTAGCAATTTTGTTTTGTTTCTGGAAGGAAAGAGTATCATAATCCAGATCCAGCTGTGTCTGTAAAAAAGCAAAAAGTATTGCTTATTTCAAGGAAATAAGGAAATCTGTGAGATCAGGGAAAAGGAAATAAGTGTTCCCAGATTTTTAGCGCATGGCTCTGAAAATTAAAGGCTAAACAATTCTGTTTTCTTCTAAACTTATCAACTGTATTTTTTAAGAATTGGTCTTTTTTTCTTAGACTGAAATGGTCTTTATATTTCTGTTAAATTTTGAATAAACCACATAAAATTATCAGGAATTAAATAGGGATAAAGCAGTTCCTGAATTGCGATGAGACTTGGCTTCAAGCTGTGCTAAGTTTCCTAAGATGGAGTGTTTTAGGAAAGGGATGTCAGTGGGGCAGACCTGGCGCGTTCATAGCTGCTTGCAGACAGGTTCCCACATTTGGTGGGAACGGCCACCAGCACCGTTTTGGTGTGGTGCAAAGTTTGGAAGAAAGAATCAGATGCTGATAAACAGGGGTTTTTTGGCACCCTGAGCGCAGTGACTAACACAGAGCCCATACCTGGTGAAGCTGTGTAGCTGCGCTGTTTTCTGGCCACCAGCAGTTCAGGGACGGCTAATCTCTCCATGGGCCCTAGCCCCATGTGTTTTGTTCTCTGCATCTTTGAATAGTGCCCACTGCAATGCTTTGATGCCTACAGAGTACTAAGAACCTCTTATTTCCTCAGCTGTTGCCGAAGTTCCTGGTTTCAGACATAGGGTATTCTTCTCACATTGCTTGTAAATATTTACAGAGGGAGCAGATAACAATTCCAGGAACAGTAGCATGGGAAGCAAAAGAAGAAAACACTGTCTACCTGAAGTGGTTAGAGCCTGTTGAATCCAATGGGCTGATACTAATGTATGAAATCAAATAGGTCAGCATGGAGAGGTGAGGATTTGACATGTGTCTGTTAAGAGTTACGTCTTGTAACTCATAATTTATGCACAAGGTGGGATCTTTCTTAACATGCTTCTGTGCAGTGCAGCAGACCAAAGATAGAAACTGTGATTTCAAACACCCAGCACCAACCAGCGTGCCCTTCATTTTGTTTATTTTGATGGTTTTTTAATTCCACTTACCTCCTTAAGGTGCGTGAAGAACAGCTAATCAGATGGGGCTTTACTTAGAAAAACTAGCTTAGCCTGCAGCTGTATTGTTTTCTCAAGAGTGAAGGAATGTGAAGATACTAACATGAACTGTAAACTGCTTTTTTTGTTTTAGGAAAAGCGGGAATGTGTTTCCAGGCAGGAATACAAGAAGCTTGGAGGAGCTAAACTCACTCATCTGAACCCTGGAAACTATTCTGCTAGAGTTCAGGCCACTTCGTTGGCTGGAAATGGGTCATGGACTGAGCCAGTCTCTTTCTATGTGCAACCCAAATGTAAGACAAAAATGGGTTTTGGCTGTGTCAAACTGGGGGACTACTGTCTTTTTTTAATAATTCCTGATGTTTACGTATGTAGCTGGGTGCATGAGCCTCTTGCCTATACTCGGAATACTCCTCTTATTTACTGATGGTTCTTTGGGAACTCTTTCCTGTTCCATTTTTTTTGGCAAGTGTTGACAATCCAGGAGGTGTATCTGAGGTGTGGTCCTTTTCTTTTGTGCAAAATGCATGCATTTCCACACTGTTGTAGCTTCCTGTGATGTGCAGCTATGTTGGGAATGTAATGTTAGCCATAACATGGAGCTGGATTGTACAAAACCCTGGCAATAAGGCACACCTGCTTTAAATTGCAAAATAATTCAAGAAGCAAATCATTTGTTTAGATTTTTGGCTGGCAGATTTTTTTTGAATATCAAAACGCTTTTTCATATGACCTACTCCGAGTGATGTTACATAAAGATAACATCCTGATGCTGGTCCTGGCAGTGGGAATGGTTTATACTTTGGAAGAACACCACCGTAGTGTCCACAGAGACCCCATCAAGAACTTCCGTATTTAGTTGTAGAGCAGATGTACCCACAGAAAACTGAAACCCCCATCTTCTGTTCCTTTTTGGATTTCGAATTGCTGGACTTGGAAGAACTTGAAGTAAAGAGCAGTGTGTGTATATTCTGAATATAAGTATCAGTGTTTGCAAGTTGAACAAAAGGTGGAAAAAAGGTGAATATGCAAGTAAATAATTACATATTGTTCACTGAGGAATCTAAGTCCTTAAGCATAACTTGTGAAACCCCAGACAGATGCTGTTCTGTACAAAATTGATGCTTTTTACTGTCTGTTTCCTTGTTCTACTCATCTGCAGTCAGGGAGCGTTTCTGAGTACATTTTTCCACATCAGACAAGGAAATGAGTACTTTGATTTCTTCCCTGTATGGAAATACACTGAGTGGGTTTTGAATGTTTCTTTGTTAATGGGGATTTTATACAAACCCTAATACAATTGTTTTCTTGTTGGTTGCAGCAGCAAACTATGGGAACTTCCTGCACTTGATAATAGTGCTCCCTATTGCTTTCCTGCTCATCATTGGGGGACTGCTGATAATGCTGTATGTCTTTAACAAAAAGAGGTGAGTTGTATATGCTCTACATTACAACTGCAGGAGAGGAATGCTTATTTTCAAATCTGTGCTCGTAGAGCAAGTTACAAATTAAAAAGAGAAATGGCATTCAGAGGACTCGAGAAGCTGAAGTAGATTCTGCCTTGTTGGTGTGTAAAAGGGGGTGGTTTAGAGTTACCAGTGAGCATCTGGCTGCTGCTTGAGATATGAAGAGGCTTTTTATTACAGTATCATGTTTGAGAGGGAAGAGGAGGGCTTGTCAGGAACATATCTACTGGGACAATGATGGCAGACACTGAACCTATATCATCAGAAGATTTGACTGAAGTATGAGTCAGTATAAATCACAGAAACTTAGTTCTGTTTAGGCTAATTTGATTTCTTGCAAATTCTAGAGGTTTTTGGAAGTCTTTATATCCACTTGAAAAATTACTTTCTGGACAGAGCAGTCTTGGGAGCAGTTCTATTAATCTGTTTTCCTCAGTTTTCTTTTTTGTAACTAGTTTGTTTCTTTTTTAATCTATTTAATTGAAATAAATAATGATAACTTAATAGAAGTCAGTGCAAATGTTCAGCCTCGCAACTTTATAGGTATGGAGATTTTTTATTACACTCATAAATTATGCTCATTGAGTATCCTGTTATTTCCAGCTTTAAGTCACTTGTAGTATCGCAGACAGTAGTACCAGTTCTTCTCAAGTACTCTAGAAAGGGCTTTATATCTAGTGAAGTACAATAGCTGCTTGGCCTTCCCTTGGGCTCTCCTAGGTGAAATGCCTGATAACTACTTCTTCAAACTGTTGTTCTAACCCACAAGAAAGTTTTGTCTTTGATTTTTTGACAGCTGGTTGATAATGTGATTTCTACAGCCTGCCTTCTGCAAGAGCTCTCACACTGAATAAATAAATCTTATTCTGAAAATCACCCCGCATCACCCCAGTAAAACTGGGCGGGGAAGGACACAGCTAGGGACAGTATGCGTGGTGTTTGTAAATAAAATAGAACACTTATAAAATAGTTGAATGGGATTTCACATTGAAACAGCCTTGCACTTCGCTAGATCACCTCTCTCCCACAGTAGAGGCAGATGATGTCAAAGTGTGTTCGCAGCCCCAAGTCTCCTGGGTTGTATTACTGTACAGCAGCCTTTCTTAAAACGAAGTTTACTCAGCAGCTCAAGTACCTTGTGTTTTACGTTTTTCTGGTACTGGTTGGCGTAGAGAAGGCTGCAGTTTTCGTGGGAAAGCTATTCTGGGATGTTTTCCCATTGATTATGTGAGGTAAAATAAGAAATCGGGTTGTCCCCTTTGTCTGAAAAGCTCTCCACATACAGTACATAATACTCTGTGGTTGAGCAAATGGTGGAAAAGCTGTAGAAGAGGTGGTCTGAAATTTACTTAGGCTTAAAGATTAAAAAAGAAAAAATATATTTCAACAGGAACAGTGACAGACTGGGCAATGGAGTACTTTATGCTTCTGTGAACCCCGAGTACTTCAGCGCTTCAGATGGTAAGTGTGGCCGTACGCTTGTGATGCTTTTCCTTTCACGTAGTCTGTATCTGACTTTGAAAGGTATGAAGCTCTGAAAGGGATGTTGTAAAACACCTTTCTCTCTTTGTTTTATTAGCATAGCCATGGAATCCATCACTGATAATAAGTGAATGTCACCTGTCTATTGAAACTGGGGAGTTTCTGAGGGTTTTTTTTCTGTAGATTATTCAGCTGAGGCTAATTTGGATGCATTAGTTTCACTGTCAGATTATCTACTCGTCCAGTGGTGTTTTCACTGGAGTGAAGGAGGAATTCATGAATTAATCTTTAATGTTTGCCCTTTTAAGCCCTGTTTTGACCTATTGGAACAAACCCGCTGCTTGTTTCTGGGTACTTCTCATGTGGAAAAGGGTAGCGCTTAAAAAATACTTTCTCCTTACTTCCCATGTCAATAAAGCTCTCCAACAACCTTTCACAGTTAGAGAAAGAGAAAAGCAATATTCTGGGCTTCTAGACACACCACATGCAGAAATTTTGTCGTAAAATGAACTCGGATGTTTAGTGTAATTCATATTTGTTTCTCTTATCTGGAGTATAGTGTCTCTAGCTGGCAAACTGTTTTCTTTAAAGCTAGTTTCAGACTGCCCTAATGTATTTGTGACTGATGTATATATTTGGCAATGACAGTATTCAGAGGTTTTAGACTGTGGCAGTGTTTAGATCCCAGCTGGTGTATTGGTGCTGAGTGCTCCGCTAAAAGAGCGAAATAACTGTAGTTCTAAAATCAGATGTGGGGGTTTGGGGGGCATCTTTAATTTCTTAAAGTTTTCTGTGAGAGACACAATGTGGATCATGCTCAAGTGTTTAAAACCATCCAGGAAATAAAAATTCTTTAAAGCAAAATTGCTGTTCCTAGAACAGTGTGCTTTCTTAGTTTTGCTTTCCGTATGTCTGTGTTACTTTCCTGTACTTCACCACTGCAGGAAGCTGTGCCTGCTGATGGTGTAGATGAGCTTGCCAGTTCTTGTCTTGCTGTCCCTGAGCAGCAGCAGGACCTGAATAGCTTGGCAGTCCAGGGATCCTCGGCGTCTCCAGAAAGCCCTTGTGCTGTGATTGTTGTAGAATGGAGAACTCTGGACATTCAGCTTTCTGGCTAAATGAATGAAGTAAAAAAATAATACAAAAAGCAACTGTGTTCTTACTGGAACCCTTGCTTGTTAGATAATTAATCCCCACCCCCACCTTGAGGTGTGGTTGTCTGTAATGAGCATGGGCCTGTACTGTATGGATTATGTACCTGTGGAGCTCTTCGAGCGCAGGAGGAAATTGGAATATTAGATTAATTTCCTTGAGGCGTCATTTCTTCTGCTTATGGTTTAGTTTGGTGCTACTGCTGTAGGCTTCTTGCCAGAACAGTGTTTCCAAAAGCCCCCAGGAGGCTCATGGGTTGAGCTGGAGTAGCAGTGGAAGACTTTATGGTTATTTTTTTATAGCAGCACCGTTAGGGTTAAAGGTCTGTCAGTGTTCATGCTATAATCCTCTATTTTTGCATCCTGTCATTTCACCCATCCAGAGCATGTGACACAACTGTCCCCTCCTTCAGTGACTGATAGGCAGCAGCATCAGTGACTACTCGGATGTCTTCTTGCCTGAGGCAGTCCTCCCTCGTGGCAGTCACCTTCTGAGATCTCTCTTCTGCCTCAGATCAAAGACTTGCAGCGGCAGCAAGTTCTGCCTTTACTGGTGCAACAGTGTGTGTGCAAGTGATTAGAATAGTTTCATGCGAAGAGCCTACTAGATCAGAGAGTCTGTTTCCCTCTAGTCATAAAATCAATCTGTTTAATGGAGAATACAGCAGGCACTGAACTGATACAGATGATCAAGTATCTTTGATGCTGTCTGGAGGAATTAGAAAATCAAGGATCCCAAGAAAAGCTCAGGCCTGAAGTATTGATTCAGGCCTCTTTCCCACCCTTGTTTTGTGCTTTGAGGTTCCTTATTTTTGTCCCCTTGCATCAGTAGCCTAGTGAGGCCACTTCAGGTCCATCTACACATTTCTTCAAGATTGTTGGCGTGCCAAGCATCTACTTACCTATGTCTGGGAAAGACCACGGACTATTTACATGTATGGTGCAAGGTCTCAGCATTGTGCGTAGTGTTTTTTACAGTAAAATTGTTTGGGCAGTTGGTATCGTAAAGCAGTGAGTGGTCGCACCACTTGCAGAAGTGGAACACGTGGCCTGTTTTTTCTCTCCTTAGTGTATGTTCCAGATGAATGGGAGGTGCCCCGTGAGAAGATCACCATGTGTCGGGAGCTTGGGCAGGGCTCCTTTGGAATGGTGTACGAGGGGATAGCCAAGGGAGTGGTGAAGGACGAGCCGGAGACCCGGGTGGCCATCAAGACCGTCAATGAGTCCGCAAGCATGCGTGAGAGGATAGAGTTCTTAAACGAGGCCTCGGTAATGAAGGAGTTCAACTGTCACCACGTGGTAAGTCATGAAAATGTAACGAGGCTGTGGTGCTTATTGGCGTGAGGGCGGCCAGGGCATGTCTTCGCTCACTGAAGTGGGAACTTGGAATTCTAGCTTCAGCTCTGCGCTACTTGATAATATTGTGAAACAGGAGTCAGAAGGTGGAATCGAATCTACTTTCAAACCTTTCCCACAGGTTCACAGGTATTTGGGGCTACATATCAACATGAGTAACGATTACTGCAGTTTAATTAGCTGTATTTGTAACTGAACATTTGTTTTTCTCTTCCAGGTTCGGCTGCTTGGCGTTGTTTCTCAGGGCCAGCCTACGCTGGTTATTATGGAGCTGATGACACGTGGAGACCTCAAAAGTTACTTGAGATCATTGAGGCCAGACACAGAGGTGAGTCGTGAGCCGCTGGATGTTTTTTTCTTTCTTCAGTTAGAATCGTCTTGAATGAAACAGCATCACGTTGGAAGCAGCAGGCAATTACCCTTTCTTGTCCTTCTCCTTAAGCTTTAATAACAAAGCATGGGCTGCTCTGATTTGCAACACCTTTGTTTCATGAGGTAGCCATTGCAAACAGTCATGTACTGCATGGAGTAGGTCCCTTCCTGTGTTACTGCGTCCTGTTTTCCAGATTTGGATTAAGTCTCTTGTCTAATTTAATTTCTTGTCAAGATGTTAAACAAAAAATTGGCTATATGAAGGGTGCATGTTTGGGTAGTTGTTTCATGTTGTATACCCTGCCTACTGTCTCTGCTGGAAAGTAAAAATCTAGTATCTTAGCTAATATGTCTAGTCTAACACATTGACCATCAGTGTAACAGCTACAATTGCCACATATGATACAGGGTCTGAAGAATATAGATGACACATAGGTCACTTGCCACTGAAATCATAGTGTAGACTATATAGGAAATTAGCTCAGCAGCTTTTGTCCTTGGTCTAGAAATTCTGATGTGAGTAACTTAAAGGAACAGAACACGAGCATTATATGTGCACAAGAGAATGAGGGCACTGCACGTAGCAAGAACAGTTGCTTGAGAGATTGGATACAGAAAATAACCATACTGAGTACAGGATTCAGAAAATGCCAAAGTAAACAACTAGCATTTATTATTATTAATGTTTCAGCTTATACGAAATAGTTTTGGTTGAATTCAACAAAGTTGATAAAAAAGACAGTGGTATTATATAGAAATTACCAAAACGAAGAGCTCTGTACCTGGCTTTTCTGTCTTGTATGCTGATGCTCTCCAAAGCAGTCTGAATTTAGGCCTGTGCCTAAATTCCCTGCCTTCCTTGATATGCATGTAAAGCATGGAATAAAGTCATCTGAGGACCTGTATGAGGAGGAAGGCAGGATGCTTCGACAAGGTGTGGATGGAGGACTTGCCTGACCGCTGGCATTACTGATAATTTAACCATGCAGCTTCCATACCTATGCCCCCTGGGGATTCAACTCATGGTGGTCCATCTGGGCTTTCTTGGTTGGATCTTCTGGGCTCCCATGAGGTATGTTGCACTCAGCTCTTGGGAGCCTGGAAGTAGTGGGTATGTCTCGTTATCGCAACACAAAGTAGCACAGTTTGAAAGTGGTTGCGGGACTGGACACGAACACTTTCCGTGGAAGGCTGGGTAAGGGACTGTTTAATCTCTGGGTGGGAATGTGAAGAAGTTCAGTGACTCGATCTGTGCGCTTTAGGATCTTTGTCATTAGCAGCATTTAGTATGTAACGCCATGGTTGCGGTTTACTCCGTCAGCGATAGTTATTCAGAGGGTGTAAGGCTTAGGCAAATTCATACTGGTAAGGATGGTGGGACTTAACTGATTGCGTATAAGTACCTGAACTCCTTCATCCATGAGATGAGAATGGCAGAAGCCATGTATCCATGGTACTAAAGAGCGAATTGGCTTCAGAAGAAATTATCCCATAAGCTTTTTCTCCTATTTACAAATAGAAACAATTCAAGAGACATCTGGTTATGGAGAAATGGGGAGCAAGTAATGAAATCATTTAACATTATCTGGTTGTTTGTGAAGATGGTAGAACAGCAGAAGTCTCTAAAATAAGCCCTCTGCTTTGTGTCTCAGAACTTGTGTGGCAGAAGGACGGACATTTCATAGGCGTAAGATAACATCCTTATACCAAAAAGTCTTTCTGGCTTGTATTCCCTGAAACAGAATGTCCTGTAATAAAATAGCTGTTTAGGAGTTCAGTTTGTAACCCAGCTTGGTATGGCCAGTTTTCCCACTAAGCAGATGCTATAGTGTATGTAATCATGAGTTTCTCTTCAGCCTGGATCATGGCAGGCTGAATTGTGATAATGTGAATTTTTTTTTTTTTTTTTGCAAGGGGGGTAAGGGTAAGTAAAAATTTTAAAAAATAATACGTTACAGTTTGATGTAGAAATAGTATAGTCACTTTTTCTTTCACCCCACCTGTTTTATCTTCTTAATCTTGCTCAGAATAATCCTGGCCAGACACCTCCAACTCTGAAGAAGATGATTCAGATGGCAGGAGAGATTGCTGATGGGATGGCATACCTCAACGCCAACAAATTTGTTCACAGAGACCTTGCTGCGAGAAACTGCATGGTGGCAGAAGACTTCACAGTGAAAATTGGAGGTGGGCTTTGGTGACTTTTACGCAAACTAAAAGCATCATCCTGAAAAATCAGTATCTTAGAAGGCATTTTAATTTTTTGAAAGCTGCTTGAAAGAGCTTTTACAACTTAGCTCTATTTCAAATTTCTGCAGAACGAAATGTGTTCCTTATGAAGGGTTGCTGTGATTTAAGACCTGTGAGCAGTCAACACTGAGTTGAAGCTCTTGGAATACCTCTACGTTCCAGTGAGGAAGTAGTATAGTGTGGGGGTTTAAAAAGAGCTAGTGCAGCAGTGATTTGAGGTGCAGATGCTGCAGACATCTGGGTGGATGGCGTAGTTGCCACTGGTGTGTCATTTGCTTTTTTTTGTTTGTGTGCAAAAATAATTCCACCTCCTGTTTGTTGATACAGGAATAAGAATTTTAGGAGTATTTTAAAGCATATCTGATTTGGAAGTGGAATGTAAGGCTTGACTTCAGCTGGGTGCTTTCCAGTCTGAACTGGAAGTTCTGCTTTCCGGGCAACAGAATGGCTTTTCTTCTGCTCTGCTGTTAGAACACCACTTTTTTTTCCCTTCACCACCCCTCCAAAATAGTGTCAGATGAGTTTTTTCAGAATTCTCTCCAGAGAGGGTGATTTTAAGCTTTTGGCTGTTTTCGAGTTGTGCATATTAAAATAACATGTATAGCAACAGCCTTCTGCTGTAGGAAACTAATTCTTTTTCTCTAAGCTTAACTCAGCTATTTTGATAATTTGTGTAAGTAATCCTGTCATTTGGGAAAAAGAAAAAATGATTTCATTTTGAGTCAGTTAATTAGGAAATAAGGTCTTTGGGGGATTTTGTGCATTTTCTGCAGGTTTGAGGGAAGTCAGCCTGAATCCTTCCCATTCCACTCCTCCCCTCCCCAGCATGTTTTACAATTCTTCGAACTGAAGATGGTGTATTTCTTCCCTTTAACATGGTACATGGTTACCCCGAAAGCATTTCATGAAATATGCTGCACTGCTCTCATTTGTGTACTAGGATTGAAAATCCCTTCGTATAGAAACAGTTTAGCAGCATCTTGACTAGAACACGCCAACTCAGAGTGTTTCTATCTCAGAAGAGGAGCTTTATGCTACACTATCCTATGCTCGTTGTGTATCTTTTTCTTATTTGCATTACATTTTTAAAGAATTTTCCATTCAGCCAGGATAGTCACCCTGGTATGTGGGAGTGATGGAATAGCTGCACAGATGGGCTTTTTAGTCATAATCACTGAGGGTACCGGTGTCCGTAGCAGACCAGGAATGAGGAGGATCAATGTTGGATCACTCATCCAAGCCTGGTAACAATGACATCCATGCAGTGGTAATAATGACTGAGAACTGGAGGGGTCCTGTCCTCTTTCCACTCCACTTTTCCCAGGAAAAAAACGGGCACCTACAGGTCTATTGATAAAATGAATTTTGCCCTAGCTCTGTTATGTTAGCACACAGCATTTAATATTAGCAAGAGATGTGATGCCACCTGATTTATTAACTTTTTCATTCGTGTCCAAAAACTTAGTAACTGGTTTCAATAAGCTAGTCCAAGACCCAGCAGTTACGTGTGCATCAAACTGATTGTACAGACAGAAAATGCTGGAATGAGTCTGTTACCATCAGGAGATGAGCATTGTTACATCCAAGTCTTGCAAATGCTTATGCATTTACAGATAAGGACATGCTTATAACCCGAAGTATGTCTTTAATAATCGTCTGTGTTAGTCACGAATGAATAGCCTAATCCTCTGTAGTATTTGGAACGGTGTATTACATGGGAACTGGAAATTACCTTTGGGGAGAGGAAAAAAATGGGAGAGAAGCATTTACTACTTTAGGTGAGATTCTTCAGTTAGAGACAATAGTATTAAGTGCTAAAGGAGCTCTTTACACTCTTCGAAAAGGAGAGTCAGTCACTGAATGTTGGGAACAGAGTAGTGAATTACATGGCCTTCAGAAGATTTAGCTTACTGCAAAGCTTGAGCATAAATCCTGGAACTTTTAATATTAATACATTTATGTCGTTCCAACTTCTCACCCCCTGAAGTCAGCGGTAAAAACATCTGTTGGTTTTGTTGGGAGGGAAGCTAACCAGCCCTAAGGCAGCATCTAAAGTGCCTGCAAAGTAAAGTGTTGTGGTAACGGATTGCAGATTGTTTGCACAAAATTGTGATTCTCTGCTGGCCACAGTGGCTTGTAATAAGCGGAAATGTTCATCGTGTTATTATGCAAACTCAAAACATTTATACCTTCTAGATTTTGGCATGACAAGAGATATCTACGAGACAGATTATTATCGTAAAGGAGGGAAAGGTTTGCTGCCTGTCCGCTGGATGTCCCCTGAATCACTGAAAGATGGAGTCTTCACAACGCACTCCGATGTCTGGTAACAAAAAAAGGGCCTCGAAAAACTGTTTTAGTCCCTCTTCTTTCTAGCCTCTTCTCTTGTTTTAGTAGACTTAACTATACTGCTTCTCCTGTCTCTTCAAAGGTAACTTTTTTCCACTGTGAAGCTTTCTGCTTTATATCTTGTGTTTACATTGCAAAAATCAAAAACTTGTGAGGTTAAATTCTGCTCTCGGAGAGAGCAGAATTACATGGATTTCCAAAACTGGAAGTGGCGGCCTGTTTCCTGCTGTGGGTTGTAAAATCAGTTGTGCAGTGAAAAACATTACCTTCACCTGGAAGAGCAAGTTGTCATTTTTTCAAATTGCCCTCCTTCAAGAAAAGCATTAAAAGTTGCCAAGAATATAGAAAGGTTCATAGTGCTGACCTGCTTTTCTATCAAAACCTTCTGTGTAAATAACTCCGCTTTCCCGCAGATGGTTTGTGTACACTAGCAGGTTTTTTCTTGGGAGTTCTCCCTTGCGTATATCCATTTGGAGCTTTGTTTGCTTGTTTTATATACCGCAAAATGCAGAAATTGGTTTTTTTCTTTAAAAGCACATTGCCTAGTTGCTGTATTTGTGAAGTTATTAATAGAGGCATTCAGGAGCTTTCAAAATATTCTTCTTAGAAGAAATAATACTCTGGAACAATTCCCCCTCCACACACACCCCCAAAATTCTGCAGATAGGTAGGGAGAACTTGGCAGAAGATGAACGTGTACTGGCAAAACCTCTGCTCTGTCTTTTATGGTTTCTCTGCCTTCCTAACAAGATCTTTTTACTGCTGATCTGTTACAGAATTGGCAGCTGATTGCCTCCAAATGGCTAGAAGTCAGTAGGAATGGTATTTTAGTAGTAAACTGCATTTTCTTTAACAGCTGGAGGATTTGGGAGTCAGTGGACTGTCATCCACAGCACTAGCTTCAAGTGAAAGGGTCATAAGAGGAATTAATATAGCACATGAAAAAACACAGCACCAGAACATTACTTTAATTTTTTTGTGTACGGCTAGTAACTTATTTATGAATCCAGTAACCCTCAAACTTGGAAATAGATGAAAATAACCACTTGGAGTTGAAGGGGGGAAGCCCTGTATCGGCCATTTATCTAATGGAACAGTGCAGGCATGCTTTTGGCAGTCCCCCTGCAGTAGAAGAATTTTGGGACTTGTAATGGCTTCACAAAGCAGACGTAAATTTGGAATATATTGCTAGAAAATCTGCAGATGTAAAGCTGAGTGAGCCTGGAGTTGAAGAGCTGGCAGTCCTGCCCGTTCTTACCGCACAACCATAACTTTTCAAGTCCAGCCGTCATCTCCAGCCATTGTATCAAAAGTGGGACTGCAGCGGGTCAGGTGTTCAGCTTTGACATACTGCACTTGTTCCATACATGCTTTCCTTTTAACCTCTAAATATTAAGTGACGTTATTGTTTAAACATAACTCAAATTCTAGACACACACACACACACACCCAGATATGATGCCAAATCAAGCATCAGGAGTTAAATTAGTGCTTTAGCTGTTGCAGGAAGTACATGAGCTCTCCTTGCAGTGCGAACAAGATTTGGCATTCATCGGTCCAAAGCAGGGTTGAGCAAACAGTATGGCAGTTTATCAGTGGGACAGTCTGCGCGAAATATTCTAGCCAGATTCACACCAAGGAAAGTAGCTTACTGATTATAAGGCTGGAAAACTTAGGAGGAGGAGGAGTAAAATCTGACTTGAAAGCACCGAGAGGAAGAAAATGTTCTATGGAGACTAGCTCCACAGCTCTCATCAGTATTTCAGACAGCTACCCCTTGGGATGGTTTGTCAGCTTAATTGTTGGAAGTGACTTATTCTGAAATTTGGTTTACATAGGTGTAGTATCTTAAGGTACAAAAAAACCCTGGTTCAGCGTGAGGAATATGCTGCTTGTTTAGAACACAAATACATCTGCGTTTGCCGTGGGTATCTACAGCTATAGATTCAGAGTTTTCCATCTGAATTTGAAATGTAATGGAGCTTGACTCATCACTCTCATGAAGTAGTGTCTATTTACCTGATTTGCTTATGCCCAAAGCGATCATTCCAGTTTACTTCTCGATAACTTTTTGACCAAACACTGTACCTTGAAGGTCTCTTCGTGCCAGGAAAAATCACCTGACTACTGGTATTGGTTCAGGTTTTGAAGCTGCTTCATGTAAACTGTGTAGCTTGGCCGTTTTGGGGGCCATTTTTTTTCATCAAACAGTAAAAAAATGTTGAGATTGTTTTTTCCTGCCTTTTTGGTAGGTTATTTTGACATCTGGTTCTATGTTCTTCAAGATCAGTTTTAGGAAACAGAATGTCAAAAAGACAAAACTGTGCGAGTGGTCAGAGCCCGGTATTTACTAGCCGTAAGGTGAAAATGCAAACTGCAAAAGGAATATCTGGAGGTTTTGAATGGTGGAACTTTATTTTAGCAATTCATTCTTTTGTTGCTTTTCAGACTGAAGAATGAGGTAATTAAACAAGACTGTTTCTGTTGTAGTTAGGGAGGGAGAACATTTTAAAATTAAGGTAATACTGTTCAGGGTGAGGGTGTATTTCTATAAGTCTTCAGCGCCTTGCATTCTTTCAGGGCTGGTAGTTATCTTGAAGGAGCAACATGTTTGTTTGTTATGATAATATGACTAGTAGGTGTGCAAGGCTTGGTCTCATTATTCCTGCAGTGATCAAAGCAGCTTCAAAGGCACCAGAATGTTGAGTTGACCCTCTGTCCCTCCCTCCCCTGGAAGGCAAACAATTGCAAGCCTGTCTGTGGCTTCTGGCTCCAAATACAAACCATTTTAGATACAGTGGATAACTGAAAGATAAAACCACTCTACCGTAACTGCCAGCTAATAATACTGGACTCCTGTTTTCATAACAATACCCCATTGAAACTACGCTTTTTTTTTCTCTAAACTTGACTCAGCATTTTAGCCACAGAAGGCAAGACTGCATCTAGATTTTCTTTGCACTCGCAGCAGCTCTAAAAGTAGATGACTCTTCAGTGCAGGACAGACAATTTGAGCCATGTCTGCTCAATAAACTAATTTTAAATGGAGATATTTTTAGAAAGTGTCAATACGTAAGTTCAAACTACCCAATTACATAACTGTGTTTATCTTTCTTCACCAGTAATCAATTGCTATTATTAGACAAGCTTCTTTTTTCACTTCTGCGGTCCTTTGTAGTTAGTGGAAGGAGCCAGAAGGCTCCCTTTCAGGAGCAGTTACATACATGTTGCAAAAGGGATAACTGAGTTTCTCCTGGAGGCTTACATGTTTTGCTGCTGAAGCAGCAAATTTAGGCCCTTGGTACAAGAAGCCAGAGAACGTTCACATTTCTTCCATGTGTTTTTCAAAAATTGGCTTTGTTGCTTGCTGCTGTGCCAAATGCCTTGATCCTTACTTTGCACCTTTGACTTAGAGTGTGGAAGAAACCAAAGCAGAGGGATAAGTGGAAAGTATTACCCAAGGAAGTGGGTTTGTGTCTGGGGAGCAGAGGTTGGTTGGTTTGCTTGCTTTTAGTGGCCAGGGCGGCGGGATGCACAGGTGTGTGGCGTGCATTTGCTGTCTAGCTCTCGGCTTGCTTGAGCGGTAGGGGAAAAGACGCAGCTTTCAAATCGGATTTGTGTGACTCAAGTATTTCGGATGAAAAGCAGCTTCCACTGGAATGAGAGCTTACAGTTCTGTGTTTATTGCCTTCTCAACGGCTATCAGGAGTACCTGAGATATGTTACATGAAGATTTTGAGTTTAGGTTTTTTAATATATTGATTTTTTTCTTGCTATCTCTGGGCTTGGGGGAGCAGGGCTTGTTGAGCTACCTTTCAATAACCAGTCTTTGCAGCTTCTCCACCTGCTTGGAAGGTTTGATTCCCTGCACCCAGCCACACAGGGATCTTTTTGCGGACTTTAACAATCAGATGTCTATCCAGTCTGAGGTCCTCTGTACAGGAAGCACAGAGATAGGAACAGAGGTTTTAAATTCTTTTTCTTCGCCCCATACCTGCATTTTTCCTTTTCCCCTCTCCACTGTTCTTCCCACCTCGCGGTATGCCTGAAGTCTGAACTCAAAGCCATGGGAGAGGGAGGCGAGATGCAAGCTGATTCTTGTCAAGCTCACAGCTTAAACCTCCTCTGGGTTAGGAGGCTTCTGGTCAGTGCAGTGAGCTGTTTTCAGGGATTGACCTGTACAGAACCAGTGTAACCAAATGGTGTTGGACCACTGAGCGATCGTAATCATGGCCAGCTCTGAGCTGTATGGTGTGAAAAATGGAGATATAGTATTACCAGTCTTTTCTTACAGAGGTCATTCTGAAGAGTCATTCAGAACTGGAAGCCTGTTTCTCACCATCAGCTAGAGGTGTTTGAAGTCAACAGTCTCTTACGCTAGGTGATGTGGCTGTCGCCATAGTTGCATATTTTTGAGCAGTTGGAATTTTTTGGTAAAAGAAAATACCCATGGACACCTACTTGCTCAGCATCATCTAGGAAAAATATCCTTGTAAAGATTGCTTGGCTTTCTAAAGGTCTGATTTGTTTTCCAGGTCTTTCGGTGTTGTACTTTGGGAGATCGCAACGTTAGCGGAGCAGCCGTACCAAGGCATGACCAATGAACAAGTGCTCCGCTTTGTGATGGAAGGAGGTCTGCTGGAAAAGCCAGACAATTGCCCTGATATGCTGTAAGTGTCACCAGTTACTGCTGTGCTCAGTGCCGTTTGTTCTTCCTGATCCCTTCGATGTCCTCTTCTGCCCTGTCTACCACAGGAGGGGTTATTGAAGAGTGATCATAATGTGAGGTGCTGCTTGAACAGTCTCCGTCAATCTAGTACTTTATAGTAGTTAGACATACTGGCAAACAATTTTGCTTGTGGCCAGAATCTCACTTTGGGCTATCTCCTCTAATAAGGAAACAAAACCTAATTTTTATGTTCCTGAATAAAATTAGACTTAATACAAGTTCATAAGCGACGTTTGCACAGCAGAAGACTTTGTGTCTCAATCTTGTCTCTTCTGCTTAAAGTAATTCTGTCAAGTGTGAAGAGAAAAAAGAGCATAGGACAAGGGGAATGCATTGTGCATAAATGCTGTGGAATTCAACTTTTTAGTTCAGCACACAGATAAATGAATGTATCGTTCCTTTGTCTGAAGCAGCGCTGGATCTGCTATTTCAGTCACAGTGCTCATCACATGGAGATAAACAAATCTCCCCTGGTAACAGTTCCCTTTCCCGTAAACGCAGAGAGCAGCGCACAGAAAAACCTTTGCCTGCCCCTGGAATCGATAGAAAGCCTTGCGGCCGGGGAGGGGTGTGATGCAGCGGGCTTCGGTTTTTAGCTTTACATTGTTGAAATACTTCTGCTGGCTTTTGTGTACAGCCGTTTTGGTTGTTCAGACTTTATTACTTTGATATACTTCCCAAACTGGCTTTTGGGGAGGAAATACTGCGTCTTGCAGTTATTGAAATTTGTTGGAGGCCCACAGAAGGGATACAATCACTTAAGGGCCTCAGCTGCTTGGGATTCTTAGGAAAAGAGCTTTTTTGGCTGGAGCGCTGGCTTTGGTTTCAGATGACAGGCAGCGTTGTTTTGTTGTTTGAGGGGGGTGGGTGGTATATGCAGGGGGAGGTGTAGCTGCCATGTGATTCCTCAGTTTCACATTCTTTCCCTTCCACTACGCTGTGGAGAATTTCTGGCAGTCGGATTGACTGGGGATTGTTTAACACAGAGCGGTGTAGTGGAGGGGGGGAGCAGGCAGAAATGGGGGAACAACAGGGGGTGTGAAGGGGGTCAGCTCCCCGAGCCCGCAGGAAAAAACACACAAGTCTACGGTGAGAACGAACTCAGCAAGAGATTCAGCGTTAGAAATTCCCCGTTAACCTGGGGGGTGTGTGGTATGAGCAGGGCGACGGCGGGGAGTCACCGCGAGAAGCTCTCTTTACTGCAGCCCACCGGCCGCTCTCTTTCCTCCTCAGAGACACCCCCCTGCCCGCTGGGTGTTGCTTCTGGACGAACCCACTTCCAGGGAAACCGGCTTGCAAGCGGGAGAATTTGGTTAATGTCTGGCAGGGCAAATCTTTGCACCAGTGTTTAAGAGCAAAGGCCTTTTTTGTGCTGATTTTAATGAAGAAGCTCTTCACATGTTAGTTGTGTCTACCAAGACGTTACCCTGACATTGCAGAGATACAGAGTAAAAAAAATAGAATCTTCCTTTGGATTTAGCCACTTCTTTCCATCAGAGCAAGGAACAGTGCTGAATTCGGAACTAAGGCACATCCAGTGGCGTGTGGCATCTTTCTTTGGTGATATAGCTGTGTATAAAATGTCCTGACTCTGTCAAAAATGCAAAAAAAAGAAAAACAAAACAAAAACATTTGAACATATTGAGCTTAGAAGCTTATTGCGACTTGCTTTAGCTCCCTTTCAGCTTGTTTGGTCTTATGTATTAGGACAGACCCCTAAGCCTGCTGAAATTCAAATAGGCAGTTGTAGGAATAACAGTAGGGAGCTCCAGGAATAATCTTCACCTTTGTTCTATGCACATGCATTCGGCACTCAAAGAACGGCTTTTGCGTTACTATGGTGCTTTTTTCTTTGCATGTTTTTGCCTCTTTCCCTGTCTTCCATCCCGTTTTCCCAAGATGCTGTTAAGATGCTGTGCAACACTCGGTAACCTGACAACTGCTGCCAGTCTTGAGCCTGGCGCGTGTCGCTGCTGGCAGGCCCGGAGACCTGGTCTGTAGGCAGAGTTCCTCTCCAGCTGTCTGATAACCGGCTTCTCAGCACCTCAGGTAACAGGAAAACTACTGAACAGACAGAAGGGTGCTTGGAACAGAGTTGCCAAGAGCCCTGAAATGGCGTGTGGATCTTGCCGTGCATCCCCAGCATGTTTCAGGCAACGGCTTTGTCAAGCACTTATGAAACCCTTCGTAAAATAGGGGGTCCTCTTGGTGGGGTTTTTTTTGGAGGCTGCTAAAAAATTCTGTTGAAAGACAGGTTTCTTGGGCATGTCTGTGCCAGTGGAAGGTATTTCTTAGCACAGATCCTTACTGTTGGAGGCTGACTGGTCTGTGATAGTTCATTAATTCAGGAAAGCGAAGCCCACCTGCTGCAGGGAAGTCAGTATGCTTCTTGTGCTTGGTACTGTGTGCAAGCAAGTGAGAAAGGGGGCCAGGAGCCGCAATTCCAAATATCTCATGTGGTAGGCTACAAATGTAGAGATTATTTTTTTCTTTAAATCGGTTTGCCTGGGAAACAACTAAAATTAGGGGCAGAACACAAATTTACCTTTCTGTAGAGAGGGGGGTACACTGACAGACAAAAACCTCCAGAGCGGTTGGAGGAGGTGGGCTGCTGTGGGGAAGCGTAGATGAGAACGGAGAGATGAGAGAGAGAACAATCTACTGGTTTTAACCTCGACGATCACATGAGTGGGGACACAGCCGTGCACGCTCCATCCAGCGCAGCGGTTTTCGTACGGGCCTCGTGTTGCCCCCCCCCACCCACCCCACCCCCCCACGTAACTGCTAGGTGGTGCAAGCAGTCTTGGATGTTCCATCTCTCCTAGGACTGCGATGTTAGTAACGCTTGTTAGCGGCTGTGCTTTCCTAGCCCCTGGCAGCAGCGCGTCGGTAGCTTCTAGCTGGATTAGAGACCAAGGAACTTGAAGAACTGGAGGGGTTCCGTTCTGCAGCCTGGTTGTATCGGGGGCTTGTGCAAAGGGGGATTTTACGGCACAATTGTCTCGCAGTTCAGAGAGGTGGTAAATCCCTGTCAAAGGGCTAAGCACAGGGGGGACGGTATTTCGAGAGGCTTTTTATTCTTGCACAGGGTGAAACAAGACTCAGTTCTGTTTATGCTACACCCTCTTGGCATAGTTTGCATGGTTTTACAGACAGAACCATGCAGTAAGACAGATGGTTCAATAAGACAGTGCCAGGAGAAGCTTTGCTGTTTTTCTTCTCTTCCTGTGTAATAAATTCTGTTTTTATGTACTACCATTGTTATGGCAGTGTTCATCAGGTGATGGCTGTGTGGCAAGAAGGTTTGTTACAGCTGAAGCTCTCAGACAGTGTGTTCCCATGGGGCTTTTAAAAGTTGTGGAGGCTGGAATTCCACTCTGTTTTTGAAGCAAAAATTGCTTCCCCCACATGTATTGTAGATGACTAGACTATTTACGCATTGCTGATTTTTCCCTTTGTTCTGGTGAGCACTCTGTTAGAAAGCAGGGTCTGCTGTGCAGAGGTAATGTCAGCATGTAGCAACAGCAGAATGGGAGAGATCCTTTCACTTTCCCCCGCCAAATTGGTTCTGATGCAAAGTACGAACACCACACTCAAATGGAATGCAGCTTCTATAGTAACTTTGCATTTTCTGTTTTTTTGTTTTCTCGGTACAAAAAGTAACTCTGTTTCTGCTCAGTTCTTTGAGCAAAAGATGCATGAGAGAGACCCTGGCTATTCCTGTATCTCATGATGATGCTTCCAGCTTCCTTGAGCTCGCTTGCCACCAGTCAGAAACATACTTGTTAAAACTGCTCAGGTCGTATTAACAGCCTGTAAATTCTTCCATTGTCTACTGGAAAGTTGGGGTTTTTTTTGTTTAAGATAACGTAAACAAGGCCTTTGAACCCACTGAGTTAGAAAGAAAAAAAAAATCCTTTTATGGGAACTCTGTAGGGTTTTTAAATCTGGAATGGCTTACAAGAAACATCACGTGTCCTTGTTTGTGCTGATGTCACATGCATTACTCCGCTGCTTGTGGTATCTCCTTAGCATTGCCCTTAGGCCTCAGGGCGAAGCGCCAGCGAATACCCAGTGTTCTTGGCTCCCGCTAAGGCTTCTATTCAGGGACGCAGCAGTCAGCTGGAAAGGAAACAGCCATGAAGTAACAGAAATGGATTTTATATATTTACGTCTCGAGCTTTCCTCCTCGTTTGTGGGTGAGGGTATAGTGCGGTTTTATAGTTCGGCTTCACTTTCGCTATGAAAGACTTATTAAAGACTCAAAAACAAGCGGTTGGTTTAGCAGTGTTTACGTGTCTACGTGCCTGTTACAATACAGGATTGAGTACCTGGGGAGTTCGCCCAGCACAGACTGGTTTTGCCAGCTTCTTTTTTGGTGACACAAGGCTGTGCTCAGGTGGCTGACTTTTGTTCATGCACAGTTGTGCCAGCTGAGCTCCAACAGGAATATTTGTGACTTTAAATGCACTTCAAATGAGATTGCCTTTGTTTTGGTTACGGGCTCTCAGCAGTGTTTGCATCCCGAATGCAGCAGCTGAGAACAGTGCACCCTGTGAGGAAATGCAACGCTATTGCCCAAGGAGTGAGTTTCTGGCGGGAGGGGATTGTTTTCCTTTGGGTTTTTTTCAGGCCAGGGTTCCCAGACGCTCCGGACCCACTGTGGGTGGGCAGTGGTGCACAGCAGCAGGCTTCAGAGTCCAGGGTTTTCCAGCTCGATGACAGTTCTGTCAAAAGGTTTGTTCTAGAGCAGGGACTGTGGAGACTGTGTAAGACGTTACTCTGTGGTGGACTGAAGTGTTACTCAAAAAAAGGAGTGATTTTTTTGTTCATTTGTTTTTGTCTTTTTATTAAGAAATAAAACCATTCCGTGCACTGATGCAGAGATCTAGTAAACTGCTGCTGGGGCATAAGGCAGTGAGGGATAATGAAAGTATAAAATCGAATTGCTTGCTTGCTTTATGAAAATCTGTGGCAGGTAGGAAAATGGTATTGTTGTTTTATAGAATCAAACTTAAAGGCTTAGGTGACCCTGGGTAACCTTAGACGGGAAGGCTGGCAGGGATGGGGAAAGGCACCCAGGCTGGCCGCTGGACCAGGCTGCTGGCCAGGCAAGGAAAGGGGCTGTACTGGGACTGCAGGTCGCAGTGCTGGAGGGTACGTGAAAGATTCTCCAGTACATTCCCTTAACTGAAAGAGTTGTCTTCGGTGGTTTTTTTCAGAGCCTTTCTTATTCTACTACAGAAGGTAGTAGTTTTGGCCAGTGGCGACTTCCTACACACGGCATGTTCCTCTGAGTACTGTTTACACAGAGGATTGGCTTGAAGAATTAATGTTAATCTTCCTTTTCTTATTTAAATTTGTCTTATTACTTGTGCTGCCTTATACAGAAGTCATCCTTATTCCACCTTCACAAACAGTGAAATCCTTTCTTGTGTTGTGTTCAAAGCTCAGGGTGATCTCTCAGGAATATCCAATTTTGCTGTGTCATGAAAATGCTGTTTTCATTATGTATGTATTACTGTTTCATTTTGTGGTTTTGTTTTGCCAGCATGGGACGTTGTACTGATCTAATCATGGATGTGCTTAAACAGATGATCTCACACTCCCTAAAATATTAATGCATCCCTGGCCATAAATGAAAACAACATAATTTTCAAATAAAAGATTAGAGAATGTCTTTGAGATTGGCAAATGTCTTTTGGGGATTACAATTAAGTTTAATGTAATTTTTTGTTCTTCAGGAGGAAAAAAAGCAGTGCTTTACTTTGTGTGTTTCCTATTTTAATTCTCTCCAAGACAACACTGATAGGAGAGGGACTGGTAGTTTGAAAAAGATACTCTGAGAGGCACTCTCATGTAGCTGTATGGCTGAGTAAGCACAGGATATTTTGGAGGAAAAAGAGAGAAATGTCAATTCAGAATAAAAGTACAAAATGCTTCTGGATGTCAGGCACCCACAAGACTGTTCATGGGCGAGCGTGTGGACGGGAGCAGAGGAGGTTGCGCTAGGAGCTATAGAAGTAAATCAGTGATTGGAAAGGAGGTCGAGATGTGACACAGGGATCTCAGCCTGTAAAAATTCTGTCACTTCGTCTTCCATCAGAATTGAACAATTTTCTAAAGCGCGTGGTCCGATTGGGTCACGGATGGTTAGGCTCCAGCCAGGGCTCGTAAAACACCTCAGTAACGGGCTTTGCTGTGTGTTTCCTGTGCAGGTTTGAACTGATGCGCATGTGCTGGCAGTACAATCCGAAGATGAGGCCCTCCTTCCTGGAGATCATCGGTAGCATTAAAGACGAGCTGGATCCAGCATTCAAAGAGGTCTCCTTCTTCTACAGTGAAGAGAACAAGCCTCCGGATACAGAGGAGCTTGACCTGGAGACTGAAAACATGGAGAGCATTCCTTTAGATCCCTCCTCCACCCTCCAACCCACTGACAAGCACTCAGGACACAAAGCCGAGAACGGCCCAGGTGTGGTGGTCCTTCGGGCCAGCTTCGAGGAGAGACAGCCGTACGCACACATGAACGGGGGACGCAAGAATGAGAGGGCCTTACCGTTGCCCCAGTCTTCGGCCTGCTGATCCTTAGAACCAGAATCTCACAGAAATAAAACACAGAAAAACACGTGCATTGGGGGAAGAAAGAAAGAAAAATACAATATATTCAAAAGCCTACTGTACCTCAGTGGATCTTCAGAACTGCCATAGCTGCACTTGGGAGAACCCTTTTTTTCAGTAAACAAGTTATCGTATTTTTCTTTTTTCAATATGCAAGCAGATGTTTGTTTCAGTAAAGGACTCCATTCATGGGGCGCACAGTTGGCCTTTTAAAACTCTAATGTTAACACTTAATAGCAACAGAAAACTTGAGATCTGATGTCTCTCTCTCCTCTCTCTTCTTTCTCTTTCTTTCTCTCTCTCTCTCTCTTTGCTTCGTAATGGGAAACATATCTGCGTGCAAGTTCAACCGTACAGCACTTTTATCAGATCAAAGATATCGCAGGCCAGGTGGCTCCCTGGTACCCTTGCAAGCACCTGCCTAACACTGTAGGTCTTTATAAAAAAAAAAAAAAAAAAAAAAAAAAAAAAACCAAACAAAAAAAAATACAAAAAAAAAGAAAAAAACCCACCACAAACTAAAAAAGACTGGATTTTTAATGTTGCTCTTTAATCTTTTTAGGAACATGTAAAAGAATAAAAAGGGCCATCATTCGTCCAAGGTTGTTAACATTTTCAACGCTGCCAAATTTTGCCAAAAAACTGAACTCTTTGGGTTTTTTGTTGTTTTTTTTGTTGTTGTTTTTTTTTTTTTTTGTAGGCATAGAAGGAGCACAGTAATCAACTGCTCTGTTTAAAAGAGATCCTGACCAATACATTCTATTCAATCATACACTGGTATTTAAAAAAAAAAAAAAATCAAATTGTCTAAATCTTTTTTCTAAACTGGACAAAATGTGATTATTTTTTTTTCTTGTGATGGAGAAGATAAAAGGGATGGGGTTAAGAAACAGCCCTCCCTCCACTCCTGTCCCCATCCCAATGAATTCTGGACAAAACTGGCAGTGGTGAGCTAAATAAACATGTACATTTCCTACAAAAAAAAAAAATTAACTGCACGCCAAAAATGAAACACGAAAATAACCGGCAGAGATCTCCATCGTTGCAGCCTGCCTTCCTTCACAGGCTTGCAAGGAAAAAAACACCTAGAAACATAAATTGGAGAAGACAAAAAAAGCAGTAACCGGATTCAAGTATATGATGCTTTGTTGACCTTTTCTCTTTATTATTAAGACTTCTCGAAGGGTCTTGCAGTTCTATGTTAGACCATGGATCATTTGCATACACATTGTCTTTTGTGTCACTTTTATAACTTTTTTACGGTTCAGATACTCATCTATATGTCTGTACAGAAAAAAGCTGCTATTTTTTTTGTTCTTTATCTTTGTGGATTTAATCTATGAAAACCTTCAGGTCTGCCCTCCTTCCCTTCCCTCCCACTTCAACAAATTTTCTTATGCTTTGTTACTATAGTGTGTAACTTTTACTTCCTCCTTCCCAGTAACTGATACCTTTCATATGATTTGCCATGAACTGTTTAATGCCTTTTTATAAATATATTTCCTCTTCCCCACCCCACCCCCCCCTTAGTTGTTTTACAACATCTTGGCTGTGTGGGCTACAGGGCTTTTGAGGGGGACATGGAGAAAGAAGGGACACCCCACGCAGAAACACAAGCTGTGCTGTGCTGTGGTGTTTTTAAACCCTGGTTTTCCTTCCTTCCCACTAACCTCTGCCCAGACAGCATGCGAGTCTCTTACAGTGCAAGGCATGATACAAACTCAGGTCAGAAAAAAAAAGGTTAAATATTTAGTACATTCTTGTTCAGTGTTTATATTCATTGTTGTACAAGGGTCCTACCCCTCCTTCCCTCCCCGCTTGTTTTGGTTGTGGCACACATCCACCCACCCATCCACACACACACTCCCCACACAGACACACACACACAAGTATATGTTGTTTGTTGTTGGTTTTTTTTTTTTGTTGGTTTTTTTTTAAAAAAAAAATTTGTTGGGTACAACAGCAGACACCAGGCTTTTGGGTCATTGATTTTTTTCAGAAGACTATTTTAACCCTTCCACCCTGTGGACAAGAGCTATACCAGTTGCAGCTGGTGATGCCAGGCATTCTTAGGGTGGCCATTGAACGCTTGGCTCCAGAAAACCCAGCTCCTCACCTTCCTAATGAGGAAGCCCTCACGGAGGGCACCCTGGGCTGCACTTCATGCCCTTGGTGACAAAAACAAGCCACCAAAATAAACCCGCCACCAAAACCAAACCAAACCCACCATGCCATTTCCATGGGGCTGGGTAGAAAGCATGGAGCTGGGGCCAGTGGCTTGGCTGGCAAACGGTTAAGTGTTGGCAGCTATGGAAACCTGTACAAGTGCAAGCTCGTTGCTTAAATCATAGACCAAACCTCAGAACAAAAGAAAATGAGTAAGCTTGTTTGTTCAGTTGCAGAAGCCTTGGTGAAAGGGGAAGGAGGGGGCCATCAGACAGTCTACAACCAAGGAGCCATACCAGTTGCTCATCTTACGTTAGTTACAGCATCGAAGCCTTTGTTTAGCACTGATCCAACCAAATGATGGCAGTGAAGAGGTGGTTCTGGGATGGAAATGTTTAAATCTTTTGAGTAAGAACAAAGAATTAAAATATACTGATTGCTAGTTTTGACTGGAGATTTTAAAAAGTTTGTAGTGCTTTTTGCTTGTGTAGTTTAGGTCCCATTATCTTCTCTTGCCTCTGTCCCGTAGTTATTTTTCCCTTTTAAAAATGAAAAAGACAAAAAAGTTAATTAAGAAGGTATTCTATGTAGGATTTCTTATTTATTTTGTGATATCAGTTTAAATCACTGTAGAGATGCCCCATAATAAATCTAAATACTGAGATAAGGGTTTTTGAGTATGACAGGGGACAGTTTTTGATTTTTTTTCAAACATTTATCTACCTCACTCTTATTTTTTTTATATGTGTGTATATAAAAAAAATACATCTCACATCTCTCAGCAGCCAATAAATGCCGTTGATACTGGTAACCTCTCACTCCATATACCACATGCTCTAGGTTCTGGAGGGGAACAGTCACTGCCTGTCACAAAGGGTCACTTCAGGATATTTGCCTCAATTCCAAGGAGTTTCTCCCAACTTTTTGGTTCAGATTCATCATTGTGTGGAGAAATCCAAGAGCTGTCTGACTTAGGGTGACCATTCTGTTAAGGAAACACGAAGGCTTTTTAATGTGCTGTCACGGCAGTCCTCAGGTCAGCAACAAAATGCTGTGTGTTTAGATGAGCCGGAGGCGTAGCTGACCTGATAAGAGGACTTCAGATCGTTTGATGAAATCTTTTACAGAAATCTATTGTTTACAATGTTTGAAGGTCCAGAAGAAGTACTGGAGTAAAGGGAATGGTCTTCCTGTTTGGCCTGTAGAATGGGCTAAGTCATTCTTGCCAGTTTTTCCTCAGATGCCACAAGCACCAAAAAGACATTTGGCTGAATCAGCACCTAAAAATAAATTGGCTCGTACAGCAACAGCATTGCTTTCCTGACCGAAAAAACAGTGAAAAAACCTGTCACAGGCTGCCTGTTGATACTACTACATCGAGTTTACAGCTTTGGATCTTTGCTGCTTCTGTTTGATGAGAGCACTGATTTTTTTTTTTTTTTTCCACAACTAACATTGAATTGATTTCTTTTAACGTGCCAGTAAAAATCCAGTTCCCTTTTCTTCCCCCGTTTATATGCTTCATAACTGTGGATTCTGATGGACCAGCCATCGCATTTTAACTGCCCTCTGACAGCGTGTAACTGGTTTACAAGCACACAGGACTAACACGAGCTTGCCATCAACTTGATGTATAATGTTTCTCTTTTTCCAGCTCTGGCAGCTGTTCGTGCAGGTGTTGCTTGTGGTATCTGAATAATGCGGTGCTTGGCTACTTCGGGTTGTATGAGGCCTCGTGCATGCACAGTGCTGTGGTTAAGGACTACAGAGTTTTCAGAGGGAGCATTTCTCTCCAGCCCCGAGAACCCGGCAAAATTTAAAGTTTTTCCTAGGTTGTTTTGGTTTGCCATGTTATATTAAGTTCCGGTGACCCTTTGGTGCAGTGGCTCTTCCCCTCTCTTGCACATACTGATTACCACAACTGGAGATCCTCAGATCTTTCAGCTGGCTAGGAGGGTTTTGTTAAAACTGTCCGAGTTACTGGTTTTTATAATTGTATGTAGGTGGTTTTAAAATGCATTAGGAAGAAACACTAATGACTTAGCACCCATCATGATAAACTTTTCAAAAAGCACTTCAGTAGAAGACAGTCACGTGGCATCACATACGCACGCGTGATGGCAGTCAGCTCTCCTGGACCAAACCACCTTCATGATACCATTGCGTTCTGTGTTTGCAATTCAAGCTTAATTCCTTTTTTGTTCTGTTTGTTTCCATAGCTTTTTTTTGTCGTCGTTGTTGTGTTTTGTGCATTTTGAATAGCTTTATTCACATGGGTTTTTCATGCAGCCTTCCCTTGGACAGTAAATCAAGTTGTTTGTGCATGTGAACAACTGAGAATTAATGTTGGCTTGATAGAGTCATAATATGGTTTGTAATGTTGTTCTTCCCTGAGACCACTGGCTTGTCTGGTATGGAAAATTTATTTAGAACTTCAGCTATGTTTGAATAAAGTTAAAGTAATCCAGTTTGTTTGTAAATTGAAAACAAAAGCCCACCCAGCCCTGAAAACCAGCATTGTGACAAATGGTACCAAGATGTTTTAATGAAGTAGGATAACAAATTGGCGTCACTGCGGGGAGCAGGCAGCTTTGGGTTTAGTGCTCGGCCATTGCTTTCACCTGACTCGCATTTAAAAGCTGCTCGGTGGCACAGAAGGTAGTTTGGTTGCAAAGGAATGTGGCTCCCATGTAAACACAGAAGTGTCAGCTGCGTGGTACTAAATAAGGTGCTCTTTTGGGGGAGCGCTAAACTAGACACACAAGCCGAGCGCGATGGAAAGCGAGGCCAGCCCATGGGCACCAAGCCTTTCTCGGCGTGATGCCTCTGCTCTTTAAAGCTGGTTCTAAGTGATGGATGATTCTAGGCCTGTTCGCACTGATGCTCCTCTTGGCCTTTAAAAACAAAGGAAAGCAAGCCCAGTATGCCCAGGACAACTGGTCACCAGGTGGAACTGCTGCCGGGTCCTTGGGAACTGCTGAGGGGTGTTCGGTACAAGCTGAGTCTAAGTGAATGACACTCCTATTGTTGGTATAACTCCATACATATATATCTATATATACATATATATATCTGCATATGTATATCTATAATATAGATATATATTGAAACCCTTTTCATTCCATTAGGATAAGTAACACTTGTTTCCTGTTATTCTTATGTTGTTTGTCAACCATGTATTTAATCACTGGGCTGAACAACAGTGGAGGAAGGTGCAAGGGATCCACTCCTTACTAACCAGTGATAAAAGCCAGATGTTGCAACTTAACCCATGAGTAGCTGTGCAGACAAGAATTTAAGAATGATGTGTAGAAACAACACTAGTGGCCAGGGGTGCTGAAGATACAGAACTGTAAATAGGTAGGAGGGCTTTGAAGGATGCCTCAGTTCAGGCGCTGGGTGCTCAGGGCCGGTGGATGGCCCCTGAAATAGGGCCCAGCCAGGTAAATCAGAATTGAGAAGTGTTTGCGTGGAGACACGCGAACACAAAGAGATGGAGATGGGTATTTACAGAGACACAGGGCTTGGCAGGAGTTGGAGGTAGTTTCCTGAGCTTAATATGTGGGACAGTGTCAGAGCTCAGGTATCACAATTCTGATCGTTGGTACTTGTAAATAAACCTCTGACTTCCCAGCTGGAGCGCTGAATTCATTACCAGGAGTGTGATGGTTGTTGCCATCAGTCTGTATGAAGCGGTCTCGACTTGCAGTTGGTCTGTTTTGCAAGTACCTTAAGACTATCACTAGTTTGTGTAGTTTGTGTGTGTGCATATGCGTGTGTGCTCATCTTTTCTTTTTTTTTTTTTTTTGTTGTTGTATGCGTTTCGTTGATTAGTAATCCATTAGCATTTTCAATAGGGCTTTAAGTCCAGTAGATTACGGGTAGTCAGTTGACGAAGATCTGGTTTACAAGAACTAATTAAATGTTTCATTGCATTTTGTAAGTACGTAGAATAATTTTATAAAATGTTTGTAGTTTATAAATGCCTAAAATATAATTTAAGGGCACTTTTCTGTGTCTGTGTATGGGTGTGTCTGTCTGTTATCAGGTTTTTTTTCATGGTACCAGTTTACTAGCTAGCTTTACAATATGCCAAAAAGGATCGCTAACTTGTCCAATTCATGGCTTGTCCTTCTCCCCCTACCCGCCCAAGCTTTGTGTCCCAGTATACAGCGAACGAATATAAAGGAGTTGGGGAAATGTTCTGTATCTTCAGTATCCTGGTCTTCCAGAGCCCTCTGGTTGGGGTGGGATCATCTTAACTGGTCATTTCACTTTACTGTCTAGGGCAGTTAACTTAATGGATTACAAGAACCTCACTGGTCAGGGAAACAGAACGGGGTTTGCTGCTACCCAGTCTCACTTGTGCTGTTCAGCACCTGCTTCACGGTGGCCATGTGGTTTGAAGGATGTGACTGCATAAGAGAAAGAGGGAAGACAGTTTTCATAATTACTATTGAAGAACTATTTGCAGGTATCACTTTAAGAGTTTGTGTGCAGCCTCTAAAGATGTTGAGCACCATTTGAAGCTCTGTTGAAATGAGCAGGGCAGGGTCCCTATTTATTTTTATTTAAGAATATTGAAGATCCCTTCACCTTCACCCTCCCAAATTTGACTAACCACATTGCTGAAGGGTTCTGATGATTTAGATACTGTTTAAAAATCAGCTCTTCTGTTTTCTGAACCAGTGAGGTTTGAGATGAAAGGATTGGCCAGAGTTGTCTACCTCTGGGACAAAAACAAAACTAGAAAGTGCTAAGGAATGGATGCAGTTGCAAATACATTTTCCGATTTTTCTTGTTTAAATTTTTTTAAGAGAAAATTAAACAATAACATGGCCAATTTATTACATGAAAAGACTTGCTGTGTATAAATTATTCCTAAAGAAATTCCTGTGTTTATATTAAAATGAATCAGTAGATAAAAAAAAAATTTCAAAATGTTTTTGTATATTCTGTTGTAAGAATTTATTCCTGTTATTGCGATATACTCGGGATTCTTTACATTATGAAAAGAAGAAACTTTGTCTATTTTGAATGGCTGAAGCTAAGGCTCCTTTAGTTTCTCTTACTCTGCTTTTTTCTAGTAGTTTCAGTACTACATGATTTAAGTTAAATAAAAGAATTCTGTATGCATTTGCCCGTTTCTGAATTTGTTGCTCCTTAACCAAAGCAAGTACAGGTTAGAAAATTCAGAGTAAATCTTCTCTGGTTTTCTTCTACCCTTTCTAGTTACATTTAATTGAGCTACTCTGAATAAATCTTGTAGAGGTCAGTACTTCCATTATGTTGTGTTGAAATCAAAAGTATTTTTGTCCAGTGAGACCAAGCTTGTGGGCGCTTTTTCCATGGGACTTGGAGTAGTGTTTTGCAGTAGGTACTTCCCTTTGATAAGGTAAGCATTTGCATTATTTTTTATTTATTTGAAGAAAACCTATTTATTTACCCTTACAGCAATCCCTAGATGAGGCATTCAGCCATCCAGCATGTGGTTGTCAGCTTTCTGTAACAGTCATTGGAAAAGGCAAGTGGCAAGAAAATGAGCATTATCTTGGCGTTTCTGGTTCCTCTGACTCTTGCCATCAAAGTGTTGACTGAAATAAGGTACAGTGGTAGCCCAGAGCTTCATCAGCTGTCGGCGCTGTCGGGTTTGTTGGTTGTCCGTTTTGCTGACATGATGCCTGAGGAACGGGCTTTTGTTTCCCTGGAGAAATCCCAGGTGTCCAGATCAAGCTGCTGCTGTCCTGTTGCAGTGACCGTTTTTGAAAATTACCTGCCCATTTTATCTCGTCCTTGCCTTGTCACGGTGCTAGCAAGATCAGCAAAGAGAGCGTGCGTTGACATTCCCGGTGCACCGAAGGGGCGGTGCAGCACTCCTGTGCCGTGCCCAGCTTCCAGGGCGCGGGGCTCCTGTTCAGAGCTGTGCGTGGGCAGGGAGGAGCCCGGCCTGGCGCGGGAGGCACAGCAGTGGTCTGTCCCTGACCCGTTCCACGTCTTACAATTTGAGGTCTCATGTGGTTCCTGTTTTGTCAGTAGCATTGCATGCCGTAACGCTTCCCACAGCACCGGCCTTCAGCAGTTGCCTTTCCTGGGAGAAGGTAGCTTTCCGATTTTGACGCGCAGGTCCATGAATAGCCATGACCCGTTCTCCTGAAAGACTTGTCTTTGTGCTGTGCTCTGTGGAAGGACGATGGTGTTCTCCTTTCGGACAGGCACTGAGAATTTGGGGTAAGTGGTGTTTTCAAGCAGTTGAAGCCCGAGTTACTAATAGCTTTTTAGCTTTTACCGGGTTCCAGCTTTTTCTTTACTTTTTTTTTTTTTTTTTAAGTTGCCCTGGGTTCCCAGCCCGTTTTTGATGCGGAAACAAGCATTTACAGCAGGTCACGAAGATAACTGTAAAACTTCATAAGAGGATCCCTACATGTGTTTTGTTTTCCCCCATATTTAAGTTTTTTTTTTTAATGTAGGCACTTCATATGGCTGGCCTGTGTCTCTGGATTTGGACAGGGGCTGAGGGGAACCTCTGTTCCATCCATCCGGTGCTGAAGGTCCTTACGGCTGTAAGTAGCCAGCTTGGTTCAGCAGGTCTTTAATAATGTTTCTATCAGAACTGGGATTAAGCATCTAAAATGTTTTCAATCCAGTTTCACGCTATCTTAAATCTGAAGCAACTTTACCATTGTTAGCAATACAGACCGCTAATCATTTGCTTTTTCTCTCAAGCTTTTTACACCAGCAAGAGCTGTAAGCACTTGTTTGGTTTTTGTAAGGAAATTTCACTGAAAATAACACAGAATGTAAAATCCTTGATGTAGGGGTTTACAAAATTTTGGGATTCACTTCATTTAAAAGGTAAGGAATTGCATTCTAAGAAATCTTTCGGGGTTTTGTTCTTTCTTTCTTACATCATCCATCTTACTCTCTTTCTTCTGCACACTGTTTTAACATCTCTAAGATAATTGTCTGTAATGCTTTTCCTAGAAAGTCTGCTGTTACTGATCTGGATAATGGAGGCACATGGATGAAAGCTGCTCTTCCATTGCCATAATACAGGGAAGTGTAGTAGGTGTAATCACAGATATACCTGCAATATTATGAACAAAACAAAACCAGAAACCTGAATTAAGGAACAGTAAACTTTGATTAAATTTAAATATTCATTAAGTAGCCAAATCAGATCTGGTTTATTAAATTACTAAAAACATGCAAATAAAAGAAATGCTGAAATAAACCTTGTTTGAGAAACAAATGTTCCTTATCTGATGGTTTGGTTTCTCAGACACCCACCCAGAAGGAACTTTAAATAAAAAAATCACAAGACATCCATTCTTTTACAAGCTTCTGTAAGCTATGTGAGATGGGAAAGGTAACACAGCCCACTGGAAACTACAGCCTAGTAATACAGTTTTTTGTGTAAGTCATACAGTCTCACCATCTGGAGGGTTTTTTTCTTATCACCCTACCTTCTAACTAGCAGGTGCAAATCCTGAAATTAAGGGCTGAGATTTAGCTGATTTTTTTAAATGAGATCACTTACTGTTTTCTTTGTTTTCCTTTTAAATGAAGGCCAGCATAATAGAAAATTGCCTCAGTACTACTGAAACACATAATGAGATCACAGACATCGTTCTAAAGGTGCATGTAATTGCTCTGTTCTTCAGTGTATGTATTTACATTTGGTATCCCTCCCAGTTGGGAAAAATAGATTAAAATCTGCTACTAGTCAGTATTGCTTTCAGACTTTCTTAATAGCTCAGGCTTACTGGGGTTGTTAATCACAGGGTATGCTGTGTTGAAACTTGTTTCTTTTGGAATTTACAAATCCATGGAAAAATAATCTACTGGCTGTAGTTTTTCATGAAGGCTGCTTTACATAACATTTAAATGTATCCCAATTTCATACTTTTACCTTTCTGAAGACCTTGCTTTCAAAGTGATTTTGGTTGGAGGAAAAGTCATTGCAAAGATTCTTTGAGGTTAAATGGGCTGATCGAGTTACTTCTGCTTTTACTGTGAGACCCCGATACGCAAGGTTTACCTTCCCGCATCTCTGGAAAAGGTGATATCAATGCCTTCCACTGAAATGTTTTTCCAGAGAGTCTTCATATTAATTGTAGATTCAATCTTTTCTGGGCCATCTACCATGCAACAGGCACCTTCTGGGTGAAAACCACAAGCATCTCTCTCTTGGTAGCCTTTGTTCTTCCCACACTGCTCAAGGATGATGAGTGCTTTGGCAGATGAAGCCAGCCCAACGTGAACAGTAAGCTGTTTTTTTCCCACCAGAGTGAATAACAGGAAATTAAAAATGAGACCTGTTTTTAAAAACATGTAATGCAATAGTGCCAAGCTTCAAGGTAGGGAGTCTTGCTGTAGCTGATGCCTAAAGAAATCTTCGATAAGAGATTATAAATGAGAACAAAATTATGCTGTAGTTTGTTTTTGTTGTGTCTAGTCAGCTCAGGACTTCAGAGCTGCGGTATTGTTTTTGCAGTTTACGGTGGATTCCCCCCCCCCCCCCCCCCCCCCTGTTTTCAGCATGTGGTTATGTTGTTTAAATGGCATGGGGTTAAACCAGCATGCTAATTATTGTGTGCTCCAAATTTCAGTTTGAAACCTTTATCACAGTTTTAATAGTTGCTTTTCAGAGTTGTCTGATGCACATACTGTGCAGTACTCTCTCGGAGATCTTTTTAAAGATCCACAGAGAACAGTAATGCTCATGAAGGGAACAATTTCTGTAACTTTCCAATTACTTACCAGTGGCTGAAGAGTTGTCCATATCTTGAAGACTTGCTCCTTTGCTTTTTGGTAAACCACCGGTAGCTGCATGATATGGAGACTGATGTTTTTACCAAGGCCTCTCTTGGACAGCTCCTGTGTTTACAAAAAAGCCACCATGGACTTACAGGAGCATTGGATTTCTCAGACTGTGGTAAAGAAATGAGGCTGATCCAACTGAGAAAACATCTGAAAGAGCAATGTAATGTTGTCTAAACCTGTGCTTCTAAACATTGGTCTGCAGTGAGAGTCATTTGTTTTGTGCTAGCTCCCCCTTTTTTAGCTGGAAGAGACTAAAATATGCAAAACAATTTCCTAATGTTATATCCATGTGGAGCCATTGTTGTGTTTTCCAAAGGGATACTTGGTCTCCAATGGGTGGGAGTGGTATTGCCTGGGGAGCCATGAAATACCAAATCTCTCAGAAAAGGTCCATGCTTGAAAGCATCTAAATAGGCTTTGATACAGGTATGAGATGTTCCTCTGAAAGTTCTAGTAGGTAAACCTGCACTATCAAGAGACGAAGGAGCTGTCTGCTCCAGTGACACGTGACCTGCTGGCTTGAACTGGTTCAGGTAAGCTGTGCTGGCGGTGACTTGCCAAGGAGAGTCATATTTAGAATGAGTTTAATTTCTTTTTTGGTCTAGAATATGTTTCTCTAGTAAAAGGAAATGTTACGTACTGGGATGTTATTTCTCTGTCATTTTCTTTTTCTTTGTCATTTTCCTAAAGAAAACAAAAAATTATGCCCAGAATTGAAGTGAAAGGAACTAAGGCACCCTTCAGAGCAGCAGACTGCCCACATTGTTGGAAGATGTTCTGAAGAATAAATGTCATGTGGAAATGACTTGGAATTTATTTTGTTGGTGGAACAGGGCTAACAAGGCATAAGCCTCTAAATAGAAGACAGGCAGCTGCAATGTCAGGATGCAGAAGGAATGCATCTGAGGTAGAAAGCTTGGTCCCACAGAACTAAAATGATGGCTGAAAATCCCAGTTGCGTTTGAGTAGATCACTACCAAAGGAGGGTACAGATGAAGTTTCTGAGGGGGGTGTAGGCAAAACGTCAGCAGCAGAGGTACCTGGTTAGCCCAAGAAACCTGTAACTTCTCACTGAACGTTGTTGTTGTCTTCAGTTTTCATGACTCACTATGGATACTCATGTGGATGAGGCCCACAGTTCTAAGCTGTGCTAACTGGGAAATTTGCCCTTCAACACTGGCTTCCTATATAAACTGTTCCAATGTTCTTGTCAGCGGAAGCATTGATTAGCTATGCTCAATACACTATTTGACACAAGCAAGGAAACAATGCCTGCAGGGAAGTAAACACATTTAGAGAACAGTGCCAGCCTTTTTTCCTCTGGGCGCTGACAGTCTTTAAGAGACCATTGCATCATCTTGCCTAAGAATGATGTACTGTGTCTTAGCATCCAAAAAAGAAAACCCCAGCTGGCTCACAATTAGCATTTTCTTTTCTAAAGCATCTTTAATTTTAATGAGATTCTTAAAATTAATTTTAATGAGATTCTTCCTTTTTAAATGTAAGGCCTAGAGGACTCGACTACCCATAACTTTGGTACAGAATGTGGAGAGCTGCAGTAAGTTGTTAGGATGTTCTCCTCGTGCTCTCTGGACTCAGGTTCTCTTGTCACCGTTTGTCATGGGAGAAACATGCAGAAATACTTCTGTGCAGGACAAAACCAGAAGCTGGCTAATAGCAAAGGGCTGAGAATTTATGTCAAAGGAAGATAGTTCACTATGTCCTAAGCGCTTTCAGCATGTTGCCAGTAATGTGTATTACTTTGTTGTCTAAGAATCCTAACTATGGGCTTACACCCCATTAAACCAGATGTTGTGCAAATGTAGAAGAAAAAACAAGGGTTGTTCCTTGACTTGGCCAAGTCTCAGCCTTAACCAAAACCATTTTTGTGTTTAAGGTGAGAGACTGGAGATGGTTAAAGGAGAATAACTGCATCTGGAAATGAGAACTGGTCAGTTAGTTCAGTAAACCAGTGCTTGTCTTGTAGTTGAAACAGCAAAGGAAACTTCAAAGGAGGACAAAAGTTTTGGAGGACCTTTTTGTATGAAAAGTGGTTCAAAAGAAAGCATGAAGATTCTTCGGTAATTTCTTCTAAAAGGGAAATCAAATCCAGCATTATCAGCTGATGACCTTGAGTTGCTGCTGAGTTGTGGTCATAGGCTCAGTTTACTGGACTTCTGGCCCACGTTGTTACACGGCCCTCCCCAAAGAGAAGTGATTTGCACAGAACAGTGCTCAGATGCAGTGGGTTTGTGTCACACAGGGCGTTAGAAGCAACTTCAACTTCTAGAAAATTTTACTGAGTTTGCCTGAGTTTTCATCAGTTTGGGTTGCTGGGGAGGGGCGCAGGGGGCTGCCTGTGTTAATTTTGTGAACCTCATTCAAAAAGGCTTGCCTTGGTGCAGAAAGAAAACCGGAAGTTACCAGTTGACCCAGTCAGTCTGCAAGTATGTTGCTAACAAAGTTTCTTTGTTTGTTTGTTCAGTGGTTTTATTCCCTTTTTTTGTTTTCTTTCTTTTTTTTTTTTTAATCCTGCAGAAACCTTTTTTTAAAGCTTTAGGGATGTCAGACAGTTCCAGAACAGAAATGAAGGCACTAAATAGCAATGTCTCCTTAGTTTCACAGGTGATGAAACTAAAGCGGAGAGGGAGAGACAGACAGATTAAATGACAAATCTCCAAAGACCACATGGTTAGTGGCAGGATGAAAAACTGCACTCAGAGATCTGATCCTCATCTCCCGATAGCAAACACAGTTCCCAGAAGCAGTTGGAAATGTGACCTGTTCTTTGCACTAACAGTTTAATTACTATGAATGTTGTCACTCAACTTACATTTGTGCCCTATTAACTGGGGACTCTGACCTTGATGGTAGGCTGCCCTGATAGGTTATGTAGCTGCCAAGTCACAGACAGGAGTTTCTGCAGGCTACACAGAAGCAGGGTCAGATCAAGGGTTATTAGATGACCCCATCAATGTGGAATGTGGAATAAATAATTCGGGGGATGTGGGATTCTGAGGGTCCCGTATGGTGCTGAAGAACTAACGCATCATGGTAACTCAATGTGATCTGTCAGCAAAAGTGAAGTAAATACTTGGTGGTGTTTTCGTTTAAGAGAGAATGTCCTGCACTTCCACAGTTAAGGCTGCTGGTGGTGGAGCCTTCCTGCGTGTTTTAGGAGATGAATGGAGTTTGAGAACCATGAAGAACTTAGTGAGACAGGTTTCTGAAGGAGAAGCTGTCTTACTAGTGCTAGACAACCATATTGGGCCATGTGACAGTGTCTATAAAAGCTCTGAAGCTTTTCTCGATCACCCTGAACTGACACGTTCACCTGTACTTTCAGAGCCATCGGACTATCCTCTTTTCCCTGAACACTGGAGGGGTACTTGCTGAGGAATGAGGACTCCAACTCCGTGGATGCCATGCTCGTGAATGCCTTGTGTGTACTGGGTGGTGCTGTGATGAGAACTTGGGTTCATGCAAAACCAGGGTGCTCCTCACGTTCTTGGACAATTATTTTTTCATATGATAAAACGGGCAATGTGGGACAATGCACTGCTACACAGTATTGGTAAGAAATCCAAGAATGCAGAACAAATACGCTGTCTAAAACAACAGAAATAGAGATTAACATTTATCATCTGATTCCCGGGGATTTCAGAAAATGGAAATTGGCTTATTCACCAAAAACAGTAGTAGTGAATAGTTACTTTGTAAGAGAAATAATATCACACAAGTATTTTTCTGAGCGCCCAAGGAGGTCATAGAAGGGACGCAACCATTGGAATGGTCTGTGTGCTCTCTGGATCGACCTCTGATCCTCCCTATGGCAAGAAAAGAGGTTCAGGAAAACAGCTGATCCATAGGCAAGGCAGAGTGCCACAGCATCTTGCAGGGAAGCTGCTAATGGGGATTTTAAAGAAGCAGTTGTGCATTAAGTGTTGCTCACAGAAGGGAAGCTATTGCTCTTTGGCAAAGGCTGCAAAAAACCACGGGAAGCAAGGCTATGCTTTGAGAATTAGGGCCCGGGAACTCCTGTTACATGTATTTTTACAGGGTTTTGGATGTTTCTGGTATGACCCTTCTGGGATGTGAACCCTTGAATTACATGTATCAGCGTTACAACATCACTGAGTGTGCCACAGTATCCAAGCTTTTGATAAGGAACCAGTTCATTTTGAGGTTCTAATTAAGATAGCTCTGGGTAATGCTACAAAGGCATTAAGCCTGAGCAATCATGTTTAGTAGCTGAGCTCTGGCTGCTCAGTACTTTCTCAAGGATGAGTCTGAGTGCACTTTTGCTTGGTTCTCAGAAAAGATCCTCGGCAGGAGGGCTTTATGTCAATTTAGTGATCCATGCAGGAACCCCAAGCCAAGACAGGATTACTTCCAGCTGTAAATACTAAATTTTGCTATCTTTAATAGATGTGCATAAGCTTCCCAAAGACCATAGGGCTACTCTTATGAACAAGGCCAATGGAACAATACCGTGAGATTGCTGTTTAGCGTGGGGAAGCCTATCAAAATTCAAAGTACTTCCAGATTTGCAGCAAATTTCTCTGAATTGTCTGGATTAACCACCTTTGCCAGGGAATAGGAAACTAAAGCAGAATCTCTAGTATGAATGCAACTTAATTCCACACAGAGGGTATCGCATCAGAGGGAAAAGGGTTTGTTCTCCTCCGTACGCAAGGACTGACATCTGTGTCGTTATGGAATGCTGTAGCCCTTGATATTTAACTTCCTGGTGTAGCCAGCACATGGCATTGTTACAGAAAACTCATCTCATCCTGTGTTTTCACTTTAGGCTGTTTTGCTTGCAGATAAAGAATGATTTTTATTTTCAGCCGGAAGAGGATGATCTTGCACCCAAAATTAAAACCAATAGGGATCAGGAAATAATGAGTGAGAACATTGTCAACTGACAAATATTTGCGGTTTAGGGCACGTGTTAAGTTGGAGTTAAGATAATTTATGGGTCTCCTGTGATGACTGGGGTATGGAAAGGTATCACAGAAGTATTTTTGTTTCTTGTTAGCCTGCAAAGATAACGTCCCTCATGACTTTGAGTGGGTAATAGATTTCTTCTACCAAACACCAAGTTGCACGCAGTGGTCTTCACCCAACAAAATTAGAATCAAAAATACGTATGGTTTGGTAGAGTTGCTATAGCTTTGGTCTTTGGAAAAATGTACTAGCTCCTTGTTTTTCAATCTTCTTGCTGTGACTGCACTTAATTTTCAAGACAGATCTTCAGTAGCTGTCACCAAAACTTGTAATATGATTATCTTTCTATCACTATTAATGCTTTCTTACAGCTACCTTTTTCGTTTCAGTGTCCAGAAGAATTTAAATATTTATGGGCTAATTTCAGTCTCTGTAATAGAACATAGTCCCCTCAGTTTGTTTTAAATGTCTTACTTTCCATTTTTACCAGTAGTATCTATTGTTTCTTGCAGATATTGGACCAATGTTCTAATTCAGTTTTACTATCTTGACTACTCTGCAACTAGTTTCAGATTTCATTGTGTTAACCTTCTTCCTACCTTGGAATTGCTGAGAACTTGTGTGAAAGACCCTCTCAAAATAACTCTGTTCATAAATACCTTATGAGAGTAACTGAACTCAAGGAAAGGCCATTGTCTGGGCTAGGGAGAATGAATTAACCTTACATGTGACTTGTATGCATACTCAGCAAATCTCTGCAGCTCTTCCTAACTGTCTGAACATACATGCAATGATATGACCTTTCGTACTTTATATTGAGCTAGAGTACTAAAATAGCAAACTAGTAAACTATTTAATTGCAGCAGACATACTCTTACGTACAATGGTTGTATGTATTATTTTGTGAGACATATTTAAAGACAGAAGTTACGTTACTGTTAAAACTTAGATAATACTTTAAAAGACAAGTAACGTTGTTCCTGAAAAATCCATCTATCTATAGAAACTTCTGGTGTGTCCCACAAAATGTGGGTTCACACAAAGAATAATTTAAAAATAAACAATTCTATACAGAAAAGTTTATGCTGAAAGCCAAGTATCCAAGCCACGTCTTTGTATCACCCAGCTAAATTTGTTCTAATACATATATTTAGGAAATACACAGGAACTTTCAAGACTCTTAGACCTGTAACTGCTTTTCAAGCTGTATGGAGGGGGAAGGAATCCAAATCACCTTGTTTTCAGTTTTAACTACAGACTTCACTGTCATTTGAAAGTGGAAGACTACACGGAAATGTGAACACATACTTAGAATTGTCATGCTTTAGGTTTTGTGTTCCTGAAGTAGGCAGTAAGAACTCAATAGGTTACACTTGTATGAGAAAGAAATCACCTTGCACAGGCATGATACAATGCGTTGTGGTATGAGATGATGTGTTTACTAAAGAGAGAGATAACCTGTGGCATATGCATTAACTGCAGAGAAGGCACCCGGGTTAAAAAAATACCCTTTTTTTAAAAATCAAAGATAATATTTTGAAAAGTGCTTAAATAGCACAAAAAAAAAAATCTTGCAAATAAAATTACATTTCACTTCTTAATTATCCTTTTTCTTCCATGTTGGGAGTGTTCTCCATAAGGCACAATTCTGTTTAACGAGTCATGAAAATTGACTTTTTTGAAGGAAATGGAAAGCCTGAAAACAGTTTGCATTGGGATCTTCATGAAATCCCTCCCTCCGCTTTTTTATGCTTACCTTCACAGCTTCCCAGCTAGAATTAACCAGGTATTGTCTAAATGGACCAAAACCTGAAAAGAAAGAAAGGTGATTTTAACCCATGTGTGCTTTGCAATTGTAGCTTAGGTGCCGGCATGTATGCACACACATATTTGTTCTTTATCTTCGTATTTTTTGGTTATGGAGATGGAGTGATTTAGCCTTTATAACACTTCAGGGAATAGTATTTTCATTTTTTATATGCGCTAACATAAGAACTAATCCTGCAATCTTCATTCATGTCAAGGCTTTCTTATGAGATAACCTTAACTGAAGCTGGCAAATACACTGGAGCCAATAGGACAGACCATGTAAATGATTATTTTGGGCAAGGATAATCATCCATAGAAATACTGCTACCAAAAGATCTGGTGTTAAATACTCCCAGATCACAGTCAATGTACCATTCTTATTGTTAAAGCTCATGAAGATGAAGATATGCATATTTAATGAAGATTTCTGAAAGAGTAAAATACTATTTCGTTTGTGATTTTTTTTTTTTTTTTTAACCCCAAGTAATGGAAACTTAACTTTTCTGTCAGGGAAAATGGGCTTTTTGTGGTGCGGGGCAAAATCTCTTCCTTCACTTTTTTCCCACAGGAAAAGAGAGGAGGAAAGGTAAAAGGACTCTTTGAGTCCAAAGTACTACACTTAATTTTATGCATTCTTTTGTTTTTGGTGAAATGCTTTTTTTAAATAAAAAGGCAAAACATCTCATTTAGAGCTAGATGGGTATTTTGTCATGAAAAAGTTTGATGGTAATCTCCCACTATCTTTATTAATCTCTATGACTGTTCTTAATGCAGAGTATTGCCAAGGCTGGGTGGCAGGAAAATTAATGCTAGGCTTTAAGCATTTCTCAATTTGTTAATACTTATATCATAACTGCTCAGTCTTTTCTTTTTTTATATTATGAAAAGCCTGATGGTGCTGATATTTTTGACGGTGTTTTCCCCAGGTTCGAGTTGGTACTATGGAGAGGGAATCGGGGAAACAAGACTCATTTCACATTAACAGGGAACACAAAACCTCACAACCTCACTGGTCCCACTCTGCTTTCAGCGCAAAATGAGGGTGATGCCTACTCCATTTTGAAGCTGTAGTTGTTGTGTGTGTTTCTGTACCTGTGTGTGCAGAACTGTAGAATTATAACAATAAAGGTCACAATTAAACACATGCATCTCACTGGTGGCCGTAAGAAACTACTGCTTAGGATAAAATTGTTCTATGAAAAGAAATTACTAAATGTAAGAGTTTTACAGTACTGAAATACCTGCAACAACTTGGAGACCTAATTGAGTGAACAGTATCAGGCACTATATAAAAAACTGGGCTCACTGCCAGCAGGTTTATATTATGGGCAGGTGAAAATGTGACAAGAGGCATGCTGTGATGATCTCTGTAATTAATCTCGTAAAGATGCACCTGTGTCTTTAATGGAACACACTAGTCTACAATTATTTGAACAAGTATATTTCTGCACCTAAATCACTATCTAAGGGGGGGAAAAAACTAATAGGATGCTAAGAAGTGTGCACATCAAGGGTACGTGCCGTAAATATCATGGGATAGAACCAGATTATCAGCCTTTTAAGAGGTTAGCAAATACCTCTTGCTGTCTCCTGCACTCCCATTCAGCTCAATGCCAGTTATGTCTAGAGCAAGCCAAACTAGTTCTGCCCATCTTGCAGCTATTAAAAAAAAAAAAAAGTGTTTAATTGAAAACAGCAAGATGCGAATCTCTTTGATGTAGCTTCAACCTCATTCCTATGTCCTCAGATGACCTGCAGTGGAAAATTATCCAGCAACTCACATGTCAAGAAATGTGTAATGATTGCTTTTAGATGAGCCAGTGGCAACAAGAGGAACAGCGAGTTGCAGCATTCCTTAAGAGCTTTAACATTTTAAAGCTCAGAAGTTTCTAGCTGGTGGTTCTGCCACTGTGATTCAGCACTAGTTATAGCCAGCAAGAGAAATGCCAAATCTGGTCCCTTGTGTGTGTGCTGCATGTTCAGGCATGCTCCTTCGGTATATTTAAATTTAATGATCTAGCAGTGATGAGGCAGCATCTCCTGTTTAAAACTGCCTTACCTTGCCATGAAACTGAGACCCTGAAACTTGCCATGTGTTGCTCTAATTCTGGACACTGACTATGTGACTTTGTGATGCAACCCGGTTTTCTTGCTTCAGAGCTCCTTTTGGGTAAGCTTTATCTAATACTAGCCTGCACTGCCTTGAGCTATGTGGTTTGGATCAGAGAGAATGTCAACAAAGATTAAAACATGGGGAGAATGAACAACAAACCAAACTGGATGGCAGTAAAGAGGGCAGACTGCAGTCTGTTTCCTCTGACATGCATCTGATTTTTCTGAGGAAGGCACAGCAGCAAGTTATTTTCCATTTGGAGTTGTTAGTATGACCATTTGCTACTGTTTTTCCCTCCAGGGAACTGTTTACAACAAAGTTCAAGCATGTGTGCATACTGTAGCTAGCTAAAAGATGAATAAAAATAAAAATCTTACCAGTTACAACCACAGTGCTGGAATTTGAATCCATTAAATCTATGCTTCAGAAGGTGAAATCTTGTTGTCTTTCAGTTCCAAACAGTATTATAATTCATGTGTCTGTGGCAAACTTCTTCATTTGGGGCACCTTGTTTTCTCCAAGCTGTGATGTGTCTGGATTCAAATGAAAGGGCTGATTTCTGATTCATGTAACTTTCAAAGCAAAAATTGTTACGGCTCTGTATTAAAGATAGAAGGCTGACTGACTGGCTGACTGACTGGGACTGCCCCAAACTTCTTTTCCTTTCTTCAGGCATGCAACTGTATTTAGCAAGAGGAGGAAAGGCTTAAAGAAACTTCTTGCAAAATATTCAGCAATATTTTTCATTAGAAACCTATTTATGTACAAGTAAACAGAAAATTGAATCAATTTTATTATATCTCTGTGGATATTCTATTTTTAACACAGTTGTAATTCACTTTAATAATGAGGAATGACAACTACAAAAACATATCTGTCTATTTGCACTGTTCTTAAACTTTTTATTACTTAAAAAACTCAGGGGTAACTTTGCTGTTCGTTCTTATACCAGTTATCTAATTTACTAATCTTGATCTTTATCTTATGCTTTTTGTAAAAGAGTTCTAGCACCTTACACTTTTAAAACCAAACACCAATAGGAAAACATGTATATTTGCTAAACCAAAATATTTACTTGGTAATATCCTTGAATAAGCTATGTGTTCAAAAATCTCACAAGGTCAAAGGAACTCCAGAAGCTGGGTTATAGCTTGCTGAAACTAGCGAGTTTAATAGCTGGTCTGTCTTCATTAAACTGAAGCATGAGAACCAATGGGGGGGGCTGAAATCAAAACATATGCACATTGTCACTGCCCAAAACAAAAGCATATGAAAGTTCTCTTGGGAATTATAACTATGTGGGCAGAGGGTTTCGCTGGGTCTTGTTTTGAGTAGGAAGTGTATGTGTGTGCATGTGAGAGAGAGAGAGAGGGAAGGGAAGCTAAGAATAGAAAGCCACTATATAATCTCAAGAGAGCTGGTAATTGTGAGACCTTAGGAAAGAGAAAAAAAAAAAAAAAATCTCTGAAGAAACCTCTGGGATTGATTGGTGGCTGAATGAGGTTTGGAGCTATGAGCTGTGGGTCATTTAAATCCTCCTATTCTGAGACACAAAGGAACTGGTGTATTCTTTTAAATATAAAGACCCTGATTCCTCCATCCATTTCTTTCCCTGACTAACACAAGTTGCAAAATTAACTTTTGCTAGCTACTGAGGCTGAAGGAGCAGCTAATACAATAAACACAGACTCTTCTGCAGTTTTAAATAAGGCAAAATCTGCCACTGACATCTGTGAATTACATCTAAAAATTCATCTTTCATTCTCCCGTGTCAGTTTTTACCAAATAATTTTTCTGTGTGACCAGTTAGTAGAACTCTTCCTGTGACACTGAACAGGACAATGACATACCAGTCTTCTCCTAGTTATTTCTGATTTGTGCTGCCTTTTTTTTTTTTTTTCGGTGATTAAATCTAAGTACAGGGTGGTCTAATGAACAAAGCACATGCAAGGAATAAAGCAAGATTTAAGGTCTATAGTTGCTTAATTAATTTCCTGCATGAGAAATTATGTGGTTTGCTTGGGACATTATAGCTGCTTTGTAGATATATATGAAGGGTATTGCTTGAATGCTGTAAAGTACTAGGTATTTTATTAGATACTTTTGTGTAGCATAGATATGTCCATTAGATCCATGCACTCTGAAACAACTGTTATCTACTCTAAAGAGACTAGAAAAAATAGAAACCAAGGAAGATTATTTCAGTAATCCTTCATGAAGAAGCTGATAGCAGAAAATTGGGGGGACATCCACACACCCCCCCACACACCCTGACACTTTAATGACTTTCATTTAAGCATTGTCTTCCAACAGTTTAGTCCCTTTCCAAAATTAGAGGTTTGGTGATATGGTAGTAGAGATTCCAAGACCTTTCCAGTGTTGTTATATACTTGTTGAAATGTGGGAGGAATGCTGGTGGTTTGAGTAAACCAGGAATTTGACAGAGTGCACTGAAATTAGTTTTTGCACTGATTTAATTGATTGCTTTGTTCTCATGCTTTATGTGCATGGTAGTATACTTGGAGGAATAATGCATGTATTGCAGCTGCATTAAATTTCTGTAGCAAGCAGAAAATAAAGGATATGGTAGTTCAAAAAAGAATTTAAAAATCTTATGGTTAGGCCTAAGTTCTACCGAGAATTTTATTCAGAAATTAAACCTTTTTTTGCTTTACCATTTCTTCAGCTGAAGTCAAAGCTATGCTTGAAATTTTTGTGAAAGTATGATTGTAGCTTTAATACTAGCAGTCATATGCATATATTGACTGTAACAATAGTTACCCAGGTCACTGGATATTTGAGGTCTGTGCGAATTCATCTCCCCATCCATAATTAAGAAACCAAGCCCTGGGTATTTGAAGGCAAGTCAGAGACACAGCTGACTCAGCTGAACACTGGTTGTTTTTCTTCTTGCTATAGACAAATGTGATTGGCAAGGCACTCATCTTGAGGTAAAGAAGAAATGGAAGCAACTCAACTATGAAAGCCCTGGTTATCACCTTGAGTATTTTTCTGTACAGCTGTCTGATACATTTAAAAATTATTTCAACTGCCGAGTAAGAGAAAGACGTATTTTCTGCAAATGCATTCTGACCACATTGCAGACCTGCCAGAATACTGCTTGAAGAGCTTTTTAGTGCTGATGGTAACAGGAACTGAATATGGCCTTTCATTTAGAAACAGCTCTTTAATTTTTATCTCTTTTATTATTACTTACGTATAGATTGTTTAATTTCTTGTTATTGACAGGCACTGACCAGTGTTTCAAACTGTTAAGTGGGAGTGTTTAATATATTCCAATTTTTATCTCAGCTGCTCAACATTTAATGAGAGGAGGGAGAGGCTATTTAACATTATACTGTAATGGGACTTTAAATAGAGTTTTTGGGATCTAACATCCTATATTTCTTTTCTAATAAAAATAAATGATCCTCAGGAAAGACTAAAGCTGGTCTTTAGGTAGATGGAATGCAATGTCACAAAAAGAGAGAGGAGACAGGATTTTTGTGTAAAACTTGCTATTCCCTGTGGACCAATGCCTCTTCTATAACAAACTCTATGTGAATGAAAAAATGTAATGGCACTTTCGTTTACCTTTTTTTTTTGGATAGAAAATGTTATATATTTTATGTTGTTGCCTTATTTGTATTAGTTCTTCTGCAATTGATACCATTGGTGTATACCCAGTGCTTAGCAATAATGAAAAATTTGAAATTGTATATCATTTCATTGTAGTCAAGCTGTTGGGTGACTGTTATAATTTCTATTCTGGTCTTCTTGCAGTATTAGCAAAAACTAACTGCTGTGCATGAACAGACTTTTACATTTTATTTTTAATTGTTTATAATAGTTTAATGCAGGGAGAAAGTACATTAGCAAGAGAGCATGCAACTCACGATCAATGGGTAGCTTTTGTTCAGGTGTCATTTATCATGCACAAAGAGACTCTGCAAGCAGGATACACACAATTTAAGTAATTATTTATCAGCCAATATGCAAAATAGATAGCTAGGGCTAACAGATTACTGGGCCAAACAGTAATATGTTTACCATTCTTGCTAAGAAAACTGATGAGTCTTACCTGGCCAGGAAGTTTCCAATACACTGGGGAAAGCTGGTCTCTGCCATTTGTTGGTATGAGCTGATCCTCAGCATTACTGAGCTATCTTAGCATTTCTGCTTTTCTTTCCTTATATATCTTTTCTCTTGAATCTTTCACCAGCTAATTACTGTCATCCCAACAACAGCACTTCTGTGTCTTTAGCTTCTTATCTTTCATGACTTTAGCTTGGATACTTTCTCATAGCTTAAGAATTTTCTCAGTAAAACACTGGCAAGGTCACACAGCAGTGCTGCATCAGACTAGGCCCTGGAGCATGGTACAGCCAGACCTCTGGTCTGTGTGTGACATGGGGAGTCGGGGAAAGTGCACAGCTTCAGCTGATCGTGACAATGTGCTGAAATCCAATGATGTGCAGTGCGGTTGTGTGACATCTGCATTTTGGGAGTCTCATTGTATGGGCTGAGATCACTTTGTCCTGTTGAGTAAAGAAAGTACAAATCTACTTTAGTATGTGTTTAAAACCATTCGAAAGGAGAGGCAACCTTATGGAGTTTTTGGTGGCTGTGCTGACAGGCAATGGAGCGCCTACTTACGTGAGGCACTGGGGACGCTCTCTTCAAACCCTGTCACCACGTCGCAGCCATGTTCCCAGCTGACTGAAGTGCAAAGGTCAGTCTGTTTCTTTGCAAACATCCTGTCATTTCCATGTACTTTTCACCTCTTTGACTTTGATACTTGTATCTCCTTTTTTAAAAATAATTAAGCCCTGGAACACTTAGGATAGGAAGGCTCCCAGGAGTCAACACCTGGGTTCTACTTTCTAATTTGGGCAACTGTGTGTTCGTTTTAATCTCTGCACTTCAATTTTACCATTTGTAGTAATGAACGGCAGGCTGCTCACCTAGGTTTTCCAAAAGCCTCTTTCACATTTACAGCGATCACTGAAGTATGTGGCTGAACGATGCTATAAAAATGCCATTTTTGGACTTGCTTTCCCTCACAGACCTTTTGCCTTGTGCCACCCGAGTTAAAAGACACTGGCTTCAGCTCTATGATTTGTTATTCTGTGACAAACATAGATTGTTTGTCACAATCTATGTTTTCTATGTCTCCAGATTTCTGAAGAACCTGGAACTGGTGGTGGGAGTTCTCTAAGTTAAGCACCTGCCGACGGCTGGGCCCCGGTGGCGGCAGGCGCGGGCCGCCCCTCAGCCTGCCGCCGCCCTCCCTCGCCCTCCGGCCTTCGCCCCCACGGAAACTTCGCCAGACTTCACCAGCGCCTCCCCCGTCCTTTGGTTTCCCTAGCCGGCCCCCGACCGCCATCCCGGCCTTCCGACGGCCACTTTTCCAGTCAACCGAGCCCCGGCCCGCCCTCAGCGGCTGCCCCGGGCCCGGGCCCCACCGCCAGCCCGTCCGGGCGGGGGCGGGCCGCGGCGGCGGGAGCCCGCCTCAGAGGAAGTGATGGAGACCGAGGGAGGAGGAAGAGCCGCCGCTGGTAAGAGGGGAAGGAGCGCGCTCGGGAGCTCTCCCGCGGCCCGGCCTCCTCTTCTCCCCCCGCGCCGGCCCTGCCCCGTCTCTCTCCTCACGGCGGTCGCTTCGCCTCCCTCCTGCTCCGGCCCTCACGCCGGGCCGCCCGCCTGCCCGCAGAGGTTGGACACGCTGCTGGGCTGACGCACCGCCCGCCCGGGCTGTCCGGGGGCGCCTCCTGTGCCCGCCCGCCGCCCCGAAATGGCGGGCTCCCCGCCGCCGGGCTTGCCAGGGGCGGCCAGGACGCCGCAGCATGCTCGGGCCCTTCCAGGAGAACTTTGCTCGGTGGCTTGCGGCGCTGAGCGGGCTCTGCACTGCCGTGCTCCCAGCGCCCTGCTTTCATGGGGTCGCCAGGGGCAGACGGTCTAGCCCCGACCCCCTGCACAAGGCAGGGTCAACCAGAGCTGGCCGCCACCGGGGTTTTTGCATTCTTCCCAAGGCACACTACGGGTAACTTTCCCAGATTTTAGACTAGTCCAAACCTGTCCTGAAGTAGAGGGGGCCTGGCCTGATGATTTCCATCAGCTTTGGCTCAGCAGGTGATGCCGGTGAAAGGCCTATCTCGGAGTGCCCGCTACCAGGGCATCTTCAGAGGTCTCACAGCACAGGTGCACAGCTTTGGCACTTTAATGGCCAAGTACTTGAGAACGACTAATGAGCTGAGGCAATACTGTGTAAAAGAATTTTTTTTTTTTTTTTAAAGGCTACCATCTCAGGCAGTGTCGGCGAGTGTTTACCCAAACTGAGCAAGAACGTGGTTTGACGAAAGCAGCGTAGTTTAACGGGCAGAAGCAGTAAACGTTGCTTCTTTACCACAGACAAATAATTAGTTGGATTATTGTGGTGTACAGATGAGATGTAAAAGACTTTTTATACTACCCTTTCTTTAAAAAGCATTCAGTAAAATTTGTTGATCATGAGCTGACTGCGGAACAGGGAAATACATGGTCTTCAGTGATGAATTTTTTGGGAAAGAAGCCACTCGCTCCTCATCTCCTTTCGGCAGAAGTTAGTTTGCTGGTGTTTCTGACAGTAGGCAAAGGGCTGCTCTGCCCAGCAGAGGCCAATAAAGAGAGCTCAGCCATTCAGTAAGTGCTGGACTTACACTGCTTTGAAATGAGCAAATGTTGTTAGTTTCCCAAATGGCAACACTCTTAGTGCTTGGGAAGGGAGCTGATTTTAAGACAGGTGGATCTTCTGCACATGCTCCGCCATGGATTTCCAAGGGAGTCTGGCGTGTGTAGTGTTCCTGGTTTATATTTGACTAGGAGCACTTCCAAGAATCTCTTGTTCACGCACTTGTTTGGATAAGGGCCCATTGCATCACCTCAGTTAGCTTTTGCACGGCTTTCCCTCCTGCTCTGTTTTTATACTCTTCTTTCTTAATTTGTCACGCTAGCAGGTAAATGGAGAGAAAGTGAATTTATCTTCTGAAACACATTTCAAGTTGCTGCCATTTATCTAAAGCACCTACTTCATCCCCTTCAGTAAAATAATGATGTTGTTCATTAGTTCCTCTAGCTGCTCATGGCTAAATGTGCCATAGTCAGATTGCTCTATTTTTGCCTTCCTATCAGCCACTTTGGAAAGTCAAACATTTGTAATAATGCTATTGGATTTTTTTTGGAAGACTCTGAATTCTGCTGATGTTTTTAAATAAAATATCTCTAGATGAATGGGCCTTGGTTTTTCATGTCCAAGCAAATGTTGTACTGTTGGGCACTTCAGTTAATGTCTGTGGTTTTCCCCTGAGTTTTTCATTACTCTGACATTGAATGTTTAGGACAGTTCTTCTATCCCCTTCCTCTTTTAGGACAGCTGCTGTTGTTTTTAGGTATTGTCCAAGTTTTGGCTTAGTTGTTTAATTGTATATACTTATGTTTAAAATAATTATGGAACAGTTGGCAAAAGGCTGAGTATACACCACACTTTAAGAGCATATGAGTGTCCACCATTAGCTCTTCTTGTGCAAATGATGCTTTTCAGTTTATGTTGTAATTGAGATCTACAACTAGATCTTGAGGTCTTTTCCTGTAACTGTTTCTCACAGGGCAAGATTGCTTATACTTCCAGGTTTCTAAGCCCCTTAATAGGCCTAGGCAAATGTTACCATTAAGAAGCAGGCCAGCTGTTGACCTAGAACTTGAGGTTCTTGTTTTCAATTCCACCTTGTCACAAGTTCTTTTTCTCTTAAGTCTTTCTCTGAAAGTCAGATTTGTATGTGAAGGACGTTCAGTGAGTAACAACGTATGTGTGACTTCTGGAGCCTGAGAAATAGTTACCAGATGAGAAACCTGTATGTCTAGTTTAAAAATTGCATTAATGAAGCCTTAAATTTCCATCTGTCTCTCTAGGAAGATGGAAATCTCCCTGCCCTCTGTGGAATCCATGTTAAATCAATTTACAGGCATGGGGTCAGCAGCCTGGAAGGTAGAACCACAAAATTCAGGTAGCATGTAGGAGCTATGTATCATGAATATGGTCCCCACATCTGGAAAAGCTACTCATCTGAGATGGGGCTTATCAACAAGCATACTGCTTCAGTATAACTAAAATATCCTGTATGGAACAGGTAGAATTTTACTCACGCTGAGGAGTTATAACCTCCTTGCTTTCCATGTTCCAGGTAAGGCAAGTTATTGAAACCTTGCTTTTTTTAACATAAGTAGTTAGGTTCTAGAAGGAAAGAAAACAGGAAACAAAATCCTAACTACTTCCCTCAAAGGAAAAATACAGTCCAAAACCCAGCAAACAAACCTGAGTCTTTTTGCATAACAGCATTGCAGTGAATACACTCCTTCCCTTGGGGGAAAGTACGAGAAAACAAACACCACAAGAGAAAGTCTAGCCAGTTTAAATTTGCAAGTGGGAGGTGTGCAGACATTATGCTTGTATGTTATAAGAACCTATATAGAGCAGCCTGGTATGTATTTTCCACGTTGTATAATGGTTGCATACTGAGAGACTCCCGAACGCTTTGCACGGCAATTCACAATTCTGGTGTGTTGTCTTTGCAAAGTGATTGGCAGACCCTCAGGTTGCACGTATCTGAAGTAAACCATGTCCTGCTCAGCTACTGAGAGGTCTGTGGATGCTTAAAAACGTTGTGTTCGTAACCTTTGAAACTGCTGTCTGGTGGCTGGTCTTTATAGTATTACTGACAACAGATGGCAAATGGCTCCGCTGATGTAATTCTTGCTAGTGTTTCATTCCTGTGAAGTTGCAGAGTTTCAAAATCTCAGAAGGTGCCTCCATATTTTTTCTGCATAATGATTTCAAGCCAAACTAAATAAAAACATTTTATATTATTCAAATTCCCATGGTGTCATGTGACATTTTTGTAATGATTGCCTTGCAGCAGTTTTAGATAAGTGCACGTTTGGTAGCAATTTAAGGCCTGTGTCCTTTAAGTAATGCTTATTAGTACGTAACAGATGCCGTTTAGAAACATTATGCCTTTTAATAGGTTCTGCTTTTAGACTGCATGTTCTCATTCCAGGCAGACTGTGGATCAGGCAAGCTTGGAGGTATGCTGTCGTTTATGCAAAGCCTAAGTCAATTTTCTGCTCTGAAGTCAAGCCATGTGTTTTTCCTTGTTTCTTCCATTCTGGTCATAGCTGCCTTGCTGTGTTTTTCTCCCTGGTCAAATCTTTGGCTGATTGTCAAGCCATTACAATCAAAATCTTTTGCATTTTTAACCACCACCAGTGGTTTCTTTTGTCCTTACAGAAGAACCTGTGTAAGCTGAATTTGAACACTCTCAGCTCTTACTGTCAAGAGCACAACAAGCAAAGAGTTAGTCTTCTGTTGCCAGCCTGTCCTTCCTTCTCTGCTTCTTCTTTCTCCCCAAAGGAGAAAAAGGGAAAAGCAAAGCCATGCTGATTTTGGAGCACCCTCAAAGACATGTAGAATAGCTGACACAACAGCACAAACAAGAGATGTTTACATACTTCCTCCACTACTTGCAGCCTTTTATTAAAGTGAGGTCTGAGACAGGCTAAGAGACTTCTGATAGCTAGTGCAGGTGATGTATTAATTTGCAGCCACATAATAAACTTAGCAAAGTTGAAATTACTGGGGGAAGGGATTTTTTTGTTGTTGTTTCTTTTTTTTCCTTTTTTTTCTCAAACTAGTTGCTTTATTTGGAGATTATTCTGGCTGTACAAATTGCTTCTTGCAAGTAATTTGGAGAAAGGCTGCTGGGCTTTTTTAGGCAGACTTATGCACTCTGCTGGTGGGAGCATTTGCAACTCAAATTATGTGGTATCTGAAACTGGTATCCCTGAAAATCTAGACAGTTGTCTCGTATTTTCATCACTACTTCATTTGTCTGGGGAATATTGTCTTTTCTGGCAGGAAACCAGGGCTTTCAGGTACTCTTGGTATGCCACACACTGCTGTAGTTTGTATGACATGAAGATAAAGGCCGTGTTTAGTGCGGCCTTAGGTTTCTCCACCTTTTGAATATGGTAGTAACAAGGAAATGTATTTCTTGTGGTACTTAAATACTGGCCCTGGTGCCAGATTGTGACAGCGGATGTTTCAGTAATAATTTCAAATGCTCCTTGATCTTAAAATACAGCTGTTTTCTGAAACTGTCCTGTCAGTCTGTCTGGCTTCTTCCTATGGAGTGAAATCATCTTTATGCTAGACCATTTGCCAAACTCAGTTGTCATTTCCTGCCATTTCACTATTCCTTGTCTGTTGCTGTGAGAGATATTGTCTTCCTCTTTTCCCTTAAGTTGTAGGATGACTTCTGACCAGTGCATCCTCCTTTCTGTCTTCCGTCTTTATAAAGGATTGAATTACCACTATCTGCATTTGAACTTGTGATTTGTAAAAGCTCAGCTGCTGTTCACAGAATCTTTTCTGTCATTTTCCTTTCAAATCAGTCTCTTTGAATAATGAGAAACTTCTGTGATGTATTTCAGTGTCATTCAGGGCCTCCCATTTCTTCTTTGCTTAAATTTGAAGAGTCAGACTTTAATTTGAGGTCGCACCTGGACTATGAACTTCTTCTGGCATAGCTATTTTGGCTATGGATATGATGAAGTGAGATGTAGCACTGACATAACTAACTGTTGGAAAAAGCCCCTGATATGGACACAGTTGTTCTGGAAAACTTGCATATTTCTCTTGTATATTTTATTTTGTTTAGGGGGTAGACAAATAATTAAGCTGTCAAATTTAGATTTTTGTCTTACCTAATCAAGAAAATCCTTACCACTGCCTCCAGTAGTTGATGTTGGACTTTTCCAGGAACATTTCTACCCATTTCTTGGTTGTATGAAAACCAGTACACGTTAAGAACTCAATTCTGATGTTCACAGGTTCAGAGGTAATAGCAGCAATCCCCCTGAATCAATGGAATTTCTTTGATGAAAACCTGATGTGAACAGGAACCTTAAAGCCTTAATTAATTACAAACCTGAATATCCCTTTTCTTTAGGACTGTATCTTCTCTTAATTATGGTGTAAGTGTCCTCCTTTTTTATATCTAAGCTCTGTGAAAAAGAGGGTTAAATGTGCGGAAGTATGAATTCCTGGTATGTCATAGTTACAGCTGGTAGCACTTCCATGGTTTAACAGTATGCTACAGTTTTTATTTATAAAGTCTGTTTCCGGGCCATAATACCTCAGCTTTTTTCAATTACATTAGATTAGAACTTTGCAAAGTTCTATGCAAAACATGCCAGTCCAGATGTGCGTTCTGTGTATAATAGGACAGGGGATAGCCTGTTTACACTGATGTATTTTAATTTATCTGTACTATGAGTTGGGTGTGGCTTTATTTTTGTAAGTGACGGAGGCAAAGTGGGTATAGTTGGAACCTGTTTGCTGAAACTTTCAGTACAGGAGTACTGCAGGATAGAGTGGGGGAAATATCCCTTCAATATGCACTTGCCATTATGTGATTCTTTCAATATGCACTTGCTTTTCTAGCTTTGAAAACACTTTAAATAATGTGGTTTCATCTAGGTATTTTTCCAAAAAGAGCTAAATCATTAAATAAATTAACTCCCATTTTTGTTTTACTTCCCCCCCCCCATTTCATAAGGTGTGGATTATTTTAAGTTTTGGAAAACAAGTAACGTGTTTTATAGACCCTGGTCATAGGAGATTCTGAGGGCCTTCAGAGCTCATTGAAGCAAGTGGAAATTGAAGGTGTTTGACATTTTTCAGAGTTAGGCTTGTCTAGTCTCTGCCTTTGCTCATCTATGTTCTTCTAAATATATACGTATACCTCAAGCTTTTTTCTTCCCTTTTCTGAAATGAGTAGAAAAAATGTGTTAGGGGGAATGGGATGGCTAATATGGTAGCATCCTGCATTTGAGATGCCTGACATTTGGTCTGCCCTTCATTCGAGTGACAGAATTTGTAGTGATGACATGTATAGCTACAGCTAAACTCATCTGTTTAATCTGTTTGATTTCTTAATTGGGAATGGGATTAGGATTATTTATTTGCCTTCTGCCTTCATTTATTGATTCCACAGCAGAAAATTATTTACAGGCAGAAACTTGTATTTAGTTTGTCTTCTAAAACTCTTATTGCCGTTTGAATTGTGATAGTATAAGTGATAGATAGAATAGTAAATGGTACACAAATGGCATCTTTGGATTGAAACGTAGAAACCTGTTAACACTAATGCATTGTTTTTGTCCTTTATTTCAAGAGTGATTGCTCTATTAGTAATGGTGAAAAGCAATGCAGTGGGGAAGAACATTGTTTTCATTAATGTTGTACAGCTTGTGGTTAAGAGCTGCCTTGTTGCGTTGGACAGACACCACACCACAGCATTTGCCCACTAGTTCCATTGCCACCACACATTATGATACTGAAGTTTCACTTACACTAGAACTTGGGGTTTTAACATGTACTTGCTCAATTAAATTCAGGACATGAGAGACGGGTTCTGCATGTACTCCCAGGAACGTGCCAAAGACCTCTTCCTTCCTTTGAAAGGTTAAACAAATATGGTTGCCTAATGATAACCACATGCATAGAGTTGTTCAAGCTCATTGGAAGGAAAGAAGAGTTGATGTAAAGCACTGCTGTTAAACACAGAGCTTCCATTCCTGTGAGAGGGTAATGGAAAGCACTTTTGTTGTATGTGCACGATTTAGAAGGGCAGAAGAAGTTGTCTTTAGATCCTAGGCACTGTCGTGGTTGTGCTGCCGTAGTGTGGCAGTGAATTCCACAGGGGAACAGAGAACGATTCGTGTTTTATGACTTCTTTGTCTTTTTATGTTGTGACTTCAGAGGCACTGATAAGGAAAAAAACATCACACCCTTTTGAAGTGGTAGATAAGGCATGCGCTTAACTGATAAGAAACCAGACAGAAGATGAAGTGATTTGTTGGGAGCCACAAAAGCACACCTGTGTTGAGAATAAATCTTAGGAGTTCTGGTCTCAGTTGCCTGGTTTGGTTACAAAAATGCTCCTTCCTAAATATTGACATGATATACCGTCATTTTGTTTTGGTACCTGCTTGTCTCATATTGCAAAGTGGGTTTTGATTTAAAAAAAAAAAGGGGGGGGGGGCGGGGGGGAAGGGGAGTAGTTCTTGGACAAAAAACCCCACAATGCTGTAAGAAACACTTAAAACCTGCTGAAATTTTGTTTGTTTGTTTTAAATTGTGAAATATATTGGCATGAAAATAAAGTAAATAAAACTAGTACTGCTATTTGCAAGCATTAGAAATGGCAAAACAATAAGAAGTAATGAAATTTGAAAGTTAGAAATGTTAATTTCTTTTTATCTACCTTGTTTCTGGACCACTAGAAATCAGGCTTAAGTATTTTTCATATTTTTACATGTAAAATTATACACAGATTTACACAAATGTACAACGATACACATTCCAGATACAAATCCTGTGGTGACTGATGTCTCTTCTGTAAACATACAATTCTTAATGGATGTGTGTAGTATCATTCTCTGTGTTTGTAGAACATGAAAAAGTAGTTGTAGGATAAATGATTAATTCACTTCAGACGTAACACTTTTCATGCTTCATCTGTGGTGAGGTTGATGTATTTTGCTTTGCAATCTGGCTGCATTCTAAACGCCCTTACAAATCTCTGAAATGGGCTTTTCAACAAGTCTTTCCTGGGAGTACCAGGAATACCTCAATGCATCTTAATCAACCCAGTGGTGTATCTAGTCTGAAAAAACTGCATCACCAACTTTGATGGCTAAAGGAAATAGTATTAATAAGCTACACATGAATGCAGGAATAGAAAATCTTGACAGTGAAAGCAGGTATCACTTGTTTAATAAATTGTGCATTGGCTTCATGGTCATAAAGAACTTAAGTATATTGGCGGTACATACTCATTTGAAACTTAAATGAGCATTTAAACCATCTTTACAAAGAGACAGAGTTGATTGTCCCAGGTTGTAACTGGTTTGTTAGATAATGGCAAAATAGTAAAACTAATACATAGGTACTAAAATGATTAGTCTAGTGAAAGAGAGCTGGGGGGGATATAATGACTATTTGAATTGCTGTAGCATTATATTAATAAGTGTGGCTATCCATAAGCTGGTAAATTATTTCTGTTATGGCACAGGGTTTAGTTGCAGAGGCTATAGAAAGATCACCAAAAAGAACCTTCAGAATATCTGATTAGATTGAAGCATGTCGTTTGCCTTTGGCCTTTACAGCAGTCTGTAGTTTCACTTGTGGAATTTCACATACAAGTGTGTCCACCATGTGTTTTCTGTTGTATTGAGAATAAATTCTTTTGCCCACAGAAAAATATTTCCTGCTCGCTATAACTGATAGAATGAAATTCTTGCTGAATCTGTAATGATGTGGGTCTGTCTCTAATCTACAAAAATTAGTTTCTAGTTTAAGGTAGAATATTGTCTTCTATTTTGTGATTGCATTTGTTCTTTATCTACCTGATGCAGAACATAAGTATGTTAATCAGATCTATCTGGATTCCCACATACTGATCTTTTTGGACCTTAAGTGAAGTGAACTTTGTCTGACTTTTACCTCTCAAGAGGAATATTTGTCCACTTCATGAAACCACCATAAAACTCATCTCTCTCTTCTAGAGAAGATCAGAAGTGGAATAGCAGTGGGTTTAAAAAAAGCTGACTTTAGGGATCTGGACTGACACAGGGGCCTTGGTGTATGCCTTCTTGGCAGAGCTGCGTGATGTTCTATGAGGTACCTATAGGTGCTGGAGGGTAGTACCTCATAAAGATGACTGAATTGTATGGGCAGTGGCTGCTTGTTTGTATAGCTAGTTTTAGCTGTCACATTTCATTTGAGAAATCAGATTCTTAGTGCAAATTGATGACAGATCACGAGAGTGAGAGGAGACGCACTAACACATCCTTGCTTGAGAATGTGGCCCAGACTGCTCCATGGAAACAAAAGAGAGGAGAAGCAGAAGCAGTGTTAGTTTTTGCTTTAAAATCTATTCTCTATGCTTGAAATAGAAATATGCCCAGTAAGATTTCTCCTTTATTTATCTCTAGGTAAGTTTTTTTCACTGGAATTGCATACAAATCCTCCTCCTTTGCCCTGGATGCTGGTGCCCAGTGAAAGACCTTCTGGTGCCTGTCTTCATTGTCACTGCTGCTGTAGAATCCACCTAGATGATGTCTTGACCTTGTTTCCCAGCTTTGGCTATTTAAGATGTCAGCCACTTCAGCACGAATGTCAGGAATCCCTCTAATGCAGTAGGCCTCCCGTTCTAAATTTACTCTCCTTAGGGTTTATGGCCCCTCCTCTGTGGCTGCAGCAAGAGGCCCCCTTTTTATGACTCCCCCCTCCTGCTCCCCTTTGCTCCCACCCTCCCTCCCTCCCTCCCGCAGACGGTAACCCTTTGTGCACATCGCCTGTTTGAAAGAAGTGCTCGCTGGGTGTCTAGCAGATTGGCTGCCACAATGTGCTCTTTTGTTGCCGCTAGGTAAGATGAAATTTGAATGAAATGCTGTAATTCAAATGAGGTTAAAAGGCTGTTCTTGAAAGTTTGCAGTTTTGGTATCACAAGATGCTGACAGGGGCCTCGGACTACAGCACTCACAGAAGAATAGCACTGCTTGTCTTTTAAAGTGAAGTTAACAGATTATTTTGCATTTGATTTTGGAACCTTTAAAACATCCTGTTAGCCAGCAATAATTATCATTGTAGTCAAATGCCTAGTAACAATAGTTACGGGTAGACTTTGTCGAGGGGTTTGTTTGTTTGTTTGTTTCTGTATACACAAAAAAGATAAAAGGGCATATACAGGAGGGCAAATATAATTTCGTCACTTTGTACTGGGGAAAACTCGGAAACATATTAGTTAACGTCAAAAAAATTTCGAAGTGATTTTTCTCCTGCTTATGGCAGCAGAACAGTATTAGTCTTACGTGCATGTGGGTGCAAGTTTTGGAGGGATGTTCCCAAAAGCTAGCCTTAGCACAACTGACTTCTTGAGGACACTCCAGGACACCTAAAGTTAGGCTTCTTCTCTGTATTGTCCCTAAAAGAACCTCACTCTCACACTTTTCCCCGCCTCCCTTATGTATAGAAGCCAAGACAGGTTTGGGATATGTGCTCCTAGCTCACATTTCAGAGTGTTACACAGGAAAAACAAGTTAACTGAAAGTCTAAAAGCATTTTGTAGAGAAAAAATTACTTCTGTGGAAAGCTGTATTAATGGAAAGTTGATCAGAAGTTTTCTCTTAATGGTTCTTTATTTAATCTGTAATGTTATTTCATCCTTCAAATGGTCACTGTTACCTGAGAAGACAAGCATATTATGTACCAGAAAGTTAGTGTAACTTTGAAGGCACTAGTTGTTTTGTTCAGTGAGGAGAAAACATGATTGTGCTTATTAAGTTGCTTTGGCTTAACAGTGGCAGGATGCAGCCTTGTAAGCAGCCTTGTAAACAGCCATCTCATGAATAGTATTTATTAGCATGGCAAATGTTTTTCTTTGTGCTAAACTTAAGTCTTACATGCTGCTCTTTTGCAAAGAATTAATTTACTAGTAAATTTACTGCAGTAAACTACTGAAGTTTTTAATAATAATCTTTACTTTCTTTCCCTTATATGGCTTCTTTGCTTGGTGGTGTTACACAGCACGCTCGGGAAGGCTGCTGCAGAAGAAAACTGCCACTGCTAAGTACTGGCTGGGATTTTATTGTGTGACTCAACTTGCCAGTGTTGCAATGCTGTTTTCTCTCCCATTTTGTCACATGCAAACACACTATGAAAACCATTTAGAGAGTAACTTCTGTTCAGCATTCTGAGTACATAGCTTTGCTGTCAAGCCTCAGGATGTGAGCTGATTGCCTGCAAAGGGCAGGAAAAGAGTGTTTAAAGCATTTTAAGCAGTGCTGGGTGGTGGTGAATTATCAGTTCTAGTTTCTTACCCTTTTGCTGAGGAATCAGATACCGATCACAGCCAGAGAAATGGTGGCACCGTGGGTGAATATTCTGACCTGGTACTGCAAATCCCATGCTACTTTTACATGGTAAGGTATCATTTTCAATATGGTACTTTTATGATTCATAGTTTCTGAATCTTAATACAGACAGTTCTTGAAATGGCCCTCATAGGACTGTTCATTGTCTCAGCTGTTTACTTGGCACTTAGTATCAATGCAGTTATCTCACATTAAACTTGGGTCACAGGAGCAGCCATGTGAGAGCAAGCTATGATTAAAAATTGAGCATTCAGAATAAGATTCCAACTGTAGCAATGTGGTAGCAGATTTAGTCCTCAGTTCCGGCCTCACAAGAGTTCCAAGTGTAGCTTGTTGATTGAAAGCCTCTTAAATTGAAACTGTTTCCTTCCTATGATAGAAGACTGGCAGAAGCGTATTTAGACTGTGAACCCATTTCTTCTGATGTTCTTTACCTTGAGCTGGTGATGAACCACCAATGAATCTGGGTTGTTATATCGGAAGGAGGTTGCTTGGTTCCTCATGAGCACCAAGTTGGACTTTGCGTTTAGGTAACAGGCATCAGATGTATGTAATTTTTGTTTCCATGCAATTAACAAATAGCTTGCGTGAATACCCTTCAGCATAGAGTCACATGGATTAAAAGTTAGGTTGCATAAAAGATGATGATTACTATTTTGGGAACTCTTATGTAGGTAAATATTTTAATATTTTTTGTATTATTTCATTGTTTTGAAAGTGCCCAATTGAAGTTACTTAAAAAAGAAAAAGAAAAAACTAATGATATACAACAGATCGCGGACTGACCCATAAAAGGGCAGTCTTCCAAGTAAGAGTGGAAGCTTTGGAATTCTTTTCCTGTTATGTTTCTGGACAGTACTAAAACTCGGGCTCTGTTTTGAAGAAGCATTTTTACTCTTGCAGCTTTAAAGCAATTTACTTACACCTAAAGAAATTTGAGACTGTCCTTGTTCAATTCGAAGGACACAAATGTGATTTGATGTTGTCATGGTTCTACTTTGTAAAATTGCATTGCAAGAGGTAAATAACATATAGATGACTTTTTAGCAGCCTTACTATTTTAAACTAGGATTATACAAAAGGATCTAATGGGAACAATAAGGGCCCAACTACACCAAGCATCTGCTGGGGAAATAGAGGTTTTAAAGCTTATGTTTTCTTAGTTCATTCAAAAAGTAAATCTATCTTGTGTTTTGTTTTAACTACAGGTTGCCTTTACTTGGTAGATACGTTAGCGGGAGATCCAGAGGTTCTGCAAGTAGATGCTGAAACGTACTATGAAAAACTCTTGAAGAAATCATTGTCCATTCCTGATGTTTTTTTGAGCCCTGGAGGAGAAAAGGTAGTAGGCTGATGTTTTTCATACCGCAAGTTAGATACTTGCCAACTAGTTTGTTGGTTGTGTTCATAAGTCTGTCTGTGAATAGGGGTAAACTGGTGTGGCCAGATTAGAAATCTCCTAAAATCAGCAAATTCTGCATTATTTCCAATAGTTTGCATTCTACAAATGAGAGATAAGCTTAAACTACAAGTCTAAAACCTTCTGAGTGTGGATGAGGGTTTGAAGTACTTAGCTGAACTTCGCATCTTGATCTGCTTCCTTATAGGACTGGATCAAGAATGAATTTGATAGACCTTTATACCATGGTGCAGCTCTATATTCTGCCTCTACTGCACAGTTTACACACAGGTATTATGATATAGTTTATCTTTTGTTTCCATTCTTTCCAATACTTATGCTGACAATTTTGAATATGGGTTCTCCCAAAGGAATTCTGATCAGATGTGATTAATAGATGGTATAGATACTGTAGGTGCCAAAGCTTTAGTATCCATTCCTAAGCCACCTGGGTGGAATGCATTGGAGATGACTGAGCAGGCCTATTAAAAATTCTAACTTCAGTCAACCAATGAAACTTTGCATTCTGGGCATTTTCTAGATCATAAAACGTGTACTGGGCTAACTGTTACTGTACTATCAAACCAGTAAGTTAATTAGTTGGAATATGGTGGCTTTTCTACAATTTAGGAAAATAATATGCAGTAGTTTCCAGAAAAATGCTGTTTCAGGTGGGTAGCTTAATCTTTGAGCCATGAATGTAACCAGCTTTAAATACTCTTTTAATGCCCTCTAGTGGGCCAGGTAGGGTTAAATACGAACAAACCTGAAAATGCAGAGGTCCCCCCAGTTTAGGGCTTCTGTGCCCTTACCTCAGCCTTTCATGCTTGGTTGTACTTTTAGAGGCTCATTTACTGTTCCATTAGAAGGGAGAGTAAGTTAAAATCCCAAGCAGTCCTATGCGTATTTCTGCAATAGCTAGACATAGTGAGATCAGTTCAAGGTGGACTTCTGCCTTTTGATTCAGAACTGTCTTTTGTGGCTTGTCATCAGACCTTAAATATATCACATGACTGATTTGAGTCTCATAGCAACACGTTTCCCTTTGCATTCATTTAATTCAGGGCTAATCTAATCTGCAGTCAGACAGCTAGTCAAGGACATAAGTAATGGTAATGTTCTTGCTGTATTGTTTTTTTCCTTATGCTCTATAATAAGTAGTTCAAAGAATGTTGATATTTTGTAATTAAAAATAAAATAAGATAGAGCTCCCATCCACAGTGAACATCTCAGCTAATAATCTCTATTGTATGCCCACAACCTGAAGGATGAGGATTCTGGTGTTTGAATAACCGCTGTGGTTACCAGGCTTTTTTTTTTTTTTTTCCTCTGTGCATCTGAATTAAAGGAGGTTTCAAGTGGCAGGATCAGCAGCCGTGAATAATTATTTAGCAAGTGTTAAGTGGCTGTCATCCCACTTGCTCCAGTCACAGAACTTCTTCTTGGTCAAGCCTTCAGTACACAAATAGCAAGGATTATTGCAAGTCGGGATGGAAGCACATTGGCAGCATTCATACACAGAAAGCTATACTTGGCTTGTTGTTAGCACCTGTGAAAGTGCACATTACCTTATAAAACAAAGTAACAACCATAGCAGTATTGGAAATAGTACTGCCCTTTTCATTACAGTAATGCTCCCAGGTGACGTGATGACATCAGTGCTGTTATATTTGAAGCATGCAAAGAATGACTGGATCCCTAGAACATACTGAGATTTCGGAAAGCTCATGAATACAGATTTCAGGCAGTTTTCAGCTTTTTTTCCTGCAGTCCAGTGTTTGCATAGATGATCCCAGGATTCTGGCACTCAAACTAGTGAACACTGTTTTCAACTTAAAGTTGTTATCTTGTATAATCCATATTCATACTACTCCTTCCATGCACCAAGAAATATTAAATGTATCACATGACTGATTTGAGTTTCATAGCAAACTGACAAATGGGTGCAATTAGAGAGAGAGGCACACCCACACATATACAATGGACCAGATTTTTGAAAGTACAGTACATACTGTGCTAAATTATGCACGCTCTTTGCCTGTACCTAAACTTACATGAGAGCATTTGCAATATTCATATGGAAATCGTAATCTCTATGCATATAGAACTGTTTGAGCACAGTAATTTTGTGTTTATGTGTCACATCATTTAGAAGTTTAGTCTAAGACAGAGCATGAGAGCTGCATTTTGATTTTAGCTTTGCCTTCAACATTAACCACCTTGTGCCAATTATCTACCCTCCCTGTGCCTCACAGATAAACTGCCCAGGCACTGCCCTAATGCTTTGATACTCCCTGTACCCTGAGGCTTAATTCATTGTTTGCAAAACACCACAAGTACTCAGCTGGACAATGCTGTAAGAAGTGCAAGTTGTATTTGTTTTTATTTGATGTGTCTCCTCTTTCGTAACACCATTTGTCTGCGTGTAACAGTGTTCAAAGCTAGGTTATGTACTAATCATAGTAAGTTGGCATTAAGGTCTTCACTACGGTAGCTTGATTTCTTTTAAAATAACATTACTTACTGATAATATTAGAATATTAGGTATGTTTCAGTGCCTCAAAGTCCAGGACTGAGAGGGTGTTGTGCTAAGCTTACACCATGTATGTTAGTAAAACACATCATAAGTGCATGTAATACATGAAATACTTCTCATGTGCTCTGCAGTACAAAACAGCTTATTTGTTTTCTAGGTTAAACTTGAAGATTCCTGTGTGTGTTTTGTCCCCCTCTACCGAAATAATCCTACTCGCAAACTGTTGCTGTTAACTGATCCAAAGGATAAGAAGACAGGTTAGAATTGATCAAAACATTTTGAAATTTGAGTAGTTGTACTTTGTTTACTTTTAAGATGGTCTGCTTGTTTGTATTTAAATATTTTGGGTTTTGTATTGAGTATGAAGTGGATTCAGTTTACCTGTCAGGATTTGTGTTGGTGGGTTACTGATTGGAAGGGAGGATCGACAATCAGGGCTTTTAAATTCTGTGCATAATTCTCTGCTGGTAGCTGAAAAATCACCTTGGGTAAATCAGCTATTCTTTCTGAGTTTGTTCAATGGGGTAGTATTTTGCTAGTTCGGGATGATGAGAAATTTAATGCATTATAATTTGGACAGAATTCTGAAATCCTTAAACAAGAGGAAATATATATGTGAAATTGTATTAGGTCTTACTGATTCTTATTCATATTATTTTTACTTTTTGATATCTTCTTCAGTCCCAGGTTTAGTTGCCTCCTATTTCCAGTACTGGTGTGTGAGGGGTAAATTTGGAGTGATACCCTACCCAGCAATTGAGTTAAATCCATTTTATTTGGCAGTTTTCCCAATATATTCTTTAAACTCCACCAGCTTTGCCTTGCTTACTGCTAGTAATGCTGGTTTTTTCCTATTACAGCCTTGTGTCAGCCTGACAGGGATACACTACAATTGTGTTACTGGCAGTAGAAGTCAGCATGTGCTTACTTTTGTTTCTGTTTCACGAGTCATTGCTTAGAGTATCAACACGTTTTAAAGATTTGATCAATAATTGTGCCTAAGTTTTATCTTACTGCTATCAATCAGGATCTTCAGACACAGCCTGATTTCTTCCTACTTACACTCTTAGGCAAAGACTCTTCCAGTGTCTTTGACTATGGAATGTGAAAAAATGCAATGTAAAACAAGTAACAACTCTTGATAGCGCTGTCATTGACAGGAGACTTGACTCCATGTTGCATAGTACTAAAAGCCCACATTGTGACCCACCTAAATTCAGTGAGGTGTGTTGGAACTGTTGTGAAGCAATGAGTTACAGAATTTTTGGAACATCTATGACAAAGACATGAACCTATGCATTGACCCGTTGTGTCAGGGAATACAGAATACACAAAACCTTTTAAACTTTCAGCTTCCAAATGAGGCAGCAAATTAATGACATCTGTCATTAAAAACTTAATTTCTTTTTTTAAAGGATAAGCTATAAATTATGCCTGAAAGGCTTTAATAGCCAATATTATTAACAATACAACAAAGGCAAGGAAAGAAGTTTAGCACTCTGTGTTTGGTTCTAAAGTGTGTCAGGTACCGATGTTACACTCCTAGTGTAAGTAATGTTCATTGTTCAGTACAAACCCTGTAATGAGGCAATTTCTTTTGAGAACAAAAAACAGATTAAAATAATCTGTGGTTAGAGGTGAACTCTGCGGTTTTCCAGCTCCTTTTACATACAGTTTCAATTGGATGTTTGTTAGCGGGTTGTGATTCACATAGTTGAAGGTAGGAGACCTTTCCAAGTTACAAGTGTAGTCAAGACTTTCTGGTCTGTCTAAAACTATTAATGTAGCATTACTTTCCTGACATTAATTTATATATTCCATTAACATTTTTTCTGAAGAGAGATAGGTACAGTGTGATAAAGGAGGGAAGTGTCTATGAATGCAGTTGTATGTTCACAGGAATGTAGTGGAAAACTGCATTTAGTTTAGACTGCGCAAGAGGAATGGGGATCTGCAGCAACTTCAAAATGCAAATGCAAAAATTAAGAATTATTAAATAAATGCAGGTGAAAGTGCATTTAGCACAAATCTTCAGTTAAATGATCTAATAGTATTAGGAACAACAAGTATTAATGAGATACATGTTCACAAGGAGAAAATGATTTCCCACAGGAACAAGTCAAACAAGTCCACATTGGAGCCTAAATTATATGATAGCTATCTACATTAAAAGCTTAAAGCTAGCAGAATAAACAACTTATTATATTATAAATAATATAATTTATATTATAACAGACTGACTGACTACTGTGACCCCCTCGCAAAACTTCAGCTTGAGTCACCAGCTCATAGTCACAGAAACAGTCTCACAGAGATCAGTAAATCTAGTTATTTAAGTAAGGCCTACATCCACTGGCTTTTAGTATTTCCTTTAAAAAGCATGATTTAAAAGATTTTACTAAAAGTTCTTTGTTTGTGGATTTTATATGCTATAAACATGTGGCCAGCCTTCCTACACACATCAAATTTGACTGATGTGATTTTTTTCTTTAGATCTAGAGTTTTAATAAATTTTCATTACTTATCTAAAGTCTGCTGGTGTGTATACATACCTATACATATGGGCATATACGTTTGAAGTATTTTGTCCAAATATTTTTCCCACAGATTTGGAATTGACTCTTAAGGCAGGAGACTGTTAATGTGGCAAAGTCCATGTGGATTTGCTTGCCTATATGACCTTTTGTTCTGACCAGTAAACAGATCAAATTGTTTCAAAACTAATTCCTTCACAGAAAAGCAGTATTTATTAACTCAGTCATTGTTACTCAAGGACATGGGCAGAAAGTTGAAACACTAAGCAGGTTGCATGACTTCTTTTTTTTTTTTTTTCTTCCCTTGAGCTTTACACTTTTCTTGTGAACTTGAGTTTCATTCATATGGGACAGGCAAACAGTCTTGCTATAGCTGATCTCTTCTCTTTCTCGTGTGCTGTCCGATGTGTCTGCATTTTAGTTTTACTTCACACCAGGAGTGCTCTTAGAAGCAGATTTCCCAGTTGTCCCTTGTACTGTGCTTTATTTCATATCAAGGGGCTGTCTCAGAGTGCATGAACTGGGTTACTTTTGGCTGAAATGGAATGAGAGGATGCATTCCAGAAGCACACTGATGGGCTTTTAGTTTCCAGCATTAGGGTAGAATTTGTGAACATCAGGTTCTCTGCACCAAATTATTTTGCTCTGTGAATTCAGTCTTGCTAATGCAGACATGGCCCACTGATTTTTTCCTCTTGCGATGCATTTGGACATTTCCAAAGTCCAGTGGGGGAATGCAGCCAAGGGTGTCCCAGGATATGCTGGGGCAGATGTGCTTTACTGAGAAGCTATTGGAAACAGAGTAGAAGGTGCAGCTAGTGAGGGTGTAGGGCATGTTTAGTTGTATATTTCTCAGGTCCTAGTGTGGATAGTGAAGCAGCAACAAGTGTTAGAATCCTCATTGCTTTGTTCTGCCACAGCTCACATGATGCTCTAAGACCATATCATATTGCTCCTGTGAACCACAACCTTCCTCTGCTCCAGTGGTTCTGCTGACTGGTGACTGCCAAAACCCTGGTGGCCTTTTTTGATTTAGTTCTCCTCTCTAGCTGTATCCCTGACACCATCAGTTCCTTCAGCTTTGTTTCTGGTAGCTCCCCACCATCCCTCACCCCCCTAAAATGAACTTTTACAATGCCTTGACAGTTGCTGGGGGTAGCCACACACCTAGGTAGTACTGTAATCTCCCTGAGAAAGCTGTATACCTTCTATGTCTTAAGTTCATATGTGATGGGATTTCCTCTTTAGCTTCATATGTGTTTACCTCTATAATGGTTAAGCATTGCATAGATAAAATGATGTATATAATTCTTATTTTGCAGTGGATATTATTTCATACTTATTTCCCCCCAGTTCCCAAAGAAAATATTGTAAGTCTAATAATTTATGTTTGAAAAATAATATAGACTCAGGAAAAATACCGGGTTTAGCAGTCTAGCTATAAGTTTGCCTGTGAAGAGCTGTAAAGTTTGATGGCGTTTAATTCTTGAACGTAAGTTAAAGAGGGTTGATTCCAACAACACCTTGATCAGATGGGTTGTCCAGAAGTGATGCATAGCTTGTGGTCTGAAATGACCTGCATATTTCAAAGAGAAGATGGGTATGGCAGCTTTTCCACAGGACTTGGTCTTGGTTGGGAGCATTTTTAATTTATTTTTGATGGGCTGAGTGTTCTGTTCTGTTAGTATATCTGCACAGATATTTTTATGAGAATGTAAATTGTGTTGTAAGGGCTTCCAGAGCATAGCATGGGTGATTAACATCTTTATAACACTAAATAAACATACCCTATTGTGGCATTTTCTGTATGCTGTATATAATAATTTACAATAACTGTTAGATGCCATGGAACATTTATCACAAGACATTTGCAACAAATCACTGAGTAAAGCTCAAATTATAGAAGGAAATGTAATTGGTTGCAGGAAAGATATCTATCTTAGATACTTGAATGGCTGCAATTACTGCAGCATCTGCATGCCTCCCAAGATGTAATGTATTTATTTTGATAAGACTCTTAGGAAAAGAGAGAGAAATGCTCTTATTCCATCTTAAAGACAGGGAACTGAGGGACACAGCTATTCAGGGTATGTCAGTGTTGCAGGATGCTGTTTAATATAGGATCTCTGAGCTTGCTGCAGTATCAGAGCTGACTTAGGCTTGGTTGCATGCAACTACTTTTTGGGGTAGTTTACCATTCTCCTTCCAAGGTGGAAGTTTGGCAAAAACAGCCTCTGTAAGGGTGTCATTAATCTGAAATACTGCCAAAATTAAAGTCAAGATGACTTTAAGATAAAGAACTGGTACATTCTATTTTTATTAAACAAACTCAAATTACATCTCAGATAGAGCATTGCCTTTAATTTAGTTTGTGACCGAGGAATGCATTTCAGCAATTCAGATGAAGGCTGGGGAAAAAGAAGTACCAAGCTGGATGTTGCTTTAATTTTTCTGCTTTACTTTGTGTGTAGAGTCCTGGGATGTGCACATTTCATTCAAATACTTGCACACCAGTGTGGGAACATTTGGCCAGCATAGCCTAGAAAGTAAAAATATAATCCAGACCTGGATTGGGAAGGGATCCATGTTTGCCTAGCAAAAGGAGCCATTTCATACATTTTATAATCACAATTGCATTTTGCTTAGTGCCTAATTCAACTCAGTGTTTTTCAGTACTGTATTCCAGATACCCGTAGTGGTGTGGAATTGTGTGCTTCACGGGCTCTCAGCTTCTTGCAACACTCTGAATATGTTTGTTTGACTGCAAGTGATGAAAGTACTGAGGTTTAGCAAGCTAGTGCTTACAGGGCAAGCCACCTAAGTGAGCATGTATATACTCCATTAATAGTGAACTGAAATGATTGGGCTTAATCCATTTCACCTAGCCTTGCAATTGCAAGATCAAGCACATCAAGTCTTGCAATTGCAAGATCATTGTAATCGTATGCATCACGATTCACAGGGTTCCGCTGATGTGTGTTATCTTACTGTTCACAATAGCTTGATCTCTTATGATCAAGTGAACATAACCAAATGTCTTGGAAAGAACAGCAAGACTGGGAGAGGAGAGTGAAGGAACATGTGGTCTCACAAAACATGTTTGCATTTGAAATAGTGTTCCTCAAAGTTGATTATAAAATGAAAATGAGAATATGGGGAAGCATGGATGGATTTAACAGCAGACCAGATGTTGACTTGAAAAATGATAACAAAAAGCAAAGTACATATCTTTGTGTGAAATCTGGAGAAATGTTTTTCCTTCAAGGAAGGCATCCATATAGATAAGGTTGCTCAAGTAATGTGATGTGACAGTTGCTATGTCAACTAGTGTTCCCTTTCACACATTTAAATTATTGAATAGCAGAGTAAATGTTCATAAAAGTAGCTCCTTATAACACGGTTATTTATCTTTCTGTTTTCCTCAAAGCTTTTATAAACTTTTCTGACCTTTGCTGTGTGTGTTGTATGTGTCTGAACTATGTGCCAAACCTCTGTGCAGCTCCCATTAAAGTCAGCATTTGGCGCATTATGTCCCCTTTGTCTGACTCAGCTCCCCTTGTAGCTGCATGTTTCATGGGTATGTAATGGAGCAGTGGCTGCTTGCATTTGAAAGCAGAGTGAAGGGACTGAGGGAACAGACTGAATCCATCATAGAAGGAGTATGAAACTCCCATGCAAGTAAGTGCATAATATTTAATGAATTGAATCTGGTGCTATAAACAGGCATCTGCCCTTGCGTGTAATACTTGCTCCATTGTTAACCCAGTATACAAATTGTAATGCTTTTTGGCATATGCTTTAATAATTTATTTTAAATATAAGTTAGCTAAGCAGAATGTCCACCCTTAAAGCCAGTGGGAACTGGTGGAGGCTGAAGCAAAAAGGGAAGCTAACCTGTGTGCATCAGTGTGATTTGTATAACCTGAGGCTAAAACAGGTAAATCCTGTTAAAGTGATTTCACTTCCTTGTGTTTGAATTTGTCTCTCACTCATAGCTGGTTTTAAAATTTTCTTTTGTTTGTCCCTAGTTGGGTAGCTTAGAAAACCAGTAGACAGCACGCTCTTTTAGGACTCAAGAGATGTGAACTCCATGCTGTTCCTTGCAACATAATTCCTATATAATAATTTATCTTTTTGTCTAAAAATAGGGATGCTAGCTGTCCTGTTGGAAGATAGTAAAGATAGTGGTGTTCTTGAGCAGTCCTGGAATTGTGGCCATGTACTTTCTTTAGTTGGATTTCACCACTGTATAGATAATAAAAGCTCTTTTTGCTGAAATATTTGCTGCTTGATGTGTTCGTGGTCATAAATTATCATATTTCTGTGATTATTCTAAAATGTGATGTGAACTCTTCAAATCTCGTCTATATGCTTTGAAATGACCCTGTGTTAAACCTTTTCTTTCTGAACAGGGCTTGGGAGCAATTTCAGTGTCACTGTTGCTACTTCAGTCTTTCTCTTGTAAATCTAACGGCAGGCAATGAATTCTGTAGATGAACACATAGAAGTAGGGTTTAAATACTTATTTCTGCATATGTGAAAAGTTCAGGAAGGATGGGAAGAAGTGGGGTGCAAGTTTTGTATAACATCCACACAAGGACTTGACTTACGTGTAGGTTGGTCATACACTTTTGCTTCAGGGCAAAGTGTATCTTTCTTACATGTATATGTCTGTCTTGTGGTGATAGAAACCTCTCTATATGATTTGAACTTCTGTGAATATTTATCTATGCAGAGATTTAGGAGTCTGTACTGTAAAGGTACAGGTATATAGAAATCCAATCACATAGGCAGCTGAAAAGCTATTTGATAAAGCACATATGAAAACTTTTGCGTTTGACTTGTGTGGGTACAAATACGGGCATGTATGCATGTGGACAGGGGAAAGTCTGAAAAAAACTTCAAAAATGTAACCTTTGAGTAGGTACTCCCTCTGTCCTAAATGCCACTCAAGTTACTGTGCTACTGAACAGGTGTTACGCAGGAAATGCTTTATTCATATGGCACACAGGTTGTCACAGCAAAGTCACATCAATTCATGAGAAAAGTTACCTTTACTTGATGCCTTGTGCAGTACTGAAAATTGGATGTCAAGGGACGTGGAGATGAAATTGAAATACAATTGTTGTTCTGCTGTCTTGCAGCACATCAAACTGGAGTCAGCTGTGGGGAGAAGTAGATCTGAGGCTGCTTGTGGAGAGGTTCAGAACCAACTTTGTATTTATTTGCTGGTAACATGTTCCTTTGTCTTTTTCTTTTTTGTAGTTTTGGCAGTTTATTTGAACCAGTGTTGGTGGCCTGTTGAAGAAGTAGTCAAGACAGCTGATCCTTCTAGAGATGGGCTGATTTTGGTAAGGATGCTATTTTAAATAGTTGCCTTTATCCTGGAACTTCCCAGCTAGAACAATTGTATGTAGTTGTCTGTGGTCTCCTACAGCAAATGCTTTATAACCTGTGGGATTTGGGCTATGTGGTTCACCAAGTACTTCAGGTCTCCCGTTGCACAGTGACATGCGCATTAACCCTCTCCAAACAATTTTCTGCATGCAGTTTGATTAATCTGTGGGATTGATTTTGCTTTGGTTTTAGTTTACCCTTACTGCTTAATAAAGGAATAATCAGAAAAACTGAATGAACTACATTAGTAATAACTCTTCATGTCAGTGTTGCTTACTGACTGATGGGAGATGTTACTACCCCTTGGAACAATGTCTTACTAGCTAGTTATGATTTCTTTTACAATTTCTTTTTTTGCCTTGGATAATGTTTATGCTGTGTTAATTTTATGAAATGGTTGTTATTTAACAGTTTCTATATCTGTAATCCTTTTCCCAAATAAATTATCTTAGTAGGATACAACTACTTTTTCATAATTTGAGAGATTTGGGTAGCCTATAGTCTGTTTTCAACTAAGAAGTCTGATGCCTATTGCATGTGAGCTTTTTGTTGCCATGACAATATTAAGTCAGTTCTGTTTCCTATCCAACCCTCTGTGTCCAGCTTTGGTCCTTAACGACTCTGTTCCTTTATCATCTTTCCCTAGTATCTGCCATACATAAAGTTTAATTATTCACAGAATTAAGTAGGCTTTTTTGTGGGTAACTGAACTGGAGGGATTTTGAGATACAAATCCTTGCAAGATAGAACTTAGGAGCAGAAACACAGGCCTTCAGGCGTTCAAGCATCTGCTGAATCAACAGAGAATGAAAAAATATCTGAAAATAGACAACTTGCCCCTTCTAGCTCATTGCCAAGATGTAGGTTATCATTATTTGTAGAAACACATTTTCTTTTTCAGCATTCATATAAAGCATGTTGGCACTACTTTTAACCTTGATTATCTATACAATCTTGTTCCTTTATATTTCTTCATCTCCCTGTCTTGTTGGTTGTCTAGTAAGAAGCATGGCATAAAAACTAATTGTTCATGTTACACCTAGATTCTAAGCTGTTTGGGACAGCCTGTATTTATTCTGTTTTGTATAGTGTCTACCTCAGTAAGGTCCTGGCCCACTAAAGTTCTTTGATGCTGTGGCAAGACAGGTAGTAGGGGAGAGGTGACCAGGGTAGCACAGTGAATCCTGTCTTTGTTTCACATTTGGGTAGGATTAGATTGCCTTGATCCTGTTTCAAAATCTGTGACTAGTTCACTGTGACTACAGTCGAGATACTTCTTTTCCTGCTGCTTTAGAATTCCTCTCTGTGACAAGAAGATATATGTCAAGCTTTATAAATTGTTACTAAATTATTCTATGCCCTCTGGATATAGGGTGGAACACTGGGAGAAACTGTTTTTGCTATTCCATCTGAACCAGTTCATGAGGTATTTTCACCACATTAAGTGCACATGTTTACTGACCTCCTCATTCCCAGCCCCTTTTAATTTTAAAGCCTTTTATGAAACACAAAATACTATTCTCTGCTTCATTTTTCCTTGCTCTGTTTTTGTTTTTTCTCTAAGGTCCAGACATTTGGAGAAAGGATTGTCCTCTTTGTTCTGAACTACATTATTTTTGGAATGCTGGAAGGGAGTTCGGCTAATGATGCATTCTTTCTACCTCACTCTGCCACTGAGTGTGCCAAGATACTCTGGAGAAATGGCGAGGCTGTTGCATTTTACTCGGTCAAGATGAAAGGTAAGGTCATTTTAGAGACACGTTTCCATTGGTTCCTAATAGCTAGAAATGTAATCCTTTTGTTTATCTTTCACTATAAATAACCCTGGCTCTCATTTACATTTTTATATCAAATCTCTCTCAGAATGAATCTGGGGAACAAACCTTCCCAGAATTTGGAATCCATCCATATTACTTTCATTTAAACACTATGGTTCCAAACTCTATTCTCAGTTACACTGAGTGATCTGAGGTACTAGCTTATTCCAATGAAATACGCTTTAATGCAGCCAAACAGAAGGTTGTACATCTAGGAACAAAGAATGTAGGGCCTACCCACAGAAAGGAGGGCTGCATCCTGGAAAGAATGATATCTGAAGAAAGGAGTACAGTTCACAGTGGAAAACCAGTGTATCAGGAATGGATGGTGTCAAAAAGTAGCAATGTCCTTGGATGCATAAGGGGCAGTGGCTGGGATGTGTAAAGGAAGGTGGTGTATGCACTAGTTCCATCCTGGAATGCTTTGTTCAGTTGTGGTACTCCCAGTTTAAAGGATGTTTAATTGATTTAATCATTAATTGATGAACTAGCATAGAAAAGAAACAAAATGCATTTGATTTTTAGGGATACTTGCACCGGTATAAGCTTTAGTGAAAGTCTTTTATCAAATAGCGTTTGTTTTAATGCAGGTACATTGCTATTAACTCTAAGTCTAGAGTGGAAAATGTTTCATTAGAATAACTCCAGGTATGCAGCTGAGTATGTATCCCCATGTAGGAGCTGGTTACCCGTCTGTGTTTAAGATTCATGGGTGTCACCTTGATACCATCAGCTTAAACCTAAAGAAGTTGGTATCTTTGGAGATAAATGTATTGTTCAATCAGCAATCAGTAGCTATCTGTCCAAAAGAGGAGAGTAAGAAACAGCTGGACACCTGTACAAATATGGATTGCTTTGGATTCCAGAGGACAGTCTGAAGGTGCCTTGTCTGATGGAGTCTCAAAGGCCAGCAACAATAAGAGATGCTCTACTCTTACTCTGCCTTGGGATGTGCAAAATACTTAGACTGAGGTGTAGCTTGTACACCACTGTGCAGGTACAGCACTACCGTAGTATCAGTGATGACTCAAGTCACAGGCTATGATAAAGGAATCTTGTATGTATCTGTGAATATGCTGATTAACTGGTTTGTAATTGGCAAACACTTCAATTGCCATAGTACATTTTCCTTTAAGTCCATAAATATTTCTGAGCAAAGCTTTTGGAAAGAAACACTTGTATAGGCTGTAATGATTCATGCTCCAGTAAAATAAATTTGCACAGTAGTCTGTTATGGGTGGAGTATTAGCCAAGTTGAAACCATTTCTGAGTAAGCTGAGAGTCACAGTTTGGTTTTAAACCAGGTCCACATAAAATACAAATTCTTCAAGTCCAGCTTTGTCAGCATCTGTCTTTTGTTGCCAGTGTGTTTTGTTTTTTTTTCTCTGGGCAGCTATATTTGTTAGTTTTTGGCCTGTTTCACAAATTACTGCAGTCTTTTGCCAAAGCCTTTTCGGGAAGCTTGAAACCAATTGGTTTTGCCCCTTTTTGCTATTTGCTGTATGCATTTAGAAAATAATTCCGCTTTCTGAAGTTCTGTGATTTCAATTTCATACCAGCCATGCTCTGGCTGATCCTATTCTCTCTACTTTCTAGAAGAGCCATGGATTTATTAGGTCCAAAACAGGCTAAGATAAATATACTGTCTTAGAAGTTGTATTTCACATGGTTGTTTTAGATATTATCTTTTTAACTTGTCCTTTTTTTTTATTATAATGTAAGATCTTTTTCCTTTTACTGTCCTGGTCAGAACATTTAGTAGGGGCAGCTTTAAGTGCAGGACTTCATGTTGTGCTGGACCTCTGTTACAGCTTCTGGTCTGACAAAGAAATTTTTTTCCTGTGTGCCCACCATGTGATTCTGGTTCCCTTTATTTCCATACTCTGCAATTACCTGGCCATTCTTTATAGTTATATTTCCTTCATTAGGTAATTGAGACTCTCATGCTGATGTTATATTCAACTGTATTTCTCATCTGTGAATTTTCCATTACCTACAGTATGACAAAAAACATGCATCAGTGGAGTCAAAAAAGCCAGAACAGAGCTGTAGAGCATGGCTCTTTCAAACCTAAGTCATCTGCGTGAATCATAGAATTGGTGACCAAGGAGGAGGGAGTCTGTTCTGTCTTTGCTACAGATTTAGTATGCTGCTATGCAAACCAAATTTTCAATGTACTTCAGTGACTCCAATTAACTGTCTTGGCAATATTGTAAAGTCATTTCCATGTGCCAGTTCCTAGGTGGCCTGTGCAAAGTGAACTTGGTAATTTTGGTCCAGTTCCACACATCCATCCATCTTATAAACATCCTTAACTGGATCTCTTTTGATAGTCTAGCTGAAGAGGGACAGATGGTCTTGAGCACCCGCCTTGCTCAGAGACACAGTAACTGCAAGTCAAGGTTTTGAGACAATTTGGCAACTACTGACACTGGCCGTCCTGCACCTGTTGTGTAGATAAACAGAAGACTCATTCTTCAAGGCTATCGCTTTTCGTGAGCATTAAACACCTTTATTAAAACAAAATTTATTCATGACTACACAGATCATCAACCTAGCTTCTCTGGTATGTGCCTATTCCTGTCCAATGACAGGCATGCAGCATTTACCACTGGGTGTACTAAAGATTGATGAGACGTACTAAGCCACTAATGAGGCTGATAAGACACTTTGTCACGTGCCAAGATAAATGTCTCCAATTTTATCGATGTCAGCAGCTTCCATATTAGACAGCTGAGGAGTTAGACCTCACCAAATGTAACTACTTAAAGGTACAATGGGAAATGATATTTCCCTGTCCCAGTGCATTTCTTTGCAGACAGCAACATGAAAATGAAATATTTTGCAGCAAGCCTTCATATAGATTCTTTGGTTTTGAGATCTGTTTTATATTCTTTTAATTATTTCTTTCAGATTTTTTTTTCTTGGCATGCCCTAAATCTGTGTGAAAACCTCAGAAAGAATGTGTTTTGTGTAGTGATGTAGGATTAATGACCATGGTTACTGACACTATTTTTTTTTGTGTAATGAGACCATATAACTCCCTGAAAGTTTTTTATTTTTTATTTACTGAGGACTAGTAATTACTGAAAATGGGCTTTTACCACCTTCACATAAATGTCAGGAGAATGTAGAAGATTCATAACACAAATAAATCAGTAAGGAAGTTGGAGGATACCATGAGCCAGGAGTGTCTTAGTCCCTTCAAGAACAAAACAGAACAAACCCCCTTTTTTATGTACAGCTTTTTTCCTACTATTATGTATTACTGTTTCTATAACACAGAGGAGCTGCCCAGTTGCAGACCAAGCTGCCTGCGGTACAAAAAGCAAAGGAGTCAGGTTGTCAAAGCTTGTCCCTTCCCAGGCTCGCAAGCTTGCTGTGTCCCTTTTGTCAAACCTTAGTAGTAAAACTGTGGAGAAAAATGGTGTTCTCTGTGATGTGAGTCAAACCAGCCTTAAAAAATTTGGTCCTCTGAGAAGACTGTAAAACATGCAGTTGAATCAAGAGTAAATGCATTGTTGGCTTACCATTCATTCCTCAGAGATGCTCCACAAATCACAGTTTGGGAACACCTGACTGCAGAAGCTCTAAGATGATACAAAGTAGGCAGCAAAGCAACCCTGGCCCAGTCTCTGTTTTTTCCTACCCCAAAGCCTTAGAGATGGTCTTTGGAAGTGGCTACCAAAGCTAACAACTTTCTTCATACATGTCTTCACAAATTTCTTTTAATACTTTGGTGGCCCAGGTGGTATTCTCTAGAAATAGATCCCTAAAAAGAAAATAGAGTATTTTTTTTTCACTGATTACATACATTTCTTTTAGGGGGGGGGAAAATGAAATCAAAATTAAAGTTAACCTGACAATTAGCTGAAATCTTGTTGGATAATTGCTTTTGTCTCCCTCTGTTTTCTAGCAATAATATTTTTAATGTGCATTTCTGAGACAGACTGAAGGTCCTGGCTGTAATAAAAATTAAATGACTACATACCAGTCAAGACATGAATTAATTTAATTTTATTGAAGCCAGAACCTTTGTTCCCCTTCTCACATACAAACTCACACAATGGGTTGACCTTGAGTTCTATTCAGCAGAAATATTCCCCACCCTTTACACAAGCACTCAGCTTGCTTAAGGCCTGTCCAAACATGTGTGTGCCAAGCCAACTTGTTCAGCAGGGAAATAGTCAGTATGCACAACCTTGTTTTGTTTGGGTCTGTTGGATGTGGGGACTGGATTGGGTTTTTTCTAGTTTGTGGCTCTTTGGGAATGCTAATGGCTGTCTGCTTTCCTGCCCTTGTAATATCTGTTTACCATTTTGCTGGCTCATAAGTTGGTCGTTTGGCACCCGTGACCTAACCAAACAGATCAAAGGCTTTCAAAGGGCAGACTGTATGAATACTTCCATCTTCATTGCCAATGCCCTTATTTTCCCTGTCTCCTCCCTCACCCCAAAACTTAGTCTATTTGTGTGATTCAACAATGAAACAAACCTCTGAACCAAATGTTTGAGAACCTAGTGGTCACCTCTAGGCCACCATTAGCTTACGGTAACCTCTGTGCCATTGGATGGGAACTAGAGACAAAGTGACCTTTGTTCCAAAGGTTGGATGGTTTATTTTATTTCAAATGGCTGTGGGTTATGACTCTTCTAATATGTTTCCCAGAGACAAGGTGAAGAATGGCTTCATGGTTTCTTTATTTACAGTGCCTTTAGACATTGCAAGTTTTTGTCCTCAACACAAAATTAGGAGCGCAGACATAAATCACTCAGCTCCTGGGATTGCTGCACCGCAGTCTCATCAGGATTTATAGGAGACAGACTATATGAGATAATAATAAACTTATAAGGACCCTTAGAACATGCCGGAATTCTTAAAGCTGTTGACTTCATGAGGAAGAGTTTGTCCCTTTCTTAGAATGTATGGTGCAATACTGCTGGAATCCAACATCTTTGTTGGGCTGGCAGCTAACAATGGGACTGGGGATATACTCAATTTTTTGGCTCATGAAAAAAGAGTGACTACTCATCATGTGTTACAAATATTGAAAGGTTATAAACGCCACCACAAACCATCCTTTTCCAACAATGTGCTTGAACATGTGTTTGAAGTTAAGCATGCACTTTGATTAAGAGGGGTGGACCAAGCCTGGATGTGAATGGATTGGTTATGTAGCTACGTACTCTTGTTGTATGGCTGAGTATGTATGATGGTGGATTCTTGCTAAATGAAGAGCTACAGCCTTGACAAATCAGGGTCTAGAATTAAATATAGTCATGCATCCTTTGCTGAATCGGCATCCTAGAAAAGAAGTACTCAAAGTCAGGCCTGGTGACTATCAGCAAAAGGTGCTAAACACCAACTCAAGGAAGAGAAGTAGACCTTAGTTTAAGATAGCTATGGGGATGTGATAAAGAAAAAAAGGGATCTATTAAGTAAAAAGTTTATACTGGCATTTAGGAACAGCCATTCAATAGGAGATCTGTGACTTAATGAAGTGATGGAAGTTTCATGTCTCAAGACACTGAAAACTAGATTGAGTGGTACACTTGTAAGTGGTAAGAAAGAAAACTGAGGTGGTCTTGGTGAGATTTAAGCAACAAAGTAAGAAAATGTAAATTTTTTTGTTACAAAGGCATGATACCCGTTTCTGTTTAAACTGCCATGGACCCAGATAGAAGCAGTGTAAAATCTTTGTAAATATATTTTTTTCAAGTGAAAATAAATCAGTGAGATGTTTCTGTGGTGACCTTATCCTGTATGTAGGTAATTGGTGAACTGATGTTGGTCATTCATTTTAGGGTTGAATGGCTTAGGCTGTCAAGTAGTTTGAGGTTCTGTTTTTATGGTATTCTGCAATCAATGGAGGTTGAACAGTGAATTGCTAATGTATCTCTGCAATAGGACCCAAAGTTCTTTAGGGTGAACATTAAAATTGTGGACCCTGAATGTCTGTCTTTTATCTACTTTCTCTTGACTCCAGTTTGAGTTTACTATACATGATTGCAAAATAAATCCCTTGGTTCTAATTGGTTTTGACAGTTTTCGCTGAGAACTGAGTTTTAATAGTTTGGAGGCTTATACTGGACTCTGTATTTTGTCCCAATGTAGAGCATTATGTCATGTCCCCATGATTTCAAGTGACTGACTTAATATGTTTATTAGCAAGGACTGTCCTTGAGTGAAAACCCTAGTTTAACACTGAAAGTAGTAATTCAGGTGATGGACTAGAAGCACATGCATGTGTGATAAATTACTACTTGGTAGAAATCAAGTGACTTACAAAGGAGCACTTACAGTACTTTTTTACAATGCACCACTCAGTTGTTTATGGCTTTGTACCCAAATGCCTTGATTAGTGTCTGTACTCATCTTCCTACAGAGATGTGACTTTTGTGTGCTGCAGTGTAAGGTTGAACCTAAGCTGCTGCTGTGAGTTTAGCTGTCACTTGGATTCTACTTGCTGCTTTCTCAGACATGATTCTTCCTCTTTGGAAAGTCATTTGCCTTCCTGTTATGTCCTGGGTTGTTGGGGCTGCCTGGCCCCTGCTCTGTTTTCTGAAGGAGGCGAGTGATGGACTTCCCTTCTGGCCTGGAGTCACTGTGCGCATGAGCAGTTAGGGGTCTGTTTCCAGTTTCAGGTGGAGCAACCTCAATGCTTATTGTGTGGTTCTTTTACCAACAAAGGCTTGAAGACGACTCCTGGGTATGTGCTGACAGTTAACTGAAAGAGAGAAATATTCTTTTGCACGGAATTTAGTCAACTAGGACTGGATCAAAGACTGAATATGCAGTAAAGGGGTTGTATAACATTCTGACCCCTAAAAGTCAGAAAGAGATGTACATGATGGGGCTAGTCAAATTTCATACTTTAGGAGTATTATTATACCATTTGGGAAGACACAACAGCAATGTATGCAGAGGCCAAAAAGAGCCTCTCTTCCCTCCCTGCGGTCACTATAGCTTAAACAGTATTAGGAGTTTTTTCTGGAGGCCTTCTCCACTGTCCAGCTGCATCAGGCAGGATGGACCTTCTGAGCATTTAGATCATGCTGCATTGTGTGGTTCAGTGTATTTCATAAAAAGAGGGTTTGGGATGATTTACCAGAATAGCAAAAAGCTTAAGGAATATACTGAGTTTACATTCAGAATATTTATACCTCTTGGGCTGCAGCCCAGTTACATCTTTTTGGTGAACTTTCTTCTGTACGTTAGCTGTGTACCTAGATAGTCTGATTATGAAGAATCAGTCTGGAAAATACTAGGGTGAGACCTGTCAACCACGTGTTAAGCAGGCCTCTCAGTTTGATGGCACAAATCTTCCTCTTGGAAAGTGTTCTACTGTCTATGCAAATATACTTCAGTTAGGGTCCTCGTAGCCTCTGGAAAAGTATCAGAGCAATATTTGTGGCTAGAATCACACAGCAGTTAGTGTAGCAATACAGATTTTGATTTCAAATTCATGTGTTTTTTACTGCCTGCTTTCAGGGAGCCTATGTGATGGTACAACCCATCATTGTTACTTGCTGCCGGTTTTGGATACTATTTTTGTCCGGAGAAGGTACAGAAGAGGTGGCCTAGGGATGAAAATGCTGCATGATTTCTGTCAGTCTTTCGTGGCTGAGGATGCCTTGGGGATCAGCTGCCCTATTTCTGCTGCCATGTATCAAGGTAAATCATTTGATGTGGAAATGTTAGGTAAGGGTCATGTATAATGTATAAATTTCAATATGGTCTTGGGCAGGATTTTCTTAACTGTGTAAGAGTTCAGTGCACTTGTCTGAACTGAACTGAACTGTTGTTAGTGTGCAACTAGTTACTTTTCTTAAGACATCACGAATTTCCCGTAGGCCAATATTTGTGTAAAACAATGGGAAGCATAAAACTTATACTGCCTGTTTGACATTTTCATCTCACTTATCTCACTGTCTCTTAGAAATAGAACTGTGTCATTGCCCTAGACAGACGTACCCATTTTATTTGACACGAGGGAAAAGAATCGTAAGATGTTTGTCAAGCCTACACTGTGCACATAATGCTCTTGTAGATACTGCATTTATAAGAAATTAGATTTAATGAGCCATATACCTAGACTCTGCTCATTCATCTAGTCACATCAGTACTTGTTTTGTATTGACTGTCTTTGAACATTTGGTGCTTTTAAAAGATCACCGAGTAGTTATATATCTTCTCTGTGTTCAGGTTGAAGTTCTGGTTTTGCTAGTAAAATTTACACAAAATATCTGTGCTCACATTATTTATAAAACTGTTTTCTTCAGGAAAGCATTTTTTCCTAAAGTTGCTCTCTGTATGGTATACAGTCTTTACTATAACTTTCTGGGAGATGTTTCTCTTAACTTATGGCTTTACAGCCATTTCCTAGTAAGTGGCAACAACATTTTGACTGTATCTGTTCTTTCTCTTGGTCAGTATGTGCCATTGAATGCATACAAATGTACTCTAGGAGTTTCTTAGATACTGCTACTTCTAAATTCAGGAAGGAATAGTATTGACAACATTCTTTCTCTTCTCCCAGTAATGTTCATTTTTCCTACACCAGGCATTAATGATTCAGACACTATAGATGAGAAAGCTGCATTGTTCTTGTGTTAATGCTAGCCAATATACTGCAAGACTCTGCTTTCATCTCAATGAAGTTTAAAGCTAAGAGTGAATAAATTTCACTTGTATCGTGTTCTAATTAGATTTTCTGGGTCCTGCTTTTATACTAATGCTGTAAGTTAAATTTTGAGTATAGTGAAGTCACTGCCTGTTTTTAATTTCATTTGAACCACAACCTCATACTTTTAACAAACCTTTTAAGTGCAACCTTTTAGTCTAAATCTCTGTACTAAATACAGTTTTCACTAGTATCTTATTTAATGCACTACAGAGGCCTAAAAGGAAGTAAAAAGACATTTATCAGATATCTCTGTTTTGGTATATACGTTACTTTCAGTAGCTTCTATTGAAATGGTTACTATAGTTTGGATATCCTTGAATAAAATTAATGATGATCTGCTCATTACTGTAAGGCAAATGTTTACATACCAGAATTAGGGTTTTTGTTTCAATAACCCATTGTTAAAGTCAACGGAATGTTGAAGATAAATTACCCATTCTGTAGTATGATGAAATATAATGGACAGAAGAGAGCATGAAAATAATTCTGTTGTTTACAGATTGCTGTCTGAGTACAGTTGATGGAACTGATAGAATGGTGGTTAAGGAGTTTCAAAATGCCCTTTAAATTTTTTGAACTGTTTGTTCTACAACATATGCCTCCTCTTGGCTCTGCAGACATTCTAAAGAAACCTCTAAATAAGACAGATTTCAGTTTGACAACATAAGCAATCATAAATTTGATTGTTTATCCAAATTGTATTAGCATTAAGTGTGTACTGACAATGGTAGGAGTCTGTGGGTATATGGTTTCTAAAGGCAATTGTACATCTGATACAGGTACCCCTATTACTCCTCTGTCAGCTCTTCCTGTTTTCCACACCCAAAGAAGTAAGTGAACTTCAGCGATGGAGTACAGGGTAGAAGTAGTAAAATGGAGGGTGTTATTGGTCCAAGAACAAACCGATACAAAGCTTTTGTTTATAAATAGAAATTAGAGTAGCATTCTTAATGGTTAAAGCTGGAAGATACTGAAACACCTTTCATCGCAGAGTGGTGAGGGTGAAAAAACCTGCATTTCTGTTCGTCTAAAACCTAAGTGCCTGGAGATAGTTCTGTGATGCAATGCCAGAAGAAGGTGGATCAGTAAGTAATTTCAAGCCCTGTATTTCTGTGCTCACAAGGAAGCAATCTAGACTGAAGCAGATGGACAGGATTCACTTGTGCCTGTTTAGGTTGTTTCCACATAGACTTCTCCTAAAAACCCCAGCTAAAAGAAAGAAAAGGAAGGTGAGAAGAGAGAAGAAAAGATTTCCAAAGGAACTAATGAAAGTAGGTCTGAGAGCATTTCTGGGGTAGAATACACTCCCTCTTCAACTGTACTTTCCACTCATTCATGCTTTTACCCCTTTGTTTCTCCTATTCAGTTTGCCAGAAATTCTTGCAGACTTATCCTGAGGAGCAGAAGCGACTGTGGGAGGTGGAAGCACCAGGAGATTGGAGCCAACGAGTGAATATCTGGTTAAAAATTCAGATGGAGTCATCCCCTTCAGGAAGTGAGTAAAAATAAACAGTGTGAAATTGGCCATGTTAGTTATATAAAGATAAGAAAGAAAATCAAGGGTTAGGTAGCGATAATAGATAGGTGGTTTCTCTGTTGTTTGCACATGGCGGAACTACTGAGTGTGCAGTCTAGTTCACTGGTCTTTTCCCAGTAAACAGGACAATTCTTACAAATTTTGAAGTAATGAAATTGAACTACAGAGCATCTGAGAGGTACTGAACAAAGCACAGTCTTGGCATAAAGTGGCTGTAACTCCTATTGCAGTGCACTTACAGCAGGGTAGATGTTAGCCCAAAAAATTCCTGTTGCACAACACAATGTGTGGGTTATAGAGAGGGGTTTGTTTCTCCGAAATTGCTACAAAGAAGAAATTTGTATGGCCACCAGGCAATGTGTTTAATTACCTTCAATTTTCTGCCAATACCACTCTCGGATGGAAACACAAACATTTTCATTATGGCTTTTCGAAGATTCCAAGTACTCTTCTACAGGGTAATTCCTTCATGCTGGGAGAATTTTTTGCCTACTTCACAAAAGATAGTGACAGAGTGGGAAAACCATTTGACAGTTCATATGGGGATCTTGTTGATGTAATCTGTTCAGCTGACTCGGGCATCCAGACAGGCCCCTCTGCTGCATGCACACAAGCTGTGATAAACACTAGGTTCCAAAAGAAGGGCACACATTGTCTCTTTCTGGAAGTGCAGCAAGGAGTGCTGCAGAGCAAATTGCTCCCATGCCTTCCCACATCTATCCTGCTTTGTATTGGCATGGGGACCTTCAGTTGAGACATTGCGTTTCATCTTGTCTGCAGCACCCCACAGGAGAGTTAAGTCAGAATTTAGCCCTAGGCTGGGCTCCTCTGAAGCCATTATATTTATGTTCCTTCATGCTTTAAACCAACAAAAACTGGTGTTGCTCTTTCCTTTAATCCATCTTGCTAAGTTCAGTTTATTAATGGCAGTTGAAGAGAGCTATGATCAGATCAGCAAAGAGAAAGCAGCTCCTGGAGGACAGTATACTTTCTTTTTTTCTTTCTTCTTTTTGCTGTCTTCTACAAAAACAAATAAACAAACAAAGAGAAATGAGCCAAAACATGGGCAAATATAATTCCACCAGAGTGGCTGTCAGTAAAAAATAGGTGTAAGGCCTGGAGCTGCCTTAGCCAGTTATGCACGTAAATGAGATGTATCTACAAAAAGAGGAAGGAGGGAAAGTATAAACCAGAAGTGGGGGTGGGGTGGGGAGAGGTATGTTGTAGATATATTTATATGGATTGTGAATTACAATGTGATCTTTATAGTGGAAGGGAGCAGAAGCAAGTGAATTTGGCACTAAAATATGTAATAAAAATCTGTGTTTTAAATTATATTCTCCACTCTGGTGCACAGCTCACTGGGCATCACTTTCCTTTACACTGAATGTGCTGAACAGGCTTTATTTCATCTATCTTCAGTGGAAAATCAACCCACTGTATAAACAGTATTTAAACCAGTGTGTAATACGTTTACTATATATGTTTTACATATGAAATCTACTTGTGTTCTTCTTGTGCTTGTATTATCACAGTACCGTGCATATTATGCACCCAGGAAAATACCAAGGGAGAGTACGGGACAGAGAATGCCTGCTAAAACTAGGGGAGAGTTTCCCTGGTTTTGCTTTGTCCTAAAGGCAGGATTACTCCTGCGTAGCTCTGTCTGATAGCTGGTGAGGAAATAACAAGAGAATTTTCCAGGGCTTCATGCTGTCTCTTAATAGTAGATAAAGCAGAAGCATTTTCTGTGTGCAGGAATACTTTGTCACCTGACCTAGTGTGCTGCTTGTGCTTCCAGAGTTGTGGTATAGGGATGCAGAGAGGAAAGTGAGGTGGCATAGAATAGAAGCTACTGAGTTATATGCTTATGTGTTCCATACATGCACAGTCCTTTAGATCTTCTGCAAGTTTGCAGATGACACCAGGCTAAATGGTGCGGTTGACATACCTGAGGGATCTGGATAAGCTTAAGAAGAGGGCCTGTATGAGCCTCATGAGGTTCAAGAAGGCCAAGCGCAAGGTCCTGCGCTTGGGCTGGGGCAATGTCCTGTATCAATACAGGCAGGGGATGAAGGGACTGAGAGCAGCCCTGCTGAGAAGGGCTTGAGGATACTGGTGAATGAAAAGCTGGTCATGAGCCAGGGCCATGCCCAGAAGGCCAGCCATATCCTGGACTACTTCAAAAGAGTGTTGGTCAAAGGAGGTGATTCTTCCCCTCTACTCTGCGCTAGTGAGGCTCTGCCTGGAATACCACGTTCAGCTCTGGGGCCCTCAACATAAGAAGGACATGGACCTGTTGGAGCGATTCCAGAGGAGGCCACAAAAATGATCAGAGGGTTGGAGCACCTCTCCTATAACAAAAAGCTGAGAGAGTTGGGGTTGTCCAGCCTGGAGAAGACAAGGCTCTGGGGAGACCTTATTGTGGCCTTTCAGTACTTAAATGTGGCCGATAAGAATGATGGGGACAAACCCTGTAGCAGGGCCTGTTGCAATAGAACAAGGAATAATGGTTTTAAACTAAGAGAGGGTAGATTTAGACTAGATATAAGGGAAAAAAAATTACAGTTAGGGTGGTGAAACATTGGAACAGGTTGCCCAGATAGGTGGTAGATGCCCCATTCCTGGAAACATTCAAGGTCAGGTTGGACAAGGCTCTGAGCAACCTGATCTAGTTGAAAATTTCCCTGCTCATGGCAGGAGGGTTGGACTAGATGACCTTTAAAGGTCCCTTCCAACCCAAACTATTCTATGATTCTATGATTCTATCTTTAGGGGGTCACTTGGGAACATAGTGCTTCATTCCTACTTGCTCTGTTATGTAGAAAGCAAAACACAATGTAATTCAATATTGTCAGCTCCAATCTGGATCTATGGCAACAACCATGAAAACAGACGAGTCTTACTCTGCTCTGTTTCCTTAGATCTCCATCGACTTTTGCAATGCTATGCTTTGGAACAAAATTATTGAGAAGAAAAATTGAAAATTCTGATCATATTACATTTTTTCCCACCAGTACACAGGATTGAATATTATTAACGTTGTTGTAAGAATTCTGCAATCATAGATATTCCAAAAAAGTTTTCTATAACCCTGAGGTCAGAATTTTAAATTTTGCAAGGTTATGTGGCTGCATCTAGTGGCAGTACAGATAAACTGCAGCACTCTGTTTACTGCAACTGATAGTTCAATGTGGATGTGCACAGGTACATAGACATACATATACATACACGTATTTCTGCCTGCATGTATACATATATCTATAAAAAGAAAGCTCTTTAGCATGTTGTCACACAGAGCTGCAATAATTCATTCAAATTAATTCTTATTGTTTGAAAAATGAAGATATTTATTTACAGCAAATAGTCTCAGTAATAGGAACACAGTGATGTTTCTCTTCTGGGGTGAACTGGAGGAGCTGAAATCATTGAACATGATTTGATCCTAGTGGCTAAATCTACCAGGCAGTGGACTGAGGTGTTTAAAGTAGTTTAGTAATATACACAAAGCATGTAACTGTGAAGCTAATGCAAAAAATAAGCAGACTGAGCAAGAATTAAAATCAATTTCAAATGATTACTTATAATCCTGTATCTGAATTGGTCAGAGATCTGCATTTTCTGAAAGAGAGGAAGGGATATGGGTTTTTAGGATACGTATGCAATGGCTTTCTGAACAGAACTGTGATTTTTCCTGTGCCTGTACAGGGGCTTGAGTCTGACACCTTTAGAATGAGTAAGCCAAGCTCTTTACAGTCCTAATTATTTTATCTCGCTACTGAGCTGCAGATCTGACTATGGTTAGCTTTTTGCAGGACGGAGGCCTAAAACAGACTGAGAGGTTTGAATAAAGCTTAAACCTAGTTAGGGGTACATGTATGTGAGAAAACAAATCACAGTAATTAAGCTTTTTCAAGTAATAAAGAAAAAGGAGAGACGAGTGGAAGCAAAACAAAGAGCTGTAGGGGTTGTTTCCCCAGCACACTTCGGTTGCCACACAATTAAATCAGTTTGTTTTCTTCAGACATGGGTCTCCTGGGGGAACTATGACAGCACTGGCCCCTGTGGTGCACACTCTTGCGTTATGTGCTGTGGTCATGGCTGCGGAGCCCACCCAGCCAGATCAAGGCTCCGTGTATTCCCAGTTTTCTTTGTGCTGACACTTCTGGGAACTCAGGCAGAGCAGCAGGAATGAAGCTGTTCTATACAAGCAATGCAGCTAAGTTTCTTGCCTGGCATGTTTATGGTGGCCTTGGTTGACAGAGGCATTTTGTATTAGGATCAACACACTGTTTATGTTGTTTGTGTGTAATTTGGTGTTCCCTCTGTCTTGTTTCTAATTTCAGGGTGTTGAATACATTCCTGGTGATGCGCAAGTGGCAGGAGATGCCACAGAAAAATAAGATGACACAGCAGCAGCAAGGACTCTAAACTCACAGGATCCTGAACAAGAGGACTTGGAACAAGGTGCAGGCAATACTTAGCAATGCAAAGGATTCAGAAAATGAGCAGAGCAGACCCTGAGGGCTTAGCTGGAGACAAGGCCACCAAATAATTTAGAATTATGGCATAATTGCACTTTGAAAAATGAGAAAAATCTCAGTATAGTCTTAAGAATGTAATTGGCTGTTCATAATTTGTAACATTGGAGAGATTTCTTCAGGTAAGATACTTCTTTTTTTTTTGCAAGACACGTTCTCCATCTTGTGTTTTGTTTTAAATAAAGCTTTTCTTTGCTAATTGTCCTTTTCTTTTTCTTCTCACCAAGTAATTAAGTAGTAGTTGAGCCTAGTTATTTCCCTGCTCTGAAAATATTTTATTGGATTGCATGAGATGTCCAAAAGGGGATAATTGGAGGGCTTGTAGATACTGATATAAGAAGATATTTCTATGGAAACCAGATCTTGCATTATGGAAGAGAGATACCACAACACACATCGCTATCAGAATGACAGCTGTAACCTTCCTTTCAAAGTGAACATTTGATCCTGAATTGCTTTCATTTGATCTTTTCTAGCAGAAAAATCTGCCGTAAACCCTGTGGTGGACAGGATGGCATACAAACTCCATTAACGCAGAAAAAGTTTGGTGCAGAAAAAACAGTGAGCGAGCTACAGGCTTTAAACTGCCTTTAAATTCAGGCTCTGTGATCATGCTATGTGTAAGTTCAGAGTGTAGAACTTTGTGTAGATTACATATTACATGTTTTCTTTCCTGTAGGCTCTTTCCTAATGTTTTACATTTAATTCAATTGGAAGTATAACATATGTCACTAGGTTACTCATGTTATGGTTTGGTAAAGAAATTTTGTTCTGTCACCACAAGCTGTTTCTATATTAGCTATTTTTTTTACTTTTTTACTTTTTCAATGTTGTATTAATGATTACAGGTGAAGCTCTTAAGGATCAGATCGTTAGTCCAGTGGCAGAGAAGGCTTTGCAAAAAGGTGGGCTCAGTGGTGACCAGCGGTAGGGTCTTGATGAACCTGAGCAGATCCAGCAGCCTGTAATTCTTAAGCGGGTGACTTGAAACAGGGAGAGGTAGCTTCCCTCCCCCCAGGAAACTAATCCAGCATTTCCAGGGAGACAGTTCCGTGGGCAGGCATTATCGATACACTGTAGGGATGTGTATTTCCTCCCCCTGTATGGGATAGTCGCTCACACATAGCCCTGTCCCCCGGTTTTTGTTTAAGGTCGTGATTTAACATAGCATTTATTCGTGTATCCAAGTAACTCCTCCTTGGTTGAGCCGCTCAGTAAACCATATGCCTCAGACACGTCAAAATCAGACCTTTCTAGGCATCTTTTTTTTAAAAAAAATAATTAAAAAATGCTATAATTGGAACTTACAAGTTTTTGCCAAGAGAATTAAAACACTGAATTGTGTGCCAACCTTAATCGTGTTGCTATGGTTCTCTTGTCTCAAAGAGAATGCATTTAGGACTAAGTTTATAATCAGTTGATCTTCAGGTTGTTAATTCATCATGTTGCAAAGGGTGTGCTATAAAGACTGCTAAAAGCTGTGTGCCCTCCTGTGCAGCAGCCTATATTCTTACTTAATGTATGGTTAAGTATATACCTTTATATTTATTTATTTTTTAAATACAATGTTTGTGAAAAGCTGCAATACCAGTTGCTTCTACGTATGATTAGAAAATGATTACATCTCTTGTCATGAAAGCTCATTCTGGAGTTGCAGTAGCCTGGTTAACTAGCCTCATGTCTAGTTTGCACTTAACAGCCTGTATTATAATTGCCAGGGTGAAGTAAACTGGAGTTGTTCTAGCAAGTGGGCACTAAAGAAGTTTAATCTGGTTTAAGTCTTTCAAAAAAACTTTTTCTAAGAAGGCTCCGGGAAACTCTATATGAATTTGTAATAGAATAAAGAAGATGGATAGGGTACTGTGTGTGGAATGGGCAGACACCTAAGCAGATTAAATTCATTCTGTATCTGGGGACACTTTGAGCCACAGAAAAAACCAGCAATTTTTCAATATCCTCAAAATGAATTTCTTTTTCACCTCTCTTACCCAGTGATCCAGTGGCTGCTCCACAGTTACTTTACTGGCTGTTCTCACAGAAAAGTTGCTTCTTTCCTCTGTGCAACCATTGTCTTCCTTGATCATGTTTAGCTTTTTGTTTTCTAAGTAAAGCTTTTTCATCAAAAACTCTCATGATGGCAACTGGGCATATTATAGAAGTAAGCAAAGGTACATTTGATGAGGTGGTGTTGGCAGGTGGCTCAGTACTTTCTAATCAAAGAAAGTGATCACATCATCCTTCTAATCAAAACTTAAGACAGTTAGGGATGTTCTACATTCAGTTCACCTGCCCTCCCTGATAAATGAAACACACAGAGCAGAAGCAGTAGAGTAAGAGGTTACAGACATTTGCCCACTATCTATATCCAGTACAGAGCTAGACTCAGGAGTTCTGATGTCCTACCTAGTACTAAGCTCATGGGCTACATGAGGATACATGACTTGTTCCATATTATTTCAGTAATGCTGACTTACAGAACAATTAGACTGAATATTGATTTTGGGGTTTTTTTTTGTTTGTTTGATGTATTACTGATTTAAGGTATCTGATTAATTTAGAAGCTTAGACCTGCAACTTGTTCTTGGCAATCTGAAGCGCTTCTTAGTGAGATCACAAGAAGCCTAAGAGGGTCTGAAGCAGAAACAGACCCAGTATCTTCACTGTCTAATAGAACATAACAGAAAAAAACACCAACCCCACCCAAAAAACCAGCACAATCACCTTTTTCTCACAGGGGAAGTTTTTATTTAAAAGAAATCTGCATTGACTCAAGGATAGGATGGTTTCAGAGTGCTGGAAAAGTTGGCAAAGGCTTAAAAGAGCATTCCAGTGTTTGGAGTTAATTTTTCAAAACCTTGGATTTAATCCCTTTCTGAATCTACACTCAGATGGTTCTGGCTTGACGCAATGTTGTTTCTGCAGAGGAGACAAGGTAAGTGTGTGCGTGTGAGAGAGATGGCAGACCTGCTGAAAGGAAATTTGTACCTATTGTTCATATAAGCATAGACACTTAAGTGTGGCCTACAAGTAAGATGTTAGACATCAGCATTAGTGTTAGCCGTGATCTCTGTGTGTGTGTGTGCCAACTAAATGAGGTATTTAATTGCTCTCATGACAAGTAAACATACGGATTTTAAGGCCAGAAATTTCATTGCATTAATCTGTCATGATGTTTCACATAATGTAAGCCAGAAAATTTCATGTATGGCTGCTGTATCAAAAATCGTTGGTTTTGGTTGAAACAACCCATTTTTTAGAAAGATTATTTTGATTTGATAGTTTTGATTTTCAGGTGTTGAGCAGCGGGAAATCTGCCACATCCGTTGGCAAGTTGTTCTCAAGTTTTGTGTTTACAGGTGCACCTGATTTTTTCAGTCTGAATTTATTTTGGTTTAGTCTCCTAAGATGGATTTTGCTTTTCTGTTCAATGCTGAGCTATGGCTCTGGTACTACCAAGATTCTTTCAGTGTGGGGATGGATACCTTGTGGTCCATCATAGCATCAGTGAACAGCACTGGTTTTTGGATCTATCTCTGTGAGGCAGATTTTCCTGACCTTGATTAATTCTTCTTGTCCTCCAAGAGAGATTTTCAATTTTTCAAATTCCTCTTAGAAGCCTGGACATCATCAGAGACCAAATTCCATTTACAATCACGCTGGCCATTATGGTTTAGCACTTCCCAGCTGCTATGACCCGTGGTTGTAATCTTCATGGGATTCTTTTGACCTTGTGGGTGTCTTAATAGTGAGCATGCACTGTAAAACTTAGATGACGCGGAGGAATTAAGAGGTATCTATCTTAACGCGTTGTCTTTAGTGCCCACAATGGCTGCAGCATACTACTGAAAACGGTCTGTCCAGCGTCATCTTTATTGTTACCACGAGGTGGCACCATGACATAGCGTAACGTCGTTGTCATCTCTTGGGCGCTTGGGATGGTGCCCAAGATTTAAATACATCACTGGTTGGCTTGACTTCTTCAGAGAAAGGTTACCAGTTCAGAGAAAGCAAGGTGAGGTTGTGGTAAGGCTTGGCTTGTGTTTGCCATCCAGTCTCATTGTATGTGTGGAGTTTATCTCGGGTGGGCCTGGGTTGATGTTTTCAAATATTCATGAAGCCAAGATAAAGTCAAAGAGTAGCACAAAATGCAAACTGCTCCCAGGTTGTGTCCCTTTGTACTCTTGTCTCATCAGGAAGCCTGGGTGGGACTTTTCCATGTTGTATTTCATGGTTTCCTATCGCAAGATGGTTCTGTCTCAGTTGTTTGAAGGTTAAATTGAACATCTAATTTTCCAGTTCTGTCCCTTCTCTGTCTACTATGTACTTTGCATCAGAGTACCACTGAGCACTTTCTTTGACTTCTTTTCCTGTGACAGCAGCTACCATGTAATACGCTGTTAATATTCTCAGCATTAGAAAAGCAGGGGTGGTCTATATTTGCCCCTAAAGGCTAAGTGGTTTATATGTGACCATTTCAAAGGAGAGAAGAGCAGATTTAGTAAGCAGACAATTTAATCTAATTTTTCTTCTTAATTTTTTTGAAATGTTTAATGTTTCATTTCACTGATAAAATAAAAACTTCAGTGCAAAGATAAAATTGTACATTAAAGGCAGCTCTCCATCCTAATCAAAGATTGTAATGCAAACATTTCAAAGCAACTCGTTCTCTGTTCTTTCACTTGGTTCTAGAAAGTCCAATGCTAACTCTATTTTTGGGGTGATTTCCCAGTCTTCCAGGCTACAATATCACTCTCCATGATTAGTGTGGCATGATACATCTGTCTGCTGAATGGCAGCAGCACTGTGCAACTCATAAGAGTTCATCACATCAGTAACTTGGGCCAATATCCATCCCTCCCACCTCTGTGATGACATTAATGTATTATGGGATTTGTTTGGACACTCACGAACTGCTCCTCAAGGATCAGCTAGAAGTCAACTTATAGAAACTTCTGGTGCCTTCTTTCTGCTATGGTTTTTGTGGAAAATTTTTAGAGGTTTAGAAATACAAATTAAACACTCTAAAAAACCACTTTTCACTTGTATTGCTTGATTATGAGAGCTGGGCCATCCAGAAGGCTGCCTTATAAGTAGGTGCCAAAGGAGGAAAAAACAGCTAACGTGTCTGAACTCATTAGTTTGAAAACCAGACTAACTTGGCACCTTTGTGTTGACTGTGTCCAAACAAAGGCTCAGTGACGTCCTTAGAGCTGAGTGCCTAGCTGATATAATTGGGTTTGATTGAGTGACCCATGTTCCTAAAGAAAGCCTTGGCAGGTCAGTAAAACACAGCAGTTAATTTGGAGTCACAGGGGTGTTCAAATGCACATTTTAGTGTCCTTTCCTACAGATGAAGAAGGGAGGGAACAGGCTAAACTTCAGTACCTAGCGTGATACTTCTTAACATTTCCATATCAAGGGTGTTGCAGAAAAAAGGTGAAATTAACATGTCCAAATAGAATTTCTCTTTTGTTAATTTATTTCTCAATTGTATAAACAAAGAATGCATCCAGCTATAGTTAGTTGTTTAGTATTGATTTAGGCCTTCCTTTATATATTTCTTGTTACAGATGAGCATGCAATAAAGTTTAAGTACACAGGAGACAAAATTAGGAGTTTGTAATTAGCCTGGTTTTCAATTTGTTTCCTCTTGCAATCCAACTTGATGGTAAAGTCTCAGTTTAATCTTCTCTGTTTGCCTTAGACTTTATCCTTGCTTTATTGAATTTTTCTGGCTTGAAGGTTGTTGGTTTGTCTTTTTTTTGTGTGTGTGTTTTTGTTTTTTTTTTAAAGGAATCTTTTTGGTTTTAATTTAAACTGAAGGCTCCATTTTTGGAAGATCAATAAACTCCATCTGGAAGAATTCTTTTCTCCCAGCCACCTGACATTTAGATGAAGTTGGTTTTTTAATTTATTTTATTTTTAATTCTCAGGGGAGGAGATCAGAGGTTGCATTCACCATGATGAGTACATTTGGGGATGTCGGTATTCATTCACTAACATCTGATTTGTAAATTAATAGCTCAGACTCTCTGGGCTGTGGTATGTTAAAGGTCAGTGACCATGAGAGAAGAAACACTTCAGAGCTATGGGTGCCCTCTGGTCAACTGGAGTGGCCTTGGCTTAATGGAATTAATTTCATGCTGCTTTTAAAAGATACAGATGTGCAGCATACCTTCAGTCCTACCTGGAACAAGTAATCTCATCCCAGCTGTCTGCAAGGAGCTGGGGAGGGGGGAGAAGGGAAAAACCCTTCCTAAAAGGATTAGTTCAGCTGATTAATTTTCGAAGTTTCTCCTTGCTTGGCATGTCCCCTCTCCTCCAAGCCTTTCATAAGTATCTTAACTAAGATGCATTTTAGGTAAATGCTGTGTTCAAGCTGCATGATATAAAAGAGCCTTCTGATTCCCCCACCCTTTCCAGATCTTGGGGCTGGTTCAATCTTTTTTAAAGCTATTTCTCTTGTGCTGCATGCAGAGCCCATCTGCTGTAATACAGACTGAAATGCTGCTTTTATCCTTGTTTGCGTAGAAGGTTGGTGGGTAAATCAATTGGAGTGAAAGACATATTGTTCCTCTTTGCTCTATGTCACAAGCACAAATATCTTCCTTTTAAAGTGTCTCTTGGTAGAAGCCAAAGCCTTTGGCACAAGCCACCTCTGCTAGTTTGACCTCTTTTGTGCATCTGGAATGGAGGAGCAGCTCCGAGAAGCACAGAACAAAACCAGAAAAATAGCAAGAGAAAAGGTCAAGAAGGGGTCTTGCTCCCTGTAGACATCAGAAGTTTCTGCAAAATGATATTTAGCATGTCCTGCCTGAACAGTTAAGGCATCAAAGACACTAGCACTTCGATAGGTAATATCCTTGTGAGTCGTCAAATAGATCGCAAAGCACGTTGCTCGGCCATGCTGTGGATGGGAGGGAAGGACCTTACGTCTTTCTCTCATTGAGGTAACTGAGACTGAGAGCTTCAGAGAGCCTTTGCTTCCAACAGATGGATATACCATGCTGTGCGATGTCCTTGCCTGGCTTTTGACTTACAGGCCTAAGCTTACGGAGTGGTGCTGTGGTCGTGCAGAGGAATGGGAAGGCAGGTTTCTACCAAAAAGAGCTGATATCAGTTACAAGCAATGGCAGTGCTTGATTTTTGCTTCTGTATTTCTGCCTGGTCACAGCCTTCCAGTGGCTTACTCTCAGACCAGCCAGTCTCTTTGATGCAGTATAATTACAATGACAGAGATGATTCCCTGTCCCCTCCCATTCCAGCAATGGTATCTGGAGCAGGAGGTAAGACACACTCTGATAATTCACCTCTAAACTTAGCAGGGTCAGGACAAACAATATTGCCTGCCCTAGCCAAGGGAAAAAGCCACTGGTATTAGAAATCTGGGAGGCAGCCAGTATTCTGCTGCTGAGGACCTAGAAATGCAGGGAAATACAACCCTGGCAGCTTTGATGATAGAGTATTCTTTATATTTGTAGCAGTGGAGTGGTGTAACTGATCAGAAAGGATCATCTTTGACAAATCCCATAGTTGAACCCCTGCCCGGGACAATAAGCTCATATGGTGATGACATGGGCCGAGTTGTATTCTTCATTGTTGTTACAGATTTTTCACAGTCCCCTGGTTTCATCTGAAATTTTTCATGCACAGGCGCAGTTCTGCTTCTCTCCTCTTGTACCCTGCATGGAGTCTCAGATGAGTCTGCTTTCCCTCACAAAACCCTGCCAGTGTCTTCAATTGATTCAAAATGACTTACCCTGGATTCACTCATCCATCCTTAAAAATAGACATGAACTGCCAGGTTTTATATATAATGCCTGAAAATGAATACATCATCATAATAATAAAAAAGAAAGCGACCAAGCACAGAACAGAACAGTTGATACAGAGGCATTTATTTGGCAGTGCTGGGTTAATGGTTGGACTTGATATCTTAAAGGTCTTTTACAACCCAAACAATTCTATGATTCTATGATTCTACATGATATAATGCCGGTTTAGCAAAAATCTTTCCTGAATGCTACAACTCATCCAGGGTGAAACACAATCATATTGATGCACATCAGTCCTGCCTTTCTGACCACAGCTTCTGGGTAGTTTGGGCCCCACTGTGTCCTGATAGTGGATCTTCATGGGAGCCAGCGTCACATGCTGTGCACTGCCGCTAGTTTGAACCAAGGATGCTCAGACTAAAGTTAGTAGCTAACTAATAGCACTACTTGTTGAGAAATGCCATTTGAATCTGTGGCTTCTGGTGCTGAGAAGTGAATGCATTTTGAGCAAAAATTAGACAGGATATATTTTGGCCTTATTAAATTCCTTTAAAGATTTCCAAGTCATTTGCAAAAGCGCAGATGAGACCTTTCTTGACATGGTACATTAAGGAAGAGAATGCGACTATTGGTATGGAGAAAGGGAGTGATGAATTAAAGCGCCTTTGTGGAAGTAAGTCTCTTTCTGCATCAAACTGTAGTTGCAACCTTCCTAATTAATGTTGTTGGTTTTGTTCTTAGTGTAGTGCAAGGTGTCCTAGCCTGACCTATTGGTTCTCAAGACAGGGTTAGCTAATCAGAGTGGAGATCCCTCCTACTGTCTTATCCACATCTTTACTAGAAGTGTGATACCCATGAACACAAATAGAACAAAATATCTAACAGTTATGTATCTGGGAATTTAAAGGGGGGTGGGGGGGTAAAAAAAGCAAAAAAGTCCATGTTGCTTTGAGGTTATTTTAAAAACTGAAACTGAATAGGTCAATACTCCTTAAGAGTTTTGGTCTTTAATTCTCTTCCTGGTATGGCAGAAATCGTTAATTGTATTATTAAAAAAAGCTTTGAAGACTGCATTAATGTAACGTGACCTCGGATCAGTCAAGGTCACATTTTCATTATGATTAAAAGATTCCTTGTCCTGAAACATTGATCTCATCTTCAGCTGAATGTGTCAGACAGCGAGGGGCTGGTTCCAGGTCTGGGCAATAGATGGCAATATTGCATTTCATTCTGCAGTGTGCTCTGCTATAAATGCTCACCTCAGAAAGGGGCCATGAACTTTTTCCCTCAGCTTCCAAGAGTGGGTTTGCACTTACATAGTGTATTAAATATTCCAGAAGCAAAATAATTCGCAATTTCATTTTGAATCCAAATTTTTGCAGTGACTGGTGGCAGGTGCCTAAGTTACAAACTGCAGCATCAAACCGGTCCTGATCCTGCATGTCAGCTCTGAGAATGAGCATTTGCATGTTAGGGACCATCAGCATTGTCTGTCTCATAACAGGGATTCAATGAGGCAATGTATGACCCTTGGAAGTAACATTTGCCCCTTGGTTACTGTGATTTGTCCAGCTTTCTGGTGGATTTTCCATCTTTGCATCAAGAGACTGAAAGCTGTATCAACTAGTTCAGTTTATATCATGACTGAGGAAGTTCAGAAAGGTAGCTGGGTAACATGTTGTCTTTCTTTGTACTGTAATATTTGGACAGACCTTATAGCAGGTCCTGGAGAAGATGAGAAGAGATACTTTGCAAAGAGCCAGGAATCGGGAAGGTGTGTGTTACAGGTTCTTACACACATTGACTGTGCTGTGCCCTAATGTGCTATGCCGCTGAGTAGGTGGACAAGGATTTTAGAATGAAAGTGACATCTGAGGTCAGCCATTTATGAAAATGAAATATGCTGTGGCAGTTCGAAGATACGGTGTATGTAAAGTGCTAGTCCTTCGTTGTCCTGTGGGCATATGCCATGTGTCTCTACAGTTTTGTGAGGTACCAAGGTAATTGCCTTAAAACTCCTTGCTACACAGGGTGTTGCAGGATGCTAGCACACACACTAAGTGATGGGAAGCAGAGGGGTCTGCTGGCTGGTGTTAAAGCTTCAGTGCTGCTGACTTTTCTATAAATAACTGCTGTCTGCTGTAATTGGTCACATCACAGTCCATGGTGATCTTTTTTATATTATTGCCAGCTGCTGGAAAACTCCCAGAGGCGTAAAATAGATGGCAGGAAGATCCTGCACCCAGCAGTGTGTTTCCCCATGCAGCACAACAGGGTAAAACAGAAATAGTGTTTACCAGGAGCTGATGAAGAATTTTCTGCAGCAGGAAGGATGAAAAAAAAAGAAGAGATTGCACCTCTAAAATGGTAGCAGCAGGCCATCTCTCTTGCACAGGATATTGCTGGGTCTTGTGGAAAGAGAAAATCTTCATAGGGTTTCTAGTGGTGAACTGATTGGGGATTATTATTTGCCTCTAACTTACTTATGGGTATTTGTCAGCTCTCCATAAAATAACAGTGTCTTGCAAGGTATTGAAAACTGCAGGGGAAAAAAAAGGTAGGTTATTGGCTTGTGTAAGATGGGGGGTTGGGGGTGATGTGTAAAATGTGTAGTGTTCTCTATCCTGAAGGATTCAGAACACCTCACAGACCAAGAATGCTATGTGCCGCTCTCCCTTAAATGCAGCCAGCTTGAGGTGGAGCACAACACTGAGGTGAAGCTGCCCAGCATCAGAAATTGATGTTTTTATTAAGGGAGGGCAGAAAAGCACTGGAGTTAGATGTTCAGGAAAGGATTTGAGTGGAAAACATTGAATTGCCAGACTTTGCTCACTAACATTTGAAATAATTACTGTCCTGAGAACCAAGAGCTGTAGTGAGCTGCTGTAGAACTGTAGTGGTTTTAAGGCCATCAGGTGAGTGTGGGCTGTGTCCCCCTCACATGTTTCATTTCTGCCTCTGTCTTCAGCTGCACTTGCCCCTCCACAACAGACAGTGCGGTACACTACAACATTGCAGAATGCATGCTTCACTGGCCTAATAAAAACTTTGCTTATGTGAACAAAGGATTTATTAGAACTGAACTCTTTCCAGCATTACACAGAAGCTGGCATAGACAACAGGACTGTGGAGGGACTTGTCAACAGCCTCTCAATTGACTTTTGCTGACTGATATTTCAAGATTAGGTGCTATTGTAGGGCATTTAATGTAAGAAAGGATTGCTGTGAGATCTTAGCTTCTGTCCTGGTTATTTGCTATTGGTAGGAACTCTCATTCAAGCAGTTTGTTTTTCTGTGATTTGGAAGAAGCATTGAAAGTCCACATAGCTTTGGGTCAGAAACATATTTTCCTTCAAAATATGCCAGGGAATTGTCGATGTGACAGAAGTGAGGTAAAAGCTCTGCAGGAGGAGAACAGCAGGATGCGTCCTGTGGCCTCAGACAGTCTCAACAAGTGATTCCTGGGGCCTGGCTTGAAAGCAAGCTGTATTGCTTGCTATAAAAAGGTCAATAACTGTACAAAACCCATGGCTTGCTTATGAAAAAGTCTAGGCTATTCTGTCGTGGATTTGCCTATCCAGGAAAGAATTAAGTTGCCATGGTTGGGCAGGGTGCCTAGTTGTAGTAGGATGTTATCTGCTCTATACATTAAGTCTCCAAGGCTGTGAAGATTCTGGCCATCATCTGGCAGCACACTTCAGTAACATGAAACTATACTATGCCTGCTGATCTTCAGCCTTGATGTCAGCCCTGCTATATGGCAGTATCAGTTTCTGTGGGTGAGGGTGCATACCCAGAGCCATATCCAGACCACCTGATCATGTTATACTTTCCTGCTTTCCTGTCTTCCAGCAAGATCCACTAACTATATCATTAGTGCTCTCAATTGGTCATTGTGCTCATGAAGTTACATGCCTCCATTTATCTTAGGTGCCATCATATGCAGCCTGCATACGGCCTATGTGTATGGGCTGATCTTAAAATATTGCACAAGCAATAACTAATTTATAGCAATCACCCTATAGACAGTAAAGACCCAAACAAACTAGAAAAATTGCAGAGGTAATTGGCAATTGATAGAATAGACTGAAGAAAAGGGTGGTAAGGCTTCAATAATGTCTGAAAATCCAGATGGAGAGTTTCAGATGTTTGCCATTATTTGAATACTGCATAGATAGGAATTCAACACTGAGACTCCTCAAACTAAAAGTGAACAATGTTGAGAGAAGACAACATTCAGAAACAGCAAATAGTGACCTGCGAGAAGGAGGAAAGCTCTGGAGGTATAAAATCCCACCTAAAACCAATGCTGCAGTCAAGGAAATGAGCACATTTGTCATAGCATTTTGAGACTCGGCAGTAATCCTGAGTGACCACTTTGTATTGGGAGAAGACAACAATGAAACAAAGGATTATGTTTGGAGAAGACTGTGACCTGCAAACTGCAGTACAAAAGCTTTTCTCGCCATCTACCTATGAGGACTGTGCACCAGAAAAGAGCCCCTCCAGTCTTCTGAAGTCAGACTGGTGTTTTCCATGCTAGTCTGTGCTTCTCTGGCGCCTTTCAAAAAGATAAAGGTGAGCTGGTGAGACAGCTTCTGCCTCTTTCCCTTGTTTGAGCAGTTCTTTCTCCTTCAGATGACTAGTTCTCATTCCGAGTAACTAAATTTGGGAGGGAAGGGGAGTTTTAGCTCCTAGATTGCTGATGTAGAGTTAGATTTTTGTTTCACTGTTACTGTATTTTTGCTCTAATCTTCAGGTACCAGGAGAAGAAATGAGCAAACCCCTCTGACACCAGTTTTTGCCATGACAGTAATTTGAGTAGAAACAGCTTTGCCTCCAAATAAATAAATAAATATTATATGAAAAGCTTCGGATGGAGCTGCCATGTTCATTCTTGTTTCTAAAGCCCCCACAGGCCATGTCACATATGTGGGTCATGAGGTCTATCGATTATGTGTCAGACCCTTAGGTGTCAGTAATCAATAACACTAACCTGCAGAAAATGCAGCAGAGATTTGCTAAACCAACTCTTCACATTGTTCTTTTTCTTGTATTTAAGTTTTCTGTGCCTCACTAAAAATAACAGAATGCATACCAGCAAAGGCAGGGGAGGCAAGAACATCATTTGGCTGCCAACTCATTTACTGTCCATTTTCATCTGATGTTGTGTGGTTCTTGGTGAGAAGGCAGGATGAGGAGGGGCAAGACAGGAAAGGGTATTTCCAATTGAATGGCTTCTGAGAAGTAGAAATGTAAGTGATTGAGTTGGAAGGACCTAAACATTTTGACCCTGACAGCTTATTAATATTTAACAAGGTGCCAGATTTTTCTTTGACACTGGAAATTGTTGCGACTGTCTGTCTCCAGCAGACTGAGTCTGCTTTCTTAGTCCACCATATCTAATGTACCTGCTTCCAGTCATGAATAGTCCTTATTCACAAATGCTTTCCTTTATTTGATATTCTGAGAATAAAGAAGGTAGTTTGGCAGGTTAAGTTGTGAATTTTTTCATTCAAACTTCATATCTCTTCATGTTCTCAATGGGTCACTGAGCAGACTGTGGTTTTCTTGTGTTGATTGTGGTTTTTAGAATCATTCCTCAAATAACTTTTAACAAAACATTTATTTGCCTTTTTAGTTTGCACATTGCTTGTGAGCTGTTCACTGTGACAGTTATATCTTTTAAATGTAAGCAGCTCTGATGAGATAAATATAACAGTTTGGAATTTGCATTCTTATTTTTATTTGTATTAATGCAATACTTAAAGATGGTATATGAAATTGGGATCCTGTTGGGGGTGGGAGAAAAGTCTTATGCCATAAAGATAATGTAGCATCGAACGAGCAATACTCAATAGAGGAGATGAAGAGTAGAGGAAAATAGTATCTTTATGTATTATTTAGGTGGTCTGCATCCCCACTCTTTTGGTGCCTGTCTGTGTCTCTCCATTATCTATGTGGATTAGCTTCCTGATGTAGATGCATAGACCTAAATGACTTTTCCAAGGTCACACAGAAAGTCTGTGGCAGAGCTAGGTATTGAATTGGTTTACCAAATCTCGGTTCAGTGTTCTGAATATGTTTTTTTTTAAGAAAAGACTTTCAAACATCCATAAGCATTTATCTTTCCATACTCCCAATTAAATCAGTGAAGAATTAAAAAAATCCCTTTGCTAAGGAATTAGTTTTGTGTTAAATTGACGGTGAGATTCCCTGTATTAGGGAGCTGTTGGGTTTGGCTTTAGGAATTTCCAGTCAAGACCATGAATTCCCAGTGCTATTTTTGTGAGTGCTCTACAACATGGATGTAAACTTTGAGATCTCAATGTTTAAGTATTTAGTGTTTTCTCTTGGAGATAGTCATCCATCTACTTCGGTAATATTTTCATTGCACCCCAAGACTGATGTCAAGGAACTTCTGTCATTTTGGCGTGTTTGATGAGTAGTCCAGAATATCTTTAAAAATTTTACATTATTTTTTACTGCTCCAGCTGCTCTGTAAAGTCTGATTCTGGTAATTCATCTGTTCCCCTTAATACAACTAGGCAAACATTTGGCGATTTGAGTTTACAACGTGTATTTATGCCTTGCCACTGGGGAATCAGCTTCCATTTTTGCATTTAGAAAGTTTTAAAATGAAACCTGAAAATATTTTCCCTCTCTACAATGTTTAAATTGCAAAGCACCCTGTTGCTGCCTTGAGCTTTCTGCATTGTGTAAAATTAGTCATTTCAATGATAATCCACTTACAACTGTGCTCAATTACCCACTTGTGCTGTGAGTTGCGAAGTATTTGCCTAGTTGCAGAGGATAAAAACTATTTGGAAAAACTGGGTACAAAGTGGATGCCGGGAGGGGTAAACTTGGAGGGAAAGGCCACCGGGAAGGAGGAATGCTTGAAGCTGAGAACAGAGGCACTGGAAGAGAGGTGGGCGTATAGAAGAAACATAGTAAATCCTGAAAAGCAGAGAATTGTGAAAGAAAAAAAAAAATCAAAAAGAGAAAATATGAAAGTAGTGTGGCTTGGTGGATGAGGTCTGGTCTAGCAGATGGAAGAAAAGATTTATGCCCAGCTTTGCATGTGAACTTCTGGGTGACCATGGACCATTTGTATCACCTCCTTGTCCTCAGTTTCACCTTTTGTAAAATAGGTCCTGTGGTACTTACCCTCCTCTGCGATGCATGGATAGGAAAGGCTAGACAAGAGCTACAGTAACACTGGTTATTCTGATTTATTGTTTTTCCTTTGCTAAGCCAGCATTTAGCCAATGGCACTCTGCCCTTTCACTTGTAGGAGAACTAAAAACCTAAAGAGAAAGCCCCACACTGCTCCTTGGCTCTCTTTCGGGAAAGGAGAGAGGCTTTTAATTATTTAAGGCTCTCCTTTTCATGTAACTTCTGGTTTTTGAATCATTATTGTTATAATTGTTCAGGTTATAGGCTCTACATAAATTATTTAAATAAATAATAAGTCATATCATTAAGTAATACACTGGTATTATTTATGGGTGTAGGGAGAGAGTAAGAATACAGTGGATAAGATTGTGTTTAAAATTAAAAGAAGCTGGTGTTATGCACATCATTTTAAACACTGCCTTCTGGATTCAAGGCATTAGGTTTTGGAAATTGTCCTGGGAGGCGGATTGGCTCTGGAAGAGTTGCCCACCAAACTGACTGTCTCTGATTCTGCTGTCTGTTGGGCACATCACGTGTCCCACGCTGCAGCCCCTGCTGAACGCAGCCCTGTCTTGCAGACCTCTTGTTCCTCTTCTTGATTTTTCTCTCAAGAAGGACCAAAGTTTTGCATCAGGCAGCACTCAGCATTATGATGTTTTGAATCATTGATGGCAATGATGTCCTGGGCAGATGCTACAGTGTTGTCAGGCTTTACAACTGCTCAGGTCTACAGCAGCACACATAGAGCTTTGCCTCCAATTTAATCCTTTGCTTAAAAGGATGAAGGCCTGATATTTCCTGGGCTGCTCTGAAAGTCTGGTCTCAGCTTTATCACTGAAATCCTTTCTCCCTCAGTAAAAGCAGAACCAGTAATTTCAAGTTGGAATATATGTATATTTATAATGCTTATTTGTAAGCAAAGTTAGGAATGGATCAATTCAAAATCTTATTTCTGAAGCAAAATATCAAATAATTTAATTTTTAATGTATTATAGAGTGGTTTACTTAATTTTTATTTGTGTTATGAATTTTCGTTTGATTCTTTTTCCTTGACTGAATTTTCCACTTGATTTGAGTATGCGAAAGAAAAAATTTGTCCCAACTGGTCTTGCTTGTGGCTTATCATTGCCAAGTTCCTGGGCACACACCAGTTCTGTAATTTGGTAAAAATAAGCAAGGCCATTATAGAAGAGTTATCCGTGGGTGATGAGAAGTAGTATAATTTTATCAATAATTATATTGCTATGCAGGGTGATAAGTATCTTTATCAAACTGGCACCTATGTATGCTTAACTTTTTCAGGAGGACTTCTTAAATCCAGACGAGTCATATAGTCCTCGGAGCCTGCCCGGAACACAGCCATGCTGCCACGCGTGGGAAGACGAGATGGTGCGCTTCCACACCACACCAAAAGGTGAATGCAGTGAAACCTTGCAGTGCCTTGTGTGCAGCAGGACAAGACACAGAGCCAGTCAGCACCCCTGTGAGGCTGCTCAGTTGCATAGGTAAGACTTTGGGTGCCTTTTAGTCTTGAGGAACAAGAGCAGGTCCTATATAACTGAGGAGTATAGTTTTCCACTGGCAAGTCCTGCTTAAGGATGTATAAACACAGTTTCCTGGTCTTTGCCTTTGAAACATCTAGGTGGACCTGGCTCCAATGAGGTGGAAAAAGTCTGAAGTTTCTTTTCCCCTGGGGCAGGATCCATCCAACTCATTGCCAGTGAGAAATAACCACCAAGTCAGCATGACTAACATTCGGAAACTTACTGCTGCCCTTACCCTTAGCGCAAGTCCCCAGCTGAGACTTCAGCTCAGTGCAGCTGAAGGCAGAGGTTCAGTGCACTAGAGCAGTTAGTGCATTTAGCCAGCACACTTTCTGATCCCCTCACTCAGTCTCACCAATCACCGATGCAGTTTCCTCCTGCTTATTCTAAATTGGCTTTAATTTTCTTTTAAATAATTCTTAAGTGTGACTTTTTCAGTACAAGACTGGGAACTATGACTAATTATAAAATCATTACATGATTAAACTCAATTAACTTCAAATAACCCTTGAAATTTGCTTAATGTCAGCCCTTGGCCCTGCTTGAACCAATAAATATTGCTCACCTTTTGTAATGAGTACGAGAAGAGGTGGTTGCAGAGCATGATTGTTCAGAGTCAGCTGAGCCAGAGGACGGCCTCACAGAACAGGGTTAAACTGGTCCCAGAGAGTTGAATAATGCCACATCAAGAAGGGAAACAGTCTTCTGCTCCTAACTGGAATATTTTTTTCCCGCAATATTTTTCTCTCAAGTAGTAAATCTTTGAAAATTCTTTTCAGCATTCCATTTAGTGGTCCCAATCTGCTTCGCAAGTGTTAATAAGGATTAAACCTCACAAAACCAAGGCATGGGAGCATATTGTTATCCCCATTTAGACAAGTGAATTGCACAAAGATCAGTGGTGGGAGCAAAATCCCAAGAGTTCTGATGTCCTATTTTATATTTTAGCTAAAGCTTTTTCTCACATAATGCTGTAAGTTTCTTATTAGCTGCATGAGAGAAAGGGTCTCTCTTCTCAGTTATTTGGCACATCTGGTCGTTGGGTGCTTTTGGTGTTGGTCCCATCCCTGTCCCATCCCCCCTGCCTTTATGAAGCCATCTCTGGATCCAGTCTGCCTTACAGCTAGATCCTGGCAAGAGAGCTGGCAAAAATGTGCACAAGAATCGCAGCAGCTGTATTTCTGTGTTCAGTTCCTGTGAGGACAGAAGGGGATGTCATTATTGCTACTGTTCCTGGCAATCTGCTCTGACTGGGAAACTGGAGAGGACAGTAGCATTGTTCTCACGGAAGGTAGATGGTAGATGATGGATAGAGTTTTTCCAAGAGGTAATTAGATGGGCACAGTAACTATACAGTCATAAAGATGCCTGATCATCTACTCACAAACATCCCTCGTATGGTGTGCTGGCCATGAAATGTTCTCAGCATTTTATTGACTTCCAGCCCTTCTCCATGAAAAATCTCAGCATTCTTGCTGGGTCTCGCCTGAAAATGGATTTAGAGGCCCCTTGGGGAAAAGATTTCACTTCCCCTCCCCCCCAACTTTTTTTTTTTTTCTCCTCTATTTTCCTGGAGACAGCACATGGCTCTGCAGGTGCTATTGAAATAATAGTATTTGGGAACTGGCTCCTAAGGAAAGAGAACAATTGATTAATGCACCTGTGTAGAATAAGGCAGCGTAGTTGGTCTTCGGATTTTTGGACACTTAATTTTTTTGTCTGTTTATGATGAATGTGAGTGGATCATTGGTGTGGACTATTAACAGAGTCTCCTTTTTCTTTCGATTGCTTGAACTCGTGTAGCTCTTTACAGACTCTTGAAGAACATCACATGAGGTCTCAACCCATTTATTAAACAATAGAAGTAGTGAGAGAGAGAGAGAGAGGATGTAAACACTCATCTGTAAACATAAGCATTTATATCCCCAGCTTGCTGTTTGAGTCTGGTTTCATGACTGGGAGTGCCCTCGGGTCATCATTGAGCAGTTTGTTCCACTGTGACTTCTGAATGATGAATGTCTCCACTTAAGTTACAGATCAGTACCCCATAACAAAAATCACCACTATTATTGGCCTCCACAGGGGCACCAAAGGGCGAGTGGGCAGTGGTGGAAGGCTTCACCTGCCACAGCACTGCTCTCTCCCTGACAGTAAATGGAAATTTGTCAACAATCTGTCCTGTAGGACATGTGGTGGGGAAGTCTGGCTCAGCACTTATCATTCTGTCTTTTTATAGACGTAGTTTTCCTGTCTGTGGTACTGCCCGTCAGATTAGTTAGGGTCAAAAGCTGAATACTTGGATTTTTGACCCTTGAATGAACCTTGCAAAAAAGACAAGGAAATCAGTTCTACAGTGCTCTGTCCCATACTTGAGGATGGATTTGGACATCAAAGGATGGGTAGTTCAGAAAGACAGAGACACAGTTGTGTTCTTGAAATCAGAAGAGTGTATAAATTCCCCTTATCTCTTTTGGGGAAAAACCTCCCGCATGGGTCTAGCTCATGCTTGCTTTTTGTATTGTGTTGCTCCTTTTGCCGTGACAAGTCCTGCTAAAAACAATTTAAAAGAAACAAGTTGGAGTCCAAGATGGCTGGGAAGTGAAGGAATCATTATGTTTAATTACTTGCATTAAAATGGTTTGTAGACTGGAATTAGTTTGGGAATGTCTGTCCCCTTGTTTAGATGAACAAAAAGCTAGTTGTCATACCAGACTGCCTGTTCATTGTCTGCTTACCGAGGGCAAAGTGAAGTCCTGTTTCCCCTCAAAAATGAGCAAGTCTATCAGAAGCAGCGATGGTGGGCATGCAGTAAAAGTTTGGGCCATTCTGGAGTGTGCTGTAGCCAGTGCAGAGTTGAGGCAAACGCTAGGCAGCAATTTCCTCCCAGCAGCCTGCAGCCCTCCTCTTGTGTTGCTCTGTCAAGAGCCAGTCACAGTGGTAATACCTCCCACCTGCCCCCTGACAGATTGATTTTGACCCCTAACTTCCCCTTCCACCTGCTAATTACTTGATCACGTTCTCTTCCAATGCCCTTTTCACCTGGTGGTAACCTGGTTTTGTCATTCTTCCATTCTGCTGCTGCCCTCTCCACCTTTTGGCTATTTATTTTTAAAACCCTCTTCTCCTCGCTGCCTTCCTCTTCTTCCTGGCCATCCCAAAGTTCATCATTAATATCTGGATGTCCAAAATTTTTTTGGATTTTGCTGACTCCCAGCAATCTGGTCTCTAATACCTACTGGTTGGTGGGAGCAGGGGAGGGGGAGTGAAACTCAGGATTTTCCCTTTTAATTTGTGCTTTGTTGCTGCTGGTTTGACCTTTAATCAGGTGTCTGGCTGTTGTTTGCTTGCTGATGTTTTTTACAGAACCATCCCTTGTAAATATATACAGAAAGGGCGGGAGAGTAACTGGAGATTGTACACCACTCTTTTATTTCCTGGGAGCCTATTAAAGGCAGTTCCAGTTTATCCATCCATCTCTTTGTCAAGTTGCCTCCTGTGTCCATCCACTTGTGCATTTATTTAGTGGTAATATTAGCTACTGTATCATCCTCTAGGATTGTAACAGTGTATTTCAGAATAAAGCCAGAGATGCAAAGTGTGCTGAACCCATTATAAAGAAATAAAAGGGTTTTCCTTGATGGCATTTAGCTCAATAAACACAGTTTGTCAGAGATGTCTTTATCTCCTTACATTTAAGCGATTAAATGTTGCTAAAAATAGCTTCAGAAATAAAACATGAAGAGAGCTTCTGGCAAAGCCCTGTCCAGTTTAATTCATACATTAAATATTTGCTAGTAGGGTCAAAAGCTGAATGCTTAGATATTTTGCCCTTTGAGTGAACCTAGCTAAAATAAAGACAAGGAAATCAGTTTTGCAGAAGCTGTCTCCAGAATACTAGGATCAATTTAAACATCAAAGGATAGAGAGATCATACAGCCAGCCAGCCATATTATTCTGCACAATTAATACTCAGAGAGGTGTTTCCTGAATTCTGAATCTTGTGCAGGGAAGATAATATTAAAATTTCAGAGTTTTAATTATGTAAAAGACAGTCCTTGATCCTTAGCTCCTGAAAAACAGAGCAGTTTATTTTGCATTAATGAATGTAGGAAACATCCCCCAGTCTAAATCTCTGCATCGATGCGATCTTTTTACAGTTAAATTAGCATTTATATTTCTAAAGGTAATTTTTAGACAACACAATAAATAAATCATATGCTGGTAACCTCCAGATGGATAAAGTGGTGCTCATATGGCATTTGCAATGCAAATGGGCAGAAGATTACATAATGGTCGGCTCTGTTGGTCTTGGGCAGCCGTGAGGAGGGAGGGGAGAGTGGTGTCCTGGGTCTAGCGCTGGGCTCCTCGTGTCCCGGCAGGAACGACTCGCTCGCTCAGGGGTCAGCCCACAGAGCACAGCAAGTCTGCGTGGAGGGCAGGATCTCTTGTGGCTTTAGGTTTGCTAGCAGGATCTGTATCTCAGGCTGCTGCGTTCGAAATGCACTGTCAGTATGTGGTGTAGAGTTAAATTCTGGAAAAGCTTTTCTAAGTGGGAGCTTATTTATTTTAGGGTTGAGCTTTTTGATTCTGAGGTCCTGAGAAGAAGGGAGAGAGCAACGACCAATTGCTCTGAGCAACTGCAGCTGAAATTTGCCTGAAGTTTGTTGTAAGTCTGTACGTCTCCACATAGGCTGTGAGTCACACTTGCACTTGGTGTTTCAACAGTAGCTTTAATCTGGTTTAATAACTTCTGTATATGCTTTATTTTGATAAAATATTGACCAGAATTTCAGGATTGAGGTGAATGATTTTTGTAGTTCTGACGTATCATTTTAGTGTTCTTTTTTTGATGGCTACTAAAACTTCACCTCTAACTTGAACTTTCTTCAAGCACCTAAATAAGTGTCCTCATGTTTGCTATGTGATTTCAAGAGCTCCTGTGCTTAAAAGACCGTACCATGACTTAATATGTTACCGAACTTAAGTATCAGTCTTTTGAAAATCTTAGCTGTGATTATTTTCTCACTGTGTATGTCCAAAAATCTGTTGGTTTTTTTAAGTAGAGGACTGTATTGAGTCATGTGAATTTTACCATACTGTTCAGTTTTGGATAGTAAATGGTATTGAGAAGAGATTAACTAAAAGAAGGCCCAAGGTCCTGATCTTTGTCCACTGAAATAAAGGAGAACTTTGTCACTTACTTCCATTGGATCTATCGGAGAAATTCTGTGTGGTGCTGAGGTACACAGTATTTGCTTAGTTTGGCTCATGTGGTAGTCAACGGAGTGACTTGACTTCAGAAGCAGAGCGTTGCCTTCCTGTACATAATTAACATTACAGTGCTGTAGGTTCTGCATGTAAAAATCCAGGCTATTGTAAATTGTGGTTTCCTTGCCAACCATATCTCAGCTCTCGCACTTCTGTAGTTGTCTCTATGATGCTTTGTGCCGTATTATTATTATCCCTCACTTAATACTGGAGCTGGATGGATCTGCAAAATCTAGCTATTATTCTTTCCATTTGTAATACATTAATATGAAAATAAAAATAAAATTTAAGATGCTTCACTTCCTGAGTAATTTTATTCTGGAAACATTAAAATAAACAGACATGACATTGGGAATGTTTCAAAAGTATTTTTTTTTTTGGCAAATGTTCATAGCTAATGAATTTGTATTCACAAATGTAAGCATTTATATCAGAATTGTGATTAAAGCATTAAAATCGACTCATCTGCCAAACTGTAGGTCATATAGCTTGAATTTCATGTTTTGAAAATTTTATACTTGGAGTGAATTACTTGCCAGCAAATTATAGTCCAGGACTTATTCCCAAGAACTACTTTCTGGTGAAGTTCAAATAGTGAATATATGTTTGTGTCAGTGGAGAGGGAGAAAGCTAATTTCACTGGTAGTGTTTTTCACTGAACATTATTTGGGCAAATGGCCATTGAGAAAGCTTTCTTGAATTTCTTATTTTCTTTGATTTGTACCCAGAAGATATTGATCTAGCTGGATCTGCAGCTGTGGGCAGGGTTCATTGGTTCCCAACAAATTTTTGCACGTTCTTGGCAGCATTTTCTGAATTGGAGATATCTATTCAAAATGCTAGTAATAGCTGCAAGTAGTTTCAGAGTGAATGTACTTTTACTCCATTCTTAAGGTATAAGCAAGACCTTAGTCCTGCTCTTTCCTTGTTGAGACAATAGTTTGCATTACTTGTTTCCATGTTATTTTGTTCTAATGTGTAGATTGGGAGATAAATCTTGTTTATTCTTGATCAAGGTTACTTTGCCACGTGGAAGACCTCTCTAATCCAGTTTATGCCATTCCTGCATGATCCCCTATGATGTATGTGTGAGGGCATGCCTAGAAATGAGTGGAATACGGCAGTCATCCTCCCTCATGGTAACATGGTACCACATCAGGACTGTAGTGCAATTGCATGTTAAATCTCGGGGAAAGAGAGCAGCGCTGGCACAGCCCATCCCACGGCAGAAGCTACAATATTTTATTTCTATAAGTATCTGTACTGCTAAAAGGTAATGAGACCAGAACTACAACAGCTGTAATTTGCTGGCTTTGCTGTCTTCAGGGGAACAGTGCTGTGGGATCCTGCCCAGTGACCTCCACCTGGCCACGTGTCCTGTCTGTACCTGCTCTCGTGGTGTACATACTGAATATTTACATCCAGGCTAACTGCAGTGTCTAAGCTGGGATTTGATGCATTGCCTTTAGTTGCAAGACTGGGATGTTATTCTGCTTTCCTTGTCAAATTGGAGATTCTCTCTGTTCTTCTGATCCCTTCACAATCCAGACTTGTTAAGAAAGGGGGGTTGGCAAGCTTTTGAAGCCAGGTTAGTTCCAGGATTGTACTGCGGCACTTAGTCAAGAGGGTGCAAAGGAGGTGGCAGTGCGTTGTCCTGTGAGGACAGGGGCAGGGAGGAAGAAGCTGGAATACCTTAGGCTGCTGCTGCTGCCAAAAACAATGTATTGTCAAACTATGGCCTAATTTTCTTACCTAGGGTGTGTTTAAAGAGGGATGGGCATCAGGAACAGGCCATTAAGCAATTGAAGCTCTAATAGAAAAACATAACCTTATCACAGATTTTTTTTTAAAAACCCTCGGAAAATAGCTCAAATATAAGGTTAATTGGAGCCAGAAATGTCAAACTAATGTAGCAATTTACCCGGGGAGACTGCCCTGGCCTTTGAGTATAGCAATAGTACAGACTACTGAGTAGGATAGTGAAGAAATATAATAGGATTTTATGTAGTCCCCTGTCATATTAAACGTTCTTTGCAATTAATTTCTTGTTGCAATGTTATTTTCACTGACCTATTTTTTTTTGACCTCCTACAATCTTTAAGCTACCAAAGTAGGGCATACGGGAATTCACATTTCTTAAAAAAAAATAATAATAAAAAAATCTTAACTTAAAGCACTATCAATATACACACTGCAGTGCAGACTGATATTAACTCAGAGCAGTATCAGAATGCCATTGGCTCATTCTAGAATAGCATTTAGTCTATGAGCTGTGGTGATCCATTCAGGAAAATACTGCTTCTGAACTGCTCGTTCAGAAACAAGTGGGAGTTTTATTGGACTGACAGTTTGAGGATGTCTGCCCCTGTGAATGAAACACGATAGGTGGTCCTCTTCCTCCTTCTGGTTGCTGTCTCTGTTTCTTCTACTGTTAAATGGACATCAGGCTAAGATAGCTTGGTATTGGGATCTGGTCTGATTAATCCAAAACTGCTGGACTCAAAATTAACAATAATAAAATCCCAAAGTTGTGGAACAGCCAGAGAATCCTGGTATGTTCCAGCTGTTCCCATGCTAACTGAATCGCTTTCCACCTGGGCTGGATACATAATCCATTTTCATATTTTAATCTAACATTACTGGTGATTTTGCTCTCTGTTTTTATACAACTTCCACAGTTTACTACAGAAACTGTATTTCTCTGGAGACCTAATGTTTCCTGAAAGTATCTCTTTATCTGAAGGGGTAAGTGGGTAGGATAGTCAAATCCCCAAATAGATCACTCTGAGGGAGTATGAAACCTCCATCACAGAGACAGATAGATGTCTGCTAGAAATAATCAGGTAGTTTGGGAGGGAGGGGGAGCTACGTGATCTCTGGAAGTCCCCTTCCCTCTTGTTTTTCTATTTTCTATCATCCTTAAAGACAGAAAGTGGTACCCCAGGACAGTATACCTGGTGTCCAGGTTTGCAGTCAAGGTGATGAGCTCAAAGAAGAGAGAACAACACAGGCAATAAAACTTTCTGATCTTGAATAAGAACTCTTAACGTAAGCCCAAGTGTTTTCCAAGCAAGTGTCCTTCATGTTTTTCCCTGTGGTAGCAAGGAATTATTATTTTTTTTTTAATGAAGTGGAGCTGGAACCAAATATCATTGAATCAAAGAAAGCCAGCATTAATCAAAGCACATCAAAGAGGTTTCTCATCAGTTGCCTGGAGCAACAGAATCTACAGCGTGTCATCTCTCTTATGCTAAGCTGGAAGAATTCAGAGAAGAGAATTTTGTCTGCTCTCAAATGAACACAGAAATAGTATTTTTAAGGTTTCTTTAATAGTTCAGTGAGTTGGTCCATTCAGCCATTAGAATTTCTGAGTGCCAGACTTAGATTTCCCTGGACTGTTTTTTCATATGGAAAGCAATGAAACGAACCTTTAAAACTAAACAGGTGGTGGGTTGCCTCTCTCAACAAAGTTACAGAAGTGCTTCCAGCTCTTACATTGTCTCTTTCTGTTCCCTTTATCTCTCTGGGTTGTGAAAATGGCAACCCTGTGACCCCTCGTTGCCTCACTACAGATGCATTTCATTCTTAGCTAATAGTACTTAGAAGGAACAAGCAACCCAGCTGGATAATCAAACATGGCTCCCTGCTCAAGTAAGAAATCCTGCCCTTTGATCAATATTTTTTCTCGTGTTCCCCGATACAGAAATGAGGGGTGCTTGTATTTACTATTTCCAGAAGATCCAATTATTACCTAAAAACTTGTGGACACTCAGTACAACCAATTGTTATTATGCAGTCATAGAAAGGCCTGAATTTTAGATTTCACCTGGATTGATTCTTACACTTGCTTGAGCAGTTGATAAAATACCAGCAAAACCTCGTGGCCCAGCCTGGGGACTTTCAGGGCAGCTTTGACAGATACCCAGACCTTTCATGTTAATTGCATTTGCCAGAAATAAAATCCAGCAATGTGTGAGCTTTGTGATCAACTTGCAGTATCACTGAGGCTGGACCTATGTTTTTATGGTTTTCTAGGTCACGTGGTGTGCACCTCCTTACTAACGAGTCCCAGAGCATTTTGCAGAATGTGTACCCATGGGCTGAGTCCCGTACCCCAGCTCAGGGCTGGAACATGTTGGCATTTCAGCATGAGCAACACTTTGCTCTGGTTGTTAAAGCTGGAAGTGAAGAACAGAAGTTCCCCAACTGAGACTGCAGGGGGAAATTTAGTGCGGTAGAATGTAATTATCCAAACTGGAATATGGCCAGGATCCTGGAGTTAATAATACGCTCTGCTCTTGCAAAAAGTGCCATAGGATCTTTAATGACTGCTAGTGGTCAGCGGGCTTCACATCACATCTCAAAGATAGATATTAAACAGATCAGAAGTGTAGGTATTTCAGTCTTTTGTATAGCACAAATATTTCTGCATGGCCTCTGGCTGCAGCCTTCAGGTCCAGGAGGGAATTGAGTTAAACAGCCAGGGAGGAGACATGAGTCTTAATGAAAATGATCCCATTAAAGGCAAATGATACGCAATTGGTGAAAAACAACTGAGATGTACACTGAAGTGCCCATAAGGTAGTATTTGGGTGCAACAAATCACCTGCCATCTTTGGTGACCATCAGCATCATGTAGTTTGGAGGAATGGAATAAAAAAGTTAACAGCATCCTTTGTATAATAGGGTCAACTCCTGTGGAAATCTGGATTATGAATTTACCCTGAATTTTCTGTAATAGTGGAAGCTGTGTGCAAATGAGTTGGGAAATGGGTGTAAGTGGCAAGATTACATTGCGTTACTTAGTCTAGCACTGATGGACTGCACAAAGCCTTGGAGCTTCTACAGCAGGAAAGAGAGCGCATCACAGGCAATCCCTTTCGTTACAACTGACTTGTGCCATGGGACTTCAATTAAAATCCAGACGAAGCCACTTTTAATCATTCTAATAAGAAAATAGTCTTTTAAAACTAGTATTTTTTAAACTGTCTACTTTTCTATGGTGCAGCCCATCGTGATGGTGGATGAGGTGCTAATTATCTGTCTTGGCTGCTTTCTCTGAGCACAAGGTTTGTTAATCTGTACCGCACCAGGCACCATAGGCTCTGATGTTTGTGATCAGTGGGCATTACTACCAGCTGTAATAAAGAGTAGAAGGCAAATGATCCTTTATGTTGTTAAAATGAAGAAAGACTTGCACAGTTCTCCCCCTTGGTACATCCCAGTACATTGGTACTTACACCATAACAGTATTATCTCAGGGAATATGTCTGCTACAGGATATTGCCACTTTAACCGCCTGAACTGCCTTTTAGTTCCAGTTTCAACTCAGTGTCAAAAATATTACCCCTGTTTAAGATTAATTTGTGACAAAATGTCATATTAATACAGCTATATTTCCCAGGGGATAAATATGAACTTTTGAAGAGCAGCCATGGCAGAGTGCTATATAGGACTATAGAGAATTATCAACAGGCTTTTGCTTTAGCAAATGTCATGCTACCAGAAGAATGGTGCAGTTTGTGGGCAAGTATAGTGTACAGATTCTTTTATTGTAAGAGTGAGGTTATGATATTTTCTTCCTATTAATCCATATCTCATCCCTAATTATATTAGCACCTTTCAGTGACAACTGATTAAGAATCTGGGGAGGAAACTGTCAGTTACCTATAAATCCATCAGCTTTGTATCATGTTTATTTTTGGCCTCTCAGCTATTTTGGGAGGCTGATGTTTACCTCGAGGTTTGTGCATTGTTGGTAGAATTACTTCTGATTTACACCAATGGGTGTGCAGTCACAGTTGAGCCCTATGTGATGCTGAGGACTTTACTTGTAAAGGGCTAAATCCAGCACCAGTTGTAAGCAACTGTAATTCCAGTGAAACCAATAACAGCTGCACCTGCATGTGCTAAGGCTGACTTTGGAACAGTTTATCAGGTATTCTCTTTGTACTGAAGTAGAATAAACTTTGTATTTCATTGCACCTTCGGTACCGGTAGTACGCCTTGGATATGTCTGAGCTATTGAAACCAAACTTCTTAACAGCCCTCAGATGTAAAGAAAGGAAAGATGAAAAAAAGTCCTAAAACTAATCTCTTGCCTCACAGCATTCCACCAAGATGACTCAGAAAATGACAAGGGAACCAAACTGCAAATTAGGCTCTAGTGTTTGTCGAAGACATTTGCCACCGGTAAAAATGAGTTATTGAAACAGTAAAGCTGAGGACTTCAGAGAAACTTTGATTGACAACAATAATTACAGCTATTCTTGTTCCTATAAGAAATACAGTGCAGGCTAGGCATAATAAATGTATGAAAATGATATTCTAAACCTGAACAGAAGTAGATGTAGGTCCAAACAGTTTAAGTGTCTTCTGTAGGAATTTCTGTGCATTTTTATGTGTTAGAAGTAGCCGTAGTTACCAGGCAGGTGTGTAAATTTGCTTTACATGACTAGTCAGCTAATCACTGGATGTTTTCTGAATAAGCCTCTGTGAGTAAAGGCTGTCATGCATCAGTAGTGTTCAGTCCGGTGGAACACTTTGGGTTCCGTACTCCAGCCAGGCTTGCGTGGCAGTAGGGTCAGGCTGGGCATTCTGCAGAGCAGATGCTATTCATGGGACATTTCCATCTGACCTTTCTGTCCTGTCTGTGGAGGAGATGCCCAGTGACTGTTCAAGCCACATCCAGATGCTGGCAGAGTGGTCAAATGATTTCCTTTGTACCTGAGGGCAACCCTGTGCTCAGCCTGAGCTTCTACAATATTCCTCAGAGGCAAAGAGGAGATGGAGTTGAAGCACATGGTCTTCTGAATCCAAGTGCACCTTGGTGCCTCAGGTGGGGAACCACTGCAAAGTCCTAAAACTAGGAGCTCTTCTCTTGGCTAACCAGGCTTGCTCACATCTGATGCGTATGTGTTACCAAACATCAGACTTTTCTAGACGGTGCCTTAGAACAGGGATGCCTGCAAAAGGGTCAGGAGTACTCAAGCCTTAGATGTTCTTTCTTATGTGTCTGTATTTTCTAATGCTGTGGTGGACTAACACATGAGAATATAAAACAACGGTTGTTTTGTAGCCAGTAGCTTTTGCTTTTGTCTCCCTAACTCAATGTCTGCCTTCTCTTTCCTTCTCCTGCTGTTGCCATTTGTTACCACAAGACCCCGTATCCCTCCCAGCCCGCTCACACAGTGAAGGCAGGCTTGTAGCTGTACTCTGCTAGCAAGTGGCTCCGATTGCTCCACTAGATGTTTCTGCTATGAGAAGATCACTTTCCCTCTTCCCTGTCCTGATCTGAGGTCTGGATCCATTTTGTGACATCAGGCAGTGTGGAAGAAGGCAGCACTGTAGCTAACCCTTCTCACAAGGCCACAGCAGTGCCAAGAAAGTGGCTGTAGGCCAATGGTGGGTTTTATCGAACCTGTCAGATTATGTTGCTGGGAGTTGTTCAGTAGGGTTAACATTCACAGGGAAAAGGAAAATAAGTTAGTCAATCCACAAGTGCCAAGAAAGAGTTAAATTAATGGGGGAAAAGGAAAAAAAAATCTTAATGCTGGAGAAAGATTACACTGGCTTACTTATCAGGTTCATGCTGAGCCCAGTCGTAATTGGAATGTACCCTTTGTAAAGTTTATTGGGTCCTGGGGCAGCTTGTTACTGAACCGGTCAATTAATCCATTTTTTTTTTTAATGAGTTAGGGGATTTCCTTTTGTGGAAAATCACCAGGAAACCTGACCAAATGCCCACAGCTTGGGGAAAGTGTGGCCTTAACATATAGAAAACCCTTCCTCCACAATTAGGAGAGGAAATAGACACCTCCCCTTATGGGCAGCATATTTGACCAATCCAGGGATAAAATAGATGGGATTTCACCATTGACTTGCAGGTTGTCGAGGGAGGATCACCATGAAACAAGATTACTTGAATGCAGCTTGGTGTTGAAGGAAATAAAACTGTTGAGTCTCCCTGCTGAGAGACAAATGATTTCCATTTAAAAACCTGTTTGTTCCATGCTGTAACTCCCAATGTAGCAATAATTAATGATATCAGAAGGTTACGAAAGACATTCTGTTGTGCTTGCTCTGTTCTAGGCATGAAATTGGATTAACATGAAGATAAACTTAGACTTTAAATCTGTTGAGGAAATCAGTAATTATGTCAAAATTCACAAATATTAATCTGTTTAAGTGTGTCAGGATACTGTTCATCTATCAGCAAAACATCCTGCCTTGTCGGAATTGTGTTGAAAGGTTAATTTCTTAAAATACTTGGATTTCCAATAACAGAATATTGTGAAGATGCAGCTTACTGAATAAATGCAAACAATCTCACCTCTAGAAACATGGTTATTTCTATTTCAGTGGCATCCAGCCAGTACCCTCTCATGAGGAAGAATCAATTTGCAAGGTACTGAATAAACCCTTGGGCTCTGCTGTGGAGAGGTGACCACCCATGAAAACAACTGACATGAAAAAACCACAAGGTATGACAGTGCATACTTAATAAAAGTGCATCTTTGCTGCAAATGAGCACATGGAAACACGATTGGCTTTAAGGGCAAGCTATGAAGACAGTTACAAAGGCTCTGAAATTGTTAGGTAGAAATTCAGTGGGTGATTGGAAGGGGAAGGGACTCTGTACCTTACCTTCTCAAATATTTCATGAGTCCAATGCAGGCCCTGATTCTGCTGTGGCTAGTTTTAATGTGCCTGCTGTAAAAAACACAGAGGTGACACAGCTGTATGACTGTGTGTAGTGATACAGTCTGCAACAAAGGCTGCTCAGGTGTAGCTTTGTTGCTACTGGTACTTGTGAGGTGGAAGCTCAGCTTGGTATGCCTACATAAATTGCAGTCATACCTTCCCATTGCAATTTAAATTTACCCTGAGGGAACATGTTATCTTTGAATGCCCATTTAATTAAGTAGCCTGGTAGTGTTATTGTATTAGAATAGAAAAAATAACTCAGTGCTAGATTCCCTTCCCAGTGGAAATGGAGGTAGTGGGCACCTGTATAAATCTATTAGGAATGGTCCTCAATGCCATCTGCCACAAAAAGTGCATCTAAAACCACTTGAGACTTAGAAATCTGTCTAGTGCAAGAAAATTACAGGAGTTTCATTCTTCCTTCCTTCATTTAAAAATGCAGGCTGAACATACCTTACAGAAAAGAGGAGGTTTCAAATCAGGGACATGGTTAGGAGGCCAAGAAAGCTGTATCTATAGTCATGTGTTGTTGGGGCATCACAGAGATGGTATCATTCAAAAGGCTGGCAAGTCTTTTAGTAAAGTTAGTTTGCTTTTTTGTGCAATGCTGTCAAAAAGAGAAGGTATTTGTAGTGTCAAGTGTGTAGCATGTGAAAAAGTGAGTTTTGCAGCTGCTGAATGTTAGGAAAACCTAAGCTGAAGGCTGACTTCAGTATTTTGCTGAGTAGGTCTTAAAGGAGATGAGATACCACTATTCCAGAAAACTGGATTTTTGCACCCTTACAGAGAAAAAAGAAGTATAACAGGGAAATATTTTTACATATAATAACCATTTTTAATGTGTTCTCATAAATTTAAACCAAAAAAGCTTCATATATATATATATATATATATATGCTGGCCATGTCTAGCCTCTTCACAGAAGTCTGTGGTGAAAAATAGTATTCAACCTCCACAGGTATTGCTGGTAGCTGTGAAGTGGTTTCTCAACACATCTCTTATTCTGCCTAACTGCACAGAAAGCTATATCTTTTTTCTTCTAGTGTGGAACATCTGGTTGCTCTACTATAAAAAAGCCTTTCACTTTTTGGAAAACGTTTATCAAATCTCCTGCTTCTCTTCTGTTTTCTAGATGAGCTGTCATCTTAGTAAACATGAAGAAACAGGATATGAAGGCAGAGAGTGGCTCTGGATATATTTTCAACTCTGATGTAGGGATAGGCAGCACCCGTTCAGCAGGTCTGGTCTTTGCATTTAGCTCACCTGTGGACAGAACATGGCTTTTCTGTTTCCCAACTCAATGTGTTAAACCAACACAACTCTGTCCTGTGCTACGTGGCCTGTTAAGTTGGGTATTTCTGCACAGTGCTTGATGTAGACATGTACCTGATATCATTCAGGTGCTGTGTGGCTGGAAGGACAAGGAAGCCCTGGCTTGAACTTTGGTGACAAATACAAAACATTCCTTGCTGTTGTTGACTTTAGTGAGTCCTACAAAGTGTTTGTGTGGGGAAATTTAAGTCTCTAACATTTATAAAATATATTTATAAAACATCCAAACTGCTTTATATGAAATTCTATGGTTACCACGTCAAACATAAAGATATCTCATTATTTTTCATTTTATTATGTATTACTTCTCTTTACCAATTTCTTCTTCATTTTTCCCTATGCCCTAACTGTTTTCTTTATCATGGGCTGCTTGCATGGGCTCAGCCATAAAATCATCTCTCTCTGAAAGAAACATCCTTCTATTTGTGTCTATTTTTTATGATGACTTTTACTTTGAATTTATTTAACAATACTTCTTTCTTTTCACTACATTGTAACTGCTCTTTCCTGTGTCATTTGGAACTGGCCAAAGTTGGCAGATCTCGAATTTCTTTTTTTCACTTTGAAATGTACAGATTCTTTCTCCTTCAGTGATAATGGCCATTGTGTTTCTTTAGAAATATTTTTTGGGGCCTATTATTTCTCAGCCACTTCAGTTGGCAAACTGAAGGCTTGGAAACAAATTAGCTTGGATGGCAGCCCAAGCTGTCAAAATGAGCCTTCCATTCATTACTGAATCATCCACCTCCTACATTTAGATCTTCAGCCCCACTTTTCCAGTAAGCTTCTCAGTTGAGTTCTTGGAATTTTTTTTTTCCTGTCACTTTTGAACTCACTACTCCAGTCTACTTCACTTACGACCACACAGCAAAGCTACTTCCCCATTATCTGAAAGTAATGAAGTAATAACGCCAGTCTAGAGGGCACAGCTGGTCATCATTTTTGGTAGAAGACATTAAAATTATATTTTTCTCACATATTATTTCTCTGTGAGTTACCTGAGGCTGAGGCCTTGATCACTTTGTCAGGCAAGAAATTCCAGGTAGGAAAACTGATTCCTACATGGGTATCATTAAAATCGTATTATTAGTCTTGCTCTGAAATGTTCTGGGGATGAGGTAGGAAGGTCTCATATACCTTATATATTTATGTCCCTGAAGTATTCTCCCCCACGTCTTTCTGGGTTTTGGTTTTTTTTTGTGTGTGTTTTTTTGCTTTTTTTTTTTCCTCGCTGTCTTTTTCAACAAATATTTTCTCCGAGGAGTGTATCTCTTGGAAATACCACATAGCAGCTTTTTTTTCTCTTCTCACTTGATGTCAGTGTGGACTTTGTTAAGGAAATTTTCAAAATGAAATGTTTTGGTTTTGGACAAGAATATTTTTTTCCCTATTATTTTAGCCAACTTTTTTGTATTTCGATTTCAAACAGTATATTTAAAATGCATATTATTTATCTTTTTTATTAAAAGAAATATCCTGATAGTGAAAGGTAGCTAAGAGAAGTTAAGTAGTTTGAAGGTTCCAGGACTATGTGGAAATAAGCTGGACTGTGTTGGGGAATTTGTAGAGGAGAGCAGTATACTTGCGGAGCCATATCCTTGATGCTCTTTCTGTGGGGTAGGCAAGGAGAGCTGGTGCAGAGCTTGCTACATCTTATCCCATCAAGCTGACATGGTAACTCTGAGTTACTATCTACAGTATCTCTAAGCTGTCTTTCTAAGGAGAAATTGTGCAGGAAAGGCAAGCAAGAAGCCTTTAGATTTCTATGGAAAATTTCTCACAAGACCTATGAAATTACCCTTGGTTCTGCAGTGCAATGCTAACTGACTGAAATCTAGCAGAAGGGAGAGAGAAGCAAATTTCTTGGCCGAAACCCATGTTCTCAACATGTATAGTGTTAATATTAGAGACTATGGAGAAATTTCCACTGGTGATGTAGCTGTTGGGATGAGATGTACAGGAAGGAACAAGTGTCAAACCTTGTAAGGTTTTAGAAGATAAAATTAGAAAAAATGCATATGTATGACAGAACGTGAACTTTAGTCATTCAATACAGGGTTTGGGGCTGGTCCAGAAAAGGTCTTAGATTTCTTGATGGAAAAGGTCACAGCTTTCCTTCTCACTTATCTCTAGAATCACGCATGCCCCTCCAGTCTGAATATGGAACAGCACTAATTAGGACTTGGACAATAAAAGCCTTGGCCAAAGACCACAAGGACTTCACAGACCTGCAGAAATGGGGAGAGCTGGGGAAGATTACTAGGCTGTGTAACGGTCTAAAGAAGGTACCTATTTCCTTGGCCACCCCTATCTTGTTTTGCTCTCAGGCAGCTGCTTTGGAGCTGTACTCTTAATTCAGGCACTTGCTGATCTTCCTAAGCCCAGGCTGGGCCCATAACTCTAGCAATTCTACTTCTGCTATGGTTGTCAAGAGGGAAGTGAAACATAAGCTGGAAAACTGCTTTTAAGTTTTAGATTCACAGTTCAGTTGTAAATAACTGCTGCTGTACACAAAAAAATCAGCATCATAATGGCATGAGGTGAACTGAATAATGCGCAAAGTGTAATAAACCTTGATTTTTCAAATAACAGAATTCTTGACATATAGTAAAAGCAGATCATGAAGAAACAGCCTTTTCAACTATATCTAGCATGTGCGTCTTCACCAACCACATAGGAAGTAATTCTATCATGTGCAGGGATGGCACCCTTGAACCAAGAGCTGAAAGCACGAGGTGTTCAAGGACATCCACAGGCTTCTTACTGTCAATGGCAGTAGAGTTATTCACAATGTGGCCTGAAACAGGTACAGCATCAAGGCAGCAAGAGCTTGAGGTTTTTCTGATTCTGTCATCGGGTGAAAACAAGTGTATTGACGATCAAATTGACAGGGAGAAGAAAAGCACAGCAGGGCACACATGGGTTTTCTGTGATGTATTTTGTAAACTGCATTTTGTCATTTTCTAAGACATTCTCTACTATGCCCACATAAAGATGGATACCCCCACAACTGAGTTAGCAAGGAAAACTTGATTGCTGTTGCATTTACTGAGATGAAACTTTATCTTCTTTTTCCTTAACCAATTTTCTGGAATTCTGACACAATTATAATTCTGTTACAAAAATATTTAACTGGAAGATTTTATAGGATCGCACTTCTAAGCAAGGTAAGTCTATTTCCCTTTCTGGTATGTAAGAATGTTGCCTCCCAAATTAAATAGACATTTAGCATAAATACACTGTGGTGATTATTGCAATTCAGGGACTAACGATTTCCTTTTTCTCTGGCTTTCCTGGTATGCAGTTCGTTGTGTTTCCACACTTGTGGTGGTGAATTAACTCCCTGTGGATAATATAGCTTCACTTGCAGCAGATGTCAAGACTCTTAATCAGAATTTAAGTAGCCTCAATTACATTTACCTTAATTCACTTTGGAAGTGAAGTAAGTTAAATTGAATTAGGCTTACTTTAATTCTGAATAAGTATGTCCACACAGATATTCAATGTATCTTTTGCTAATCTGTTCAAAAAATTAATTCCGATTCTCTTTGCAATTGCTCTCTAAAGTACAGATATAGTCTGAGGATGCTGGAGACAATGAGTAGGCAGGGGATAGATGGTGCTGAGTATGAAAGCAATGGTTGAGAACATTTGGGTGTAAAGGGTTGAGTTTTAGCCAAAAAAGATGCTTGAATGAACATAAGACACTGTGCTTGGCTGGGGACTGCTGGTCAGGAGGTGGAGGCTAAGTATAGCTCTGATGAGTGCAGTTCTATAGCAAACAAGAAATTTATTTGGCCACAATGCACAAAAGTCTGGATCTTTTTGTGCCTCCTTAGAATGAAATGTATTCACATAGGAGCTGCCTTATGTCAGGGTTCACAAAGCAGTCGTCTCTACAGGATGCCACGGCGATTAAGATGGTTCAAATTATATATGTATAGACAGACATGCTAAATGAAACCAAAAATGTATCTGTTGCTTTATCTGTTAGCAACAGTGGCCAACAACAGAGCTTCTGAGGAGAGTAAAACTATGACACTAATTCCTTGGTGCATTCTGCTGGCATAAGTTAGCAGGGGCTCAGGATTTCCTGAGCCAGAAATGGAGTTTTAGTGCAATTATTAATTGTTCATAATGGAGTTTTCCCACGATCGCTGGGCACTTTAGCACTTTACTGAAACAGAAGTGTTTACTATTGCCTCTGTGGTTTCTGTCATTTGTATTACGTACCATCATTTGCATGTAGAATGCAGTTTTGGGATTAACCCCGCAGGTACGTGGCCAGTGTGACCATTTCCTATAAGTCACCATCAGCAAGCAGCAAGGACAGCTAACCTAGGTTGTTCTGGCAACCTGCATAAAAATTGGTTATGAGTGTCCACATTTTGTAGCCCTCTCTTGCGCAGTAGGCCCTGTACGAACTCATGATCAGAAAACAGCTTTACCCTGAAGAGCTTACAGCATAAACAGACACGAGAAGTGACCTGCCTGCAGCCAGAGAACAAAGGGGAAAATACAATGTTAGGTATGATTAAGTGAGAAGTAGACAGCAAAATAGAAAATGGTCTTATGAAACTTTCAAACTTATGATCCACCCGTGTCTTGAACAAGTTTACAGTCCTGATCATCCTCTCCAAAAAGGAATAGTAGTAAAAGAGAAGATACAGAGGAAAGCAGCAAGGTTAGTAGAGTTAGTAGAGTGAGCAGAGTTAGAAAATGATTTTCCTAGAAGAGATTAAATAAAATAGGGCAGTTCATCTTGGAAGAGAGACAAGTAATACAGGTGTGTGTAAAGTCATAAATGACATGGGAAAAGTGAATTGGAAATGACTATCCCTTGGTATAACACAAGACTAAAGGGGCAATGAAGGGAATTTTCAGGCAGCTACTTTAGACCAGAAAAAATAGAAGTGCTTTTTCACGCAGTGCATAATTCAGTTGTGGAACTTATTGCTGACAGATATAGATTCAAGAAGCAATTAGACAAATTCACGGAAAATAGGTCCAGCAGGGGCTATTAAACATGCTGATGCAGATGCAACCTCTGGCTCAGGAAATCCCTAAATGGCAGATTGCCAGAAGCTGGAAGGTGGAAGGAGGATCACTCTAGGCCTGACATGCTTTTCTGTTCTTTCTTGAGTAACCACTTTGGGTTGCTACATAGTGTGGGTTTTAGGCCTCGATGGAAGATTGTGTTTCTTGGGCTTTTATTTATCCTTTTTTGGACATTGCTCATATTCTATGTATTATGTCATTTAATTCCCTTTCCTTACAGGGCTGTGTTATATTTTTGGGATTTGATGTTTGACAGTAGTTGAATTGTACAGTATGAAGCATGAAGTATCAGCCTGCTTTTGTGACAGTACAGTAATGCATAAGCCACCATAAGTAACCCTGTGGCAAAACACACAGATTCCACATCCCCATCCCTGCCCAAATGGATGAATGGGGAAGATTAGCATTTCAGCACTTACAGAAAGTTACACATTCCAGGGTCTGGTAGAAAAAGGGAGGGAATGAATTCCAGAGTACCTGCCAGTAGACCTTCATCCTTTTAAACCACTTTCAGATTAACAGTCACTGGTGAGACTCTGACCAGTGTGTCTAGCACCATTATAAAGAAAGATTCTGCATTTCTAGACTGCTTTGCCTTGCATAATTTCCAATTGTAGAAACCTGTGGATTACTTCATTTCCATCTGTAGAGGCTGAATTAAGCCAGAGAGATTGGTTTGCTGGAATAATGTCTCTGAGCAATGGAGAATGGCAGGGAAGTGTGGCCCCTGCCACAGCTGTGAGATAAGAATAAGCAGCACCAGGTACAGTCACGGAGATACTGAGGCAACTGCCGCCTCAACACTTCTTGCACAACATCAAGCAAATCCTCTGTCCTTCTAACAAACTGGTTCCCAAGGTTGAATATACCTCTGTATGTTCAGCTGCAGAAGGGCCGCAGCTTCATCCCTTTTTCTGCCTTTTTATTTCTTTTGGGATAGGGCTTCACAGAGCTCCACAAAACCCACCGACTATAGACCAATCTACTTGGTACTCTTATTAATGCTGTATTCATGTTCTGATTCAGCCTTGAATGATACCCCACTGATTCAGGGGGGAAATCTTTGTCTTTTTCCTTCCGTGACTAAGAAATGGCTCATGTTGTATTGAGCTCACAGATTCTCTTTGACTGTAAGTATAACCTTTCAGTGTGAGGCTATTCGTGCAAGTGAAATCAAAAGGACTTCGTGAAAGTGTCTTAACAAGCCAGCAGCACGATCATGTGAGTTGTCACCTATCTTCCAGTCAGCCCGAGCTTGGCCAAGTACTTATATATTCCAGAAGGCTGCTTAAAAGGTGATTTCAGGCACACTGTGCTTTCCGATTATTTGCACAGAATAATTAAAACATTATTTTTGCACTTCTGGAGTGTTTGTCCCTAACACTGCCTAAACAGATGGCGTACCTTTTGGGTTTTTTTCTCCTTAATCCAAACGGGGTAGATTAGGAGTCACACTGTGATAATTCCTGATTACAATAAGTATGAAGAATTGTTAAAGACGTGTCATTGTAGCGAGTACCTCATAAGTGAGAGGCTGTGGGCAAACAGACCTCAGTCTGTGTAAAGACCACAACAAGTAACTTGTGTCTCAGCATTCCTAGTGCTGCTCAACATGAGTGCCAGCCTGCTTGTGCTGCCTCTGACTCATCCTGATGCTCACCTGGATTCCTGCTGCTGAAAGGGACCCTCTTTCTGTTCACGGCAGCATGTGTATTGCTCACCAAGGTGGTCTGCCATTGTCTGTATGCAAGTTACTTTTCCAAGGACTCAGGTGGTACTGCAGCCAGTTGAGGGGTTAACACACTGCCCTTGGAACTATTCTCCTGGACAAAGCTCTGCTTGTACTTCAGCCTGTCTTTCTGGAGCTTCATGAGCATTAATGTGTCAAATGCTGAGTCTGTCAAACTATCAAAGTGTGGGTTTCCCCCCCTGTCTCAACCCAATCAACAAAACTAATTTGGATCAAGAAAAGAAATGTCTTCAAATATTACAGAACTAAAGCAGCAGAGTAAGGATGAAGCTGTCCTGGAGAATGTATAGAATAAATAAATACAAATTCAGAGTGTTGTTTGCCTTTTTTTTTAAACCTTCTTTTTTAAAAAGCTCTCTAAAGCTTTATTTCTTTTGCTTATTATTATTTAATTAAAAAAAAAAAAAAAGGGCAAACCCCCTTCTCATCACAGCCTCCTGAAGAGAAAAACCACAAGTGCTCAACTGACTTTGCAAAATGAAAACAGTTGATGCCCGGGGCCTGCTCTAAGTGTGGGAGAATAAGAAAAACTAAATCCAGGATAGATAAAAGCCAGACACCTGCCATATGCATGAATCTGTTCCTCAGGGAGCCGGTACTTGCCACTCTATACCTGTGCCTGTATACATTGGCCTGCCTTCACCCCTGAATGCTGCCAACATTCACGTTTTTGTCATCTAAAAGCTGTTGTTCTTTTTGAGTTCTGTGGCTATAGCACTAAGGAAGAATTAAAAGCTTTTCAGTAACTATATAAATGCCTAAGCCAATCAATAAATATTGGTTTAAATGAGTGTTAGGTGCCACACAAGCGGTTGTGTTGTGAACTGGAAAGAAAAAGAGAAGGCTTGGGAGATGCAGGGCTCTTCCCCCAGGAGGTATCCAAGTGTACTTATTTTCCTATACTTTTAGCTTTTATAGTGTAAATAAGCACCTAAATTCCTTTAAAAAGCTGAGCTTGTATTAATGTAATAGGAAGAGATGCTAGTATCTGTATGAGGCTGCTGCTAGAACCTCGTTAATAACTGACCCTTTTCCAGCTAATCTCCCTGTTTTTCAGCGTTTCAAATAGTGATAGTGAGGGCCAGTGACTTTTCAGAGATCCCACAGTGGGTTAGTAGTAGGACTGTAGAAAGAACCCAGACCCATCAGTTCTGAGGTCAGAGCACCACATGCTGTTTCTTTTCAGGCTGGCTGTTGATTTGAAATACAATATTTACTAGTAACTAGGCAGTCTGAATGTGGCAACTTACAGGACAATGAGCTACGTAAAAGCAGTCTGTAATGCGTTCTGCCCAGTTCGAATGAATTCACTTTCTGTATTGTTTAGAGAACTGAGTATTTTCTGTCCTTACATGAACCCTGTCAGATCCCAAAGGGAGCTACTGAGAACAGGGAAGAGGGATTGAGCTATCAGACACAGGCTCTTTTGCAGTGTAGGGTGAAAAAGTAGCAGATATGTGTGGTGCGTGTACAGGAATGAAGGTGCCCATTAGATTAATTAAGGCCAAAAATGTATTGTTTTCCTGCCTTGGGAGAAAGTGCTTGGGGAAGGAGGCAAAGGAAAAAAGCTTGGTTCTCATGGGTGCTGCGGCACACTGAAGAGAGGAGGCATGGATCTCATGGTGAGACAGGGGTGACTCAGAGAAGGCTACCAGTAAAAGAATTTCCAGTTCTGAGGCTCTGTTCTCAACAATTCAGCTGGTTTGCACATTGCAATAATAATTATTGTTTATTAGGAGCCTATCCATCAACTGATGCCTCAGGTGCCTATTGCAATTAGGATATAAAACAAATTGGGCTGCTGCACTCAATAAAAAGATTTTTTAAAATCTGTTTCTTTCAGAGCAACTATGTGACATCAAAGTCATTCTAAGGTTAAGTGGGAAGGATTCCTGGGAACTGAGGTTGTAGAAGTGTATGTACAACAGTGTCTTTCTCCAAATACAGCCAGTTTGAGGCTTATCCCTGGGCTTATTAAGGCAGAAAGGTATGGAAAGTGTTTGAAGACTGGAAGCATATCTTAGTGCATGCCCATTAAATGCCTGAGATGTGAGAACCAACTTTTTAAACTCTACTTTCATGATCATCAAGTCTCTGACAGGTCAGTGTTTAGTCTATTATCTTATCAGCTAGTGGCTACATATTCATCGGAGAGAGATGAGCTGTCCATTATATGTATTTTGTACTTTTATGATGAAAGATAATTTGTGTAAAAGCATCCAGAGCGTAGGCATTTTGGGATGCTTTTAACATATCAAAAGAATCTGATCTGTATCTGTCTTTTTTTCCTCTAGCCAAATTATTCACCAAGAATACTGATTCTTTTATTTCCTTTCCATTCCCTTTCCACACAGCCTGTGTTAAACACCTACTTTTTTATGTTTTATATAAGGGTAGCAGAACAGGGAGTGGAGGGTAGGACACAAAACAAAGAAATAGAAATAAGTGCCTCTTGGATTATCTTTTTAAAATTTTATTCTGATTATTTCCTGCATTACAATAAGACATTTTTTCTTCCCTCTATAATTTTTTCCCTAATGTTCCCTCATATTTGCCAGACTGGGAAGATTTAAAGGAGCAAAACAAACAATCTGGAAGAGACTATGACTTCTTTATAAACCTCTACTTTGTTATTAGTCTTATTTTGAATGAATTAATCTTGGTATGTGTCTCTAGTTATGCAACAGAGAGGATGCTTCTTTAGCTACCAGATGGAAAGCTTGGAAGCAGTGTTATGTGGTCAAGCGGGCTAGGTCTTGGGGTTGCAAATCTCATTTTTCTGGAGATGTTTTTGAAACCAGAGCAGTTCAGAATGATGTTCAGCCTTTTGAATCATGTGGGATGTTGGACATGTGCTGCAATAAATTCTCTGACCAGAGAAAGGTGTTATTTGACTGGGAAGCTGTCTTCTACCCTTCCTTACTTTCCATGTGTGCAGTGGTCATACCCTGTTGCCATGGAGTTGTAGCAGGCTGGTCTACTTATTTTTGCAAGCCTCTCAAACTTTCAACCCTTTTCAATTTGCCAATCTTCCCCTCCCCCTTTTTCTTCTTGGACAGGAACTCTTGAATTTAACCCTTTTGACAGCTTTCTTGCCTTTTTTTTTTTTCTTTTTCTTTTTTTTTTTAAAGTTAGATTTCATAGATGTACTTCAAAGGGAGCCGTGGATGCTCAGGGCTCAGAAGACCAGAGATTAAAACCACCATATAAAAGATCTAGAAAGGTACAGAGCATATTAGTCTGGTAATGATTTTTTAATGGTTATTGTGTTTATTTTCAGATGTTTTACAGGGCATGTACAATATGTATAATATGTTGTCTTGAAACAGACAAGTGTCTTGCTCCCATCTACCATAGGTATGGCTGATATATGGCTTTACGTAGCAAGGGAATTCATAGAAGCAAGCTTCAAGTGTGTGTTTGTGTTCAGGGTCTTTGTGTTTTAAGAAAATGCTTCATGCTCTTATAGCACCTTTCACTTCCAAGGGCTTGCACCTGATCTATCAAGATGAGGAGTAACTACCCGATTATAGCCAGAGATTTATGACAGTATAAATCCATGGCAAGATCAGGCGCTGGCTCAAAGAGCTGAGTTTCCCCAACAACCTTTAACTGCAGTTTGCAGCAGCTGGTCAGGCAAAAGAAGTAGTTTCAGTGGAAATAAAGGAGAATACTGAACCTGCTCTACTCTAGGTCCTTCCCTGCTCTTTCCCCTCTGATTTGGGTTCACACGGTGTTTTTCCTCAGTCTCATCTTCCCACTGTGTCACTTTGCTTCATTTCTGAATTCTGCTGCTCCTATTTCTGCATTTCTTGACATTTGCCTTTGCAACTCAGTTTGCCTCATCCTTCTTCTCCCTTCATAAGTTTATCATTTCCCAAAGATGCAGTTGTGCTGCTTAGACTGCTACCTAGGCAGTGTTCACCCTTGCTCTCCCCCACTGATGTATTACTGTGTGAAGCCTAGGGTGTGTTACATAGCTTTTCCTATACCTCTTGTTGAATTCAATCTGTTAGTCATTGACCTTATGGGATTGTGTAAGGTTTTGGCCTGGCTTCTCCAATTAGTATCTTCTTTCAGAGAGCCATCCATCCATCAGCACAATTAAACCAGCTCTTCTTCCCATTCCAATCAGAAGGAAAGGTGTTCCTATCATCCAATAAATGCTTGCTTTACATGCAAAAGTGCATGTCTGCATTTTGCCTTCAGTAAATAGTGCTGCATTTTTAATGAGCTTGTCCCTAAGTAACAGATTGTGCCGCCAAATGATTTAAATTTCTGTCTTTTCAGATTCTAAAATAAGTTTTTGCTGACTTTTTGTTGGTAATGGCTGAAGGGGATGGTTTTCAAAATATGCATGGCTAGCACCAGCTGAAGATTGCTTTTTATTTTACCCATGCTGAGTGTGCTGGCTCTTTTCTCTCATTTATCCCAGGGAAGCTTGTTTAAATGTCCCTTGCATACTGTAATTGAATCCACTCTAGGAACTCACGCTTGTAGCATCTTTCTCTGGGCCTCTGGAACTTCCTGAGGGTGAAAATATGCGTTTAATGATGAACTTTGCAGTCTGAAGCCTTGTGTGAGAGACTACCCAAGGAGTAAGACAGAAAATATGTTGATATGCTCCATTTAAATTCAAGAGGTAAATGAGGGCACCATGGGTCATGGTGATAGGTGTCAGCTTCAGGCTGAAATGCTCAGCTCGTTGGCTCAGCAGTTTAAACAATGGCATATGCGGAGCCTCCACCTATTGCTTGTTCTGAACGGAGAAATTGGTATGAAGAGAAACATATTCTTTTTAGTTTCTGAAATAGATTTGGTAGTGTAAAATCCCAAGGGTGTAATGGTGCTTTTTGAATTAAACTCATAATCAGTGACTTGATTCTATTCACATATTAGGTTGTGTGTCCAACTTTCCAGCTGATGCTACTCAACACACTTTAATAAAGCCAGTTGTATTTCATGGATGTCAGCAAAGCCATACTGGCTTCTGCTTTTTAAGAATCCACTCCCACATCCCTCACAAATATTTCGTTGTAAGCCTCGTAATACGGAAAGATATTTTAAGATTTGGTTTCAAAATAGGGAGCTAGAATGGTTTGGGGTGAAATACGAGAAGAAATTGTTTTCAGGGAGACTGTGCACAGCTGTATAACCCTAATGTTATGCTCAAAAGATGTGAGGCCTCAGAAGAACAGCTTGTCATCTGAAGCCAGTGTGAATACATGAGGCTGGGATGTAACAGAAGGAAGCAGAAAAGTGTAGCATTAATTTTATGTTTCATGGTGGTAATGGCTAGTTCAGTTTCAAAGTGAGGAAGAACTGAACCTACTCATAGACACACAACATATGGATCTGACCTGGCAGAATACTGTAGCCTGATCAGGTTTCTGGCATATACGAGAAACTCTGGTATGAGATTGGAAGAAAGTCTTGAACAAGTTGCCTCCTGGGAGAGCTGAGGATGGCCAGAATGAAAGAGGGGGAAGTGGAGAGAAAAAGAAAAGTAGTTGTGCAAGGTGCTGAATGTGAAAACAATAAACTTTGATGTGATGAGCACTGGCTAGGAAGCAGAAGGATCTGAGGATGGCAGAGAAGGTAGGTGACTCTGGATAAATGGACTAGAGGGGATGAGGGCACAAGCCTGGAGGGGAGAAAGCTTCAGTGAGATGAGGCGTGAGATGACTAAGCCTTGGCTGAAAGGCTTCAGCATTATAAATTGGGCAGGAAGATTTAATGGCAGCTTTGACCTCTGGGAGAAGAGGGAGGAAGAGCTAAAAATGCCTCTAAGAGTAGAAGTCTGTGAGAAGGACTTCGCCACTGGCAATGTGGAAAGGAAGGAGAAAATGCATTAACTGCCCCTAAAGGCTAACAGTTCAGAGGCTGAAATTCTGAGCGCACACAAGCAGGTGGGGGGAGCAAGCACCGACTGCCCCATTAAGCCCCTCTGGATCTGGTGCAGCGCATGGGGGGTGCATAGCTTTTCCTGCAGCGGGAGGAAGGGGTCACACTTCTACCAATTCAGTGTGCCAGCTAGAGCTTGCTAGAGAGGTGGGAAGTAGGTATTTTAAGGCTAAAGTGAATTACTTCTCCCAGAGCAAAAGGGGATGTCAGGGAAATAATGTGGCTCTCCACGCTGCCAATTTACCGTGCGGTACACCTGAAGGATGTTGTCTTATCTATTGCCCTTATCTCATCCAAGGCTCTGCCCTGGAGCTCTTTCTAGCCTGGCTAGCTAGCGCCTGGTCACGTAGAAGCAGACTGCAGCCTTTCAGGGCTGGATGCAGCTGCGGTGTTTGTGGGGAAGCTGTGCCGAGGCACAGGCTTTCCTCTATTGTGTATGATACTGTGGTCCCTCCTTTCTTTTCTTTTCACCCCTTCTGGTTAAACCTGGTCCTAGTTTTAAAGCTCTAAATCTGCTCTGTGATTTGATATTTGAGAGGCATCCTCATCCCCATGCATTGCTGCATTGTGCTGTGCGGTGCGGCCCCAAGAGTGTGCATGTGGGAAAGATGTTCTCTGGAGAGGCCTTGGGAACTCTCTTCTCCCCTTATGGCACATGGCACCACCTGGAATTTCTGGCTTCTGGGGTCACTGCAAACCCTATCTTTTTTTTTTTTTTTAAAGGGTTTTGTGGCTCTTTAATAGACCACATGCAATGCATAGAATAGGATGGCAGATCTGAGGAGGAGACTAAGGTTGGCCTAAGGACCTTAAACTTTGTGTGCCTTTTTGGTATGGATATACCAGGCTGTGACTATAACAAAGCTATAGATCCCTTTTTCCTGATCCTTCTCCAGATCTGGTGTGTTTGCTCAGGTTCACATGGGCCAGGGGCTGCTCCTCACCTTCTTCCAAAATGCACCACAGCATCTGCATCTGTCCTGCCCAACCTGATACACCTCTGCAGGTGGTGCACCTGCAGCCTGGTATACCTCAGCACTAATTTTCAGTACACCCGTTGTCAGTCTAGGTCTTTTAAAGATCAAAAATTTGATACCCACAATTCATCAGTGCTTTCAAAATTCTTTGCCAGATGGCTTTATAAATGCAAGGAAATAAAATGATAAATGTCAATATGGCTATGGTGAAAATGTGGCTGTTGAGGGATATTAAAAGGATGGCATTTCACAGGAACTCTCTCACACTCCTTTTTTCTTTTCTAACAATGCCCATTTTTTTCAACAAGCCACTTTCAAATATGCAGACATTGAAAGATCCTGGGTTAAATTTATCCCTTCCACAACTCCACGGACTTCAACGGTGTTGCACCAACACTTCTCCCATCTTTTGTAGCTGATTAATTTATGTTCATTTCACTTCTCTGGTGCCAATGAAAGAATTTAATAGATGCTTATTGTTCCCTGCAGATACCCCCACTCTGTGTGGAGAGGCATCAAGCTCTTCTGGGGGTTGGCATTGTTGTTCTTTCTCTTTTTTATTTCCTTCATGTAACAGAAAGAGATTACACCAGGGGAGCTAACTGTGTACTTGGCTTTCCAGGGAATTCAATACACGCCTGCAATTAACCTGCATTGAACTGGCCATTGGATGTTGCTATTCCTCTACAATAAACACAGATGGTAGCCCGTTTTGACTGGGTATTTGTATACTGCAGGTTGGCACAGCTCAAGTCAAAATAAATACAATTTCCAGACGGCACAGATCTTTGCCTTTCCTTTCTGGTTTTTTGTCAAAGGAGGGGGAAAAATCTGAATAGCATCCAAAAAATCTTGGTTTTTGGCCCCCCATATAAGTATTTTGCCTAAAAGCTGAAGTTGATTTCAGATCTCAGCCCTATCAGTCTGTCAGGGAGACAGTAAAAGGGGAGAAAAATTTTAATCAGGATTTAGCAGGGAAAGTAATTCAGTGGGAGGGAAAGAACATTTTGAATTGCACTTAATATCACAAGCTCTTATCTTGCTAGTGCTTGGAACATCGCACAGCTTTACTCCTCTCATGGGCAGCTTGAGTTCTGTGGATTAAAATAAGATTTGGAGGTTTGTGGGTGAAAATACATCTTTATGTGTTTCTCAGTCTAGAAAGTGAACAGATTATGTTCCAACTGGAGCAGTTTTTTCTTTACTTGTTTGGGGAGGGAAGGCTGTGGGTTGGAATGAGCACCTCATTAGCTATTAATTATTTTCCTCATTCACAAAACCAAGAGGTTTCTTCTTTTGCCAGAAATGGGTTGTCTGTGGGAAAACTTCAGCTCTGGGAAGATTTAAAAAAATAAAATAATAATAAAAAAGCACTGTTGTTAAGTTTAAAGAAATTGAGCTAAGAATATAAAAAATCTGCCACCAGGGTCAAACTTGATGCCATGTGTATTTTTTTTTTTTTTTTCATTAAAGGAGTGCAGATTTTGAGCCCGAGCTATTATTTCAGGTGACTTGAGGCCCTCCGGGGGCAGCAGTGAAATGGAAAAGAGCACAGCAGCCTGCTCTTGGAACTGATGCTCACTGAATCTGAAAGGTCATGTCATGTTTTCTGGCAATTGACTCAATGGGTTTGGATTCTACAACATAAGGTCGGGCCGTTTTCACTCAGCACATGTTTACTGGGGAATGTGCCTTCCAGTTGTTTTCACATTGACCTTATTACCCTGCCACACTGATGAGCCTGGCACAAAAACTACTTTTTGTATTGCTGTATGCACCACACTCCCTCTCCCGCTCCCCACAATGTTGTTACTTTGGGCTGCAGATGGAGGATTTGGTGTACGCATTTCCCCCGCTCCTAACCCCCTGCTTTCTGTGCCTCGTTACAACAGAGCTGTGCAGAAGCCCATTGACTGCGCACTTTGGAAGGACAAGAGGGTGCAGTGGGATTGACTGACATTTGGTTCCCAGGTGTTGCGATAGGAGAGGAGGCACGGGCTCTGGACTGTAGAATCAAGCAGGAGGGTTTGCATCATTTGATGTACTAGCCCTTCTCAGTGCTTCTGCACTAGATGTGGCCGAGTTGGATGGTTGCTGGGAGGGCAGGACTCACAGCCCAGGGCTGGGATGTGCTCCGCACTGGGCAATGTTAAAATGGATGGAGACAGAAGTTCCCCCTCCTCGTGGTAAATCTGCTCCTACAGTGCAAAATCCAAGCTTTACAAGGATAAATAAAATACTGCTGCTATTTCTGCAAGCGCATTGGCAGCTCTCTCTCCTTGCAACCACAGTTCTTGTGCTGAGAACACAATATGCGTCTCTGCCACCTTTTCAGGCTTAAAAAAGTGTTTTGGGCTTCTGTCAGTTTTAAGAGTTAGAAATTAAAGACGAAGAGTTTATTATTACTTGGAACGCTCCCATGTTTTAAGCAGTCTGAGACAAAAAAGAGCTAAGATATTTACAAAAAGTCATTGATAAAGACAAGAAAATAAACCCATGAGTGCTTTCTTTTGTGACTGCACTGCTTAACCTTGTCCTGCCACCCGTTTGTCAGCCTTGTCTGCCCCAACAAGAAAAAAATATTGCACTGCTTTGTCATTGTTTGAATATTGCTCTTTCAATAAGGTCAGAGCAGACTTGCAGCAAACCCGCTAGTCAAAGAGTGAAGCACACCGTGATGTTCCACAGAAGTGTCGAGACCTCAGGTGATAAGAGTTTTGTTTCTGGCTTGGACTTCATTGGCTTGGACTTCACTGTCCGAGTTTGGCACTGGCAGGTTATTTTTGGAGACAACTTCACAGTCTGCTGAACAGAAGCAGTGTGTAAAACCTAGGGATCACTTCTTTACCTTGGGCATATTTCTGTCAATAAAATGAGAGCCTGCCTCAGAAGCTTCAGAGGAGTGCCTGTTACGTTCACCAGGATGAGGGCAGTGTCAGTGGTCTTTGCCACTGACCAGTTTGATTTAAAAAAAAAAAGAAAAAGGAAAAGAAAAAGAAAAAAGAAAAAGCATTGCAGTCAGTCATTATTTGCCATCAGGATAACTTTTGTCTGTGAGTTGCACTTTAGGAGGAAACTTGCAGGAAAACTGTGAAGGAGGCTTTCTTGATGCTATAGGGAATGTGCTGTGACTAGATTCCTACCCAGCTATCTCCTGTATCACAAGTTTGGTGCTGGTGGTCTGAATATCTTCTCAGGGTATAAAGTGCCATGGCAAAATGTTCCTGTTCCTCTGGAACAGGAACATAGAGCCATATCAGCCAGTTGGTGTGTCCAAGACCCACACACAGGCTAAAGGGGTGATAATTGCTGAGGAGGAGGCAGGTTAACAAGTTAACGTAGCTAAGGGAGTGCTGGTCATGCTATGTAGACATACCAGCCTGTTTGGCACCAGCTTCATTACCACATGACCAGTGGGGAGCGTGGAAAAGCATGTCGTGGCAGATTGTTCCCAAAGTCTCACCCAGAAGGTGGCTGCTCAAGCAATGTTTAGAACCTTAATTTTTGCAAGACATGCAATTTCATCTAATTTTGCATCTGTCTTGGGTAAACCACTGCCTGACTTAAACCCTGAAGTGAAGCTTTCTTGAACAAAATCCTGGCTTTTGTATTCACAGTGAACACTGTGCACTGAAAGGCATGGACTGTGAAAACTTAGCAGCTCTAGGAAATACTTCTAAAACTGTATTTGTTAAAATCTGAAAATTAATACTCTTCTCACCTGGAAGACAATGCAAGGCTTGAGAAACATTTGTCCTTTTTAACCTGAAATAGAGAGTCAGTGATACATTCGTTCTGTGTGAAATTCCCTTGTTTTACAGTCATATCAATGAGATTATTTGCTTTGATTCTTATAGTTTGAATCTGTTTTCCCAACAATTTTGAAGTGTCGCACATGCATTCACTTTGATTGGAATCCATTTTAATGGATCAGACTGCTGATTTCACAAGAGCCTGAAGGGTAAAACTCCTTGGAAGTATATTCAAAACTCAAGCAGTTTGTCTTGGAAGGAAAAATCCAGTTTAAACTGTGCGATACCCTTTCTTAACTAAGATTGCAAATGCCCTATGCCTGGCTGTTCTGTTCTCACTTTAGGTGACGGCTATGGATTAAGAGCCCGAGGCTTTGGCTAACATCTATAGGCAAGGCAATGCATCCCCAGGGTCTAATTCAAGGAAAGTTGTGCAGGTGTCATAATTAGCAGTTTCCTGTTAAAGCTCCACAAATAAGCTGTAATCCTCAAGGCACTAGTCTCCAAAACCCCTTGCAGATTTGTTTTCAGATGAAATAATATTCATCTGTAACCTTTTTTTTTTTTTTTTTAATTGCCCAAGCTGTACATTTAACTACCCTGGACCCACTGGCTTAGATTTTGGTGAAAATCAAATGTGAGCAGGGATTAATAGTTCCAGTTGCTCACACTACCTAGCCACCACGCCGAGCGCCCTTAAATGAGGCTGAGGTGCACAATAGTTGAGTCAGAGCTGAATGGAGGACTTTGGTTTCCTATGTTATCCCTCCTCGCCCTTCAAGGCCAATAACCATGTCATAAAGGGAGGAAAAAATGTGAAAAGTTAGGAAGCAAAACACAGCCCTTAATGGGCTCTACATGTGCTGCAGCCACCTTCAAGTGAAAGTTGAGGTACCAGATTTTTTAACACTTGGACAAAGAATGTCTCCCCCTCCTAAATGCAACGGCACGTGGACTCATAACCAAATGATTGGTCCAAATGTTCTTGGACCAAATAATGTTGGCAGCGTGTGCGTGTGTATACATCTGCAGCGAGGGAAAAAGAAAGAGAGGGAGGAGTGTGTTAATTGCGGTGTGAGTACATGTCAGGCCAATACAGGGAAGTTTCTCAGCTCGCATGATCAGCAGGGCATCTGAGGACTTTAATGTTTTTCACAGTACAATAAAACTACCAGTGCCAGCTGGAGTCTTCAGCCAAACTGTATGCCTTAGAGCTTATATGTTTCACATCACTGAAGGCTACATCATACTTTCAGCTGTCATTGCACTCCATTTGATATGTTTGGGGATGGAGATAGTCAGTTAGATAATCACATCGGCTGATGCGTTAGCTCAAACAATGGTTTCTTCCCCCTCTCTCCAAACACATTTTTGGGAGCATTAGTTTGGGAAGAGGGGCACAAAAGCCTTTCATCTCAGTTTTCTTGATCTGTTTCTTTCTTTGTTTAGCCTCTAAGTGTTGACAGGTTGTGATGATGTTACTTCTCTTGGCGTGAATTTTTGTGAGCCGAAAAGAAGGATCTGGTCAGGTTTTTCAAACAGATCAGAGAGAAGTCAGAGAGAAATGGAAGCTTCAAGGCTTGTTTATTCCAAAGGAGAGAATTTAGCCTTGGTGCTGGATAATGTGAGTTGCGGGGTTGAATAGGAAACCATTTAACATAAACTCAGTATGTGCTCTCTCTTCAAGTTGCAAATGAAAACCCCAGAAGTTATATACTTACAAAGCACATGGGAAAGGAATCACAATTTTACTATTTAAATGTAAATAATATATACTTTGGCCAGCCGGGAAAAATCCTTGGTCTTCAAAAGTTCCTTTAAACCATGAAAGCAGCTCCTGGGGTACTGAGGTGCTTGTGGAACTATCTGCCTGGTGGTGTGACTCTGTGCCAGATTTGACAGTGGTCGTACCATTGTCTAGTTGATCATAAGCTAACCAGAAATGGGGAGAGAACTGCTGCAGGGACATATGGCTAATCATAACAAGTAGTTCTGAGCATTTTCTTTACTAGAGCCTTTGTTGAAGTTTAAGATGCGTTTTTCAGTGATTCAAATATGCAAAATTGAAATGTTGGAGCTACTTATATATGGGTCTGTGGCTTTCAGCGTATGGGTCTAGAGGTTATAGATAGCATGGGAAAGCTAAAAATAACATAGACAACATTTTGGTCAGTATATTTTGGAAGGGAAGTCTGTATTATCAACCGGATTTTGGCGATAAGTCTGCTAGGGTTTGTTTGGAATGGTGATCTTGCACAGCAAAGATTTCTAGATCTGACAGAGGCTCTGAAGGGACTTTTGAATCAGCTTTGATAGCACGTGGAGCATCAGTGATGCAGCTGGTAGAAAAGTCCAAGGCTTGAAGAGGGCCATAGAAGCAAGGTTGAAGAAGACCTGGGTAACACAAAAAGGCCCAGCTGCATGCATCTGTGTGCCTTCTAGAAAGACAGTGAAGCACCTGACTTTACTCCAAAACAGGAGTTTTCACTAAATGCAAAGAACAACTATGACACAAATAGATTTTTTAACAAAAAAACCCCAGTCATGAGTGCTTTGAGGAATCTACCCCACCAGAACCTTAAAAGCGTGAGCAAATTGAAGCTTCTTCAGTAACTTCTAGGAAGACAGAAGAGTAATGCTGTTGGGATGTAATGAATCCCACTCCTGAGTTTCCAGATGCAAAACTGTTTAGCGTCCCAGGTTTTTTTTAGAGTTTACTGTGCTTGTCTGCATAGGTTCCTAAAGGCCTGATACCTTTCACTCCAGGTGATCTCAACCAGCAATTGTCTACCATAAAAAAAGAGTAGACAGTCCTTAACCTCATAACCTTATGTGTCACATACAGCAAGAAACCTGGGAGGATGAACAGGAACAGATTCCAGCTCAGCTGGGCAGCTGCAGGGCAAATGTAACACCTTGTGTTCATTTCCTCTTTATACCCTTTGGGAAGCAGCAGTATGAATGCTTGGGTGGTGGGGAAGTTTTTCGTATGGATGTAAAAGAAAAAGGATGAAGGCTAAGTTTAGGATTTAGGTACCTGGTTTCATTCTTGTAATGTGTGTTACAAATGAGTAGGTCAGAGATTGGCATCCCTTTTGTTGCTGCAATGCTAAAATTGTGGCATTTTGTCTGATTTAATTCCAGGACCAGAAACCACAAGGAGGGCAGGCTGTTAGGGTTTACTCTGTATGTGGTAATGCAGGAGGGAAAAGACACGTGAAATGGAATGCTCCCTCCACTCTCCTGCTTACCTGGAGGTGGAAAAGGGTTTCACATAATGGATTCCATCCTCCTGCATGGAGCCTTTGCTTTCAGAAGTACTGAACTACTTTATCATCTGCATCATTAGGATTGTCTAGCTGTGTCTTTTCTTTCTTCTGAAGTTTTCCTATTAGGATTTTCTAGGAACCTTGACAACCTATACAGATGATGTAAAAGAAACTAGCTAACTTGGCGCATTCTTGAACTTGCTTTCTGTTTATTTCTTTTGCATCTCCAGCCCTAAGTGTTGCTAAAACGCAAGTGGTAAGTGTGAACTTTTCCCTGACACAGAGAATTTTCTGACAAAATTTTGGCAAGGTGATGAAACCTCTGTTTTCCTCTGTCCTTGCTTTGTTGTACAGTACTGTGTGAGTACATGTAACTGACAATAATCTACTGCAATCTCTAAACCTATGTTATGCAAACAGTTCTACATCTTCCTGTTTCTTTTCTGTGCAGGAAATCACTTATAAACAAGCACAAATTGCTACTATAATACTGTGAAACACTGAGACTATTTACACTGCATGTAAATGATTAGGTTAGAAGGCCAGTTCCTCTTTGCTTCCTGCATAATCAATGGAGAAAGCTGAACTCCCTCTTAATATTGGGGTTTGAATCACTCTGCAGAAACCTCTCTCTTTCCACTGTTACATAATGAACGTGATCCCCCGAGTGAGACACCTTACATTCATGCTAAATTTAAGCAGTGTACATGCCCCTGTTGTTTTCAGTTGTACCTACCCCCTCTGCACCTGTCTGAAAGGACTGAAACTTTCATCTAATTATGAAGAAGAACCTGTGAAGAGAGTTAGGGGTTTCAATGAAGAAAGAGCATCGGGCTTTGTTTGAAGTTGTTAGGCTCTCACAGTGGCACGGCACAGCGGTGTGCTTCTCACCGTCTGCATTGCTGAGTACATTGTGTCAAATAATGAGGCCACCTTTGCACAGGCAATCACAAGCTCTGTGGAGCTGTAATGTATGACATGGTATTTAAGAAAAGCATTAAGAGTTATGCATGAAAGACAGGATCCTTCTTACTTCCTGGCAGCCCATCAAATCTTGACCTCATTCCAGGAAGAAAGCAACCTGTGAAAACATCAGCTCCTGTCAGCAGTTGCAACTTGGAGAGAGCAGCACATGCTCCATATGCTGAGGAGTTGTGGAAATCCGTAGAGCATCATGTACTTGTGCTTAAAAGCATCTGTCCTTATACCTCCGCTCTGATGCATGTACCCAGAAACGTAAGTGTTTACTTGGCATTCCCCATGTGGTCAATGTGGTCACTGTGAACGCCACAGGTGAAAGCTGGGTGTAAACTCTGGAGTGTTGCGGCTTCCTCACAAATTTTGATGGTTTTGCATACTATTGAAGACCTCATTCGAGGTAAATATTAAAGTGATCAATTCCTTCATTCATCTTACACCTGAAAGTTTACTGATACTGAAGGACAAAACTGGGAGATGAGTTGACAGGGTGGTGCTATATCACAGAGGTGTGAGCGGAGGACCTGAGGTCGTCTGGTATTGGGACTATCTTCTCCTTCAGACCTCAGCAACTTGTCACATTAGGCTATATTATGTCAAATTGTGTCACTGTAGAACCCTATAAGATGTCCTTTATTTTTTTTGCACTGACTGATTTGAAGGGGGTCAATCAATGAAATCAATGACAATGAATATGGGACAGAAAAAAAAAAAAAAGCTTTCTCATGCAGCACAGCAACTTGCTGTCACAGGAGGTTACAGAAGCAAATGGTGTGAATGAATATCAATACCTGAAATGTTTAATGAGATTGCTGATCTTTGGAAAAAGTTACACATATGGGAGTATCTCTGTCTCTTCTGCTGTTGCTTCTTGGTCCTGCCTTCTTTCTTAACACATTTTCTGTATTGTGTAGCACAATATATGTTAGGAGTAATTAATTTTGTTCTGAAACTTGAGGCATGGGTTACCCCGAGAGGCAGGTCAACAGGCTTCATGCCCCCCAGAGCACGAAGTGTAGGGAGTGTAATGTGCTGGTCCAAAACCTACTGGTGCTTCTTTAGTGAAAGAATATATTCCCCCTCCATCATCTGTACTAAATATCCCCTCTCTGCCCCTGCATTACTAAGAAATTCTGTGCAGCAAAAGGTAACTTTCAGTAATCAGTGCACAATGTTCCTATTGCAGCTACTAAAGTGAACAATAAGCCATTTTCCCTGAGCCCCATAATGAAATGGCCTTGTGAATTCCTAAATACTTGAAAATGTATGCTGTGTTGAGGAACTGTTGACAACTTCGAGTTATTCAGTACCTCTCTGCATCTAGTTTAGCTTTTCCAAAGTTCATGAAGCTATTGTGATAGAATGGAAGTTATCCTGCCATGACCTAAATGCTGTTTTGCTCCAGGCTCAGTATGCTCCTTGTTATTAATCCTATCATAGAAAGCCTTGAATAACCTGACTCGAGTCTCTCAGTGATGAGCAGTACTGGGTTATGCACCATTTTGATCATGAACTCTTGTACATGAAAATACCCTGGGAGTGTCTGCTTTGAGTGTGTGTATGTGCAGAATTACAAGACCCATAGTTTCTGCCTTCTGGATCTACAGGGATAAATCTTAAGTTTAGCAGAGAATTCTATGTATTTGTTATATTAACTGAATTATCTTCTAGCTAGTAAACAAGGGCTTTTATTAGAAACAGGCAATATTTTATGAGATCTTAGAATTCCTTCTCCCTAATGTTTGTGTGTTGCTATATAAACACGCTACCCCTGTGCACGTCACCAGTCTTGTGGCATTTCTGTAGGACTTGTTTCTAACTACCCTTCAATGAGATTTTCATTTCAGAGAAGAATTAACTTATCTCCCAGGTCATTTGTGTTTTACTTAAGCCTCCTTCTCATACTTGAATAACAGTAATCTACTCAAAGTTGCTGAAATCCATTTTGAAGTCCTTAATTATTGTAATGTATGAAGAGGTCACATACTAATATGAGTATTGAGGCTGCTATAAGACTCAAAAGCGAGAAGAGGAGGGATCTGTAACTGATACCTGTCCTTGATAACCACAGGCTTTGACATTTTGGGCAGTCAGGAGACACGGATACCATTTAAAAGTGAGAACAAGGAAAGCTATTATGAATCAGACGATACGCTACATACTGGGCAAAATGCACTGGCAGGCAGTAGATCTGAAGAGTCACAAAAAGAGGTGGATAAATTCAGAATCTCTGAACTTGGATCTTTTTTCCAGTCTTGGCCCAGCCTCCCTTTGAAGTCATGTGAATTCTTTGCATTCATAACACCTTTGGCAGAGTTCCAGGTTTGGCAGAGTTCCACATGGTGGGGAGTGTTGATCTGCTGGGGGGCAGGAGGCTCTGCAGAGGGGTCTGGGCAGGCTGGATCGATGGGCAGAGGCTGTTGTGTGAGGTTCAACAAGGCTCAGTGCCGGGTCCTGCACTTGGGTCACAACAACCCCACACAGCGTGGCAGGCTTGGGGAAGAGCTGCTGGAAAGCTGCCCTGTGAGAAAGGGCCTGGGGGTGCTGGCTGACAACTGGCTGAACACGAGCCAGCAGTGTGCCCAGGTGGCCAAGAAGACCAACAGCATCTGGCTTGTATCTGAAACAGTGTGGCCAGCAGGACCAGGGCAGTGACCGTCCCCCTGTCCTTGGCACTGGTGAGGTTTTGGGCCCCTCACTACAAGAGGGACGTTGAGGTGCTGGAGCACGTCCAGAGATGGGCAATGGAGCTGGTGAAGGGGCTGGAGCACAAGTGTTATAAGGAGGGAACTGGGGTTGTTTAGCCTGGAGAAAAGGAGGCTGAGGGGAGACCTTATCGCTCCCTACAGCTGCCTGACAGGAGGTTGTAGGCGGGTGGGGGTCAGTCTCTTCTCCCAAGTAACAAGTGACAGGACAGGAGAAATGGCCTCAAGGGATGTTTAGGTTAGATATTTGGAAAATTTTCTTCACCGAATGTGTGGTCAAGCATTGGAACAGGCTGCCTAAGGAAGTGGTGGAATCATCTTCCCTTGAAGTGTTTAACAAGCCTGTAGATGCAGTGCTTAGTGACATGGTTTAGTGGTGGACTTGGCAGTCCTGGGTTAATGGTTGGACTTGATGATCTTAAAGGTCTTTTCCAACCTAAATGATTCTACATCTGTTTTCTGTTACATGAAGAACAACCTCCTTTTGCTTGTTTGAACATAGCTTTCACAGGCTTTATCTAATGACCTCTCATTCTTATATTGGAGAAGATGAACAGTCCATTTCTGCCCAGCCCCTCCAGATTACTCAAGGTTTTATAGGCCCCTAAAATAATTTCTACATCAACTCTTTATGAAGTTGAAGTCCTAAAGAGTCTGTATGAGTCTTCCTCATACGAAATTTTTCCATGTTGTCTCCCTGAATCTTTTCCAATTCTAATAGACTCCTTTCTGACATGAATTGTCCTCATTGGGTAAAAAGCAGGATTAGAATCTGAATTTCCTTGTGGATTTTAGTTCTAAGGATGTATGTTGGTCCCATCTAATATCTGCATTTCAACATGGTTGTTCTGAAGAGTATACTGTGTTGGTGATGTGAGGGTGAACTGCCCCTTTCCCTCATTAGGTTATGCTTCATCAGTGTTTTAAGAAACAGGAAACCCAAAGGAAAATGGAGGCAAAAGCTCTAATTACATCATGATCACAAATCCTTGAAAATGAGTGGGGGCTGATGACGTTTTTCAATGTGGGATATACTAATGACCTTAGCAGGCTTCATCTCTGAGCCAGTTTTACGAGCATTCCCTTCTGAGCTGTTTCAGCAGGACCTGCTAACCAAGCAAACACCTGCAGTAGATATGCAATGCACTAGGTAAACTCAGTTTGTTTTCTGAAGTCGAGTTTCAACCATCTGCAGCCATTTATTTTGGTTCCATCAGTTTGCATGAAAAACATTGTCAAAATGCAAAAGCCTACAACTGGCACAATGTTATTTTTTTGCTGCCAGTACATCCCAGAATGTGGACTCAGTGCCCTGGGGTGGTTTGTTGTTTGTTGTTTTTTTTTTTCTATGGGAGACTTCATTCCATAGCAACCAAAACACAATTGGATCCCAAACAACATCCTAAATATTAAAAGACTCTGGCTTGTCTGCTACTAATGGAATCCCCAGCTCCTATGTTACTTGTTAAAACCCTTAAGCTAACAAGGCACTCATACAAACTCTGGCCTTGGGCTGACACATACAAAAAAATCATCCAAACCTGATCAAACTCAGTTTAAAAATTGAACAATTAAAAAAATAAATAGCTGAAGCTTAAAAATAAAGACACAGCCTAAGGTTATATTCATGATTTAAAAATTCTTTGAAACCCTCAAAGTTTTCATGGCAAAGACAGTTTTTTAGCTTTACTACTAGCACTGGAAGTTACTCTCACTGTTACTTGGCTGAATAAGAAGAATTGTATACTGGCATCTCCCGAATAATTTTAAGAAGCAACTGTGGCATTAAGGACCAATAAAACTTGGGGTTGTTTCCATTAATAAACTTCACTGATTAAATGAGAGAGATAAGGAATAAAGGGATTAAAAAATGGAGGTCATTGTAAACAGGCCATTTAGACTATCTTTTCTCTACTTCTGAATCTTCTTTGGAAGTATGAAATGTTATTACAGTTTTCACATTTACAGACAAAACATGAACAAACAATGGCCAAACCCGCTGCCTGCAATTCTAGTCACTGGGCTTACAGAAGGAATCTGACTCTTTTCTCACAGCTGACTTTTTTTCCAGTCTCGCTTGTGTTTGGGAACAATCCACAAATCGGTGATTTAGGCTGCTCTGTGAGCCACCTAATCTTGACTCGTCTTCTAAATTCTTTTCAGTGCTAGCTGGATAATACTTGCATTGAGTTATAGCAGCCACGTGTAACCCCTTTTCCACTTCACCGGGCATGGAGGTGTTTCAGTTCCCTCAAACATTCTTCAATCTCAGCCTGAGAGTGGAAAATGCATTGGCTGTCTCATTTGTTCTAAATGCTCTAAACATTGTGCTAAAATGATTGCCTATTATTAGAAGCTTTGTGAGGCGTAAGTCCCCAAAAGACTGTATTCAACTGTCCTTTTCAGTCTGTGCCTGCTCACAGGAGTGTCTGCTGCTTCAGAGCCCACCACTCTCAAATATCTCACCAGACGAGGTCTAAGCCGCTTCGTTGTTGCCCTCCTGTTGGATTGTATTTGCCTGTATCTTTTCACTACCCTCACCTTGCATCATAGTTATGTTTTCCCACTGCATCACTTCACTAACTTGACCAGCAATCCTTGCTGGGACATCTGTACCATGTATTCATTTCTGACCCCAAAAGCTTGGGGAAGATTAGGCTGCTCCATGACAATACTGGTGCAATCCTATTTCTGTAGAAATAATAACAGTAATAAAGTAATGTGTACTCTGCAGAGGCTTTGCCAGATGTAATGTTGTGACTGGCTATTTATCAGAGATAGAGACTATTTATTTATAATGTTATCCATACCATCTTTTTCTTTTTCCCCAGGAAAAGGACAATTCTATCAAAGGTTTCTTTTATTAAAACCCAAGTCTCCACAGAGCTCTTCCACTTCCAGACACCATGGGAAATTTCTAGGCAGTCTTACTTTTTTCTTTATATATTCCTGTAGACCTTATTTGCCTGCTAATATTTGTTGCTGTGTGTGATGTTTTAGTCCTACTTAGTTCAAATTATAATTAAGGCACTTGGGAGACAACCCAACTTTCAACTACCACCTTTGCCAGAAATTTTGAGTACGCTCAGTTCTTGACCTTGAAACTGGGAGACAAAACCACTTCCTTTGTCATCTGGTGAGATTAGAGCATAATTTCTCAAGGCTTTACAACTCCTGTATCTCATTATATGTGTGTGTGGTGCCAAATTTAACAGGATCTCTGTTGTTGGTACTTCTATGTGCTATCGTAACCTGAGCAATACTTACATAAGGTAGGACATGGTGTGTCTTCAGTAGAGGGTAAGATGGCTCTTACCTTTCCTTGAGACTTCCAATGATAAATGTTGACGGGCTTTTCACAGTTAGGATTCTTGCAATCTTCTTTCAAGTGTGGCGTAAATTAGATGCAAAAGAGGCCAATGCATTGCAGAGTCGATGGTAGGACGCTGGCAAGAAGTTTGGCATCCCAGTTTAATTTGTAGTATTTATTTCACTGCGAAGTAGTTTCGTGGCAAGTAGTTTCTTACTGTCAAAGGCACTTTCCATTCACTTCATAAATTACTATGAGCTTTGACAAGTCCTTCAAATTTGGTTTCCCCTTTCTGCGCCCCAGTGTGTTACAAAAATGGCTTGATGGATATTTTGGAAGTTGACAAGCCAGTAGATCTTTCTGAACTAAAATACATTCTAGGTTTAGCAGCATCAGAGAAGCCAAGAGGTAGAAAAGGGAGTAACGTGCAATTGTATTCAAGGATGTTTTCTTCTACAGCAATAAACCGTGAACTTTTGCACATGATCTTTGAAGAGAGGGGAAAGCTGGGTTTAAAAACAGTTCTTCCAATAATATTAGTCAAACTCTGTTGAAAATGTAACTTGTTCTGGCCTTTTTGTATATTTTTGGTTTATGACACTGTTTCATTTTATACATTTTTTATATATTTAAAACGGAGAGATTCTTATTCATTGTTTTTTACTGTTATTTCCCTGTTGCCTTGGAATAATTTCCAGTAGTGTGTGCTTACTAACCCTGACTGTTAAGAAATAGTGAGATTAGACTGACTTTTTGATTTTTGTAATCTCTGTCCTCCACTTGGTTTGTTTTTCTGGTTTTCTTTTTCAAATGTATCATTTATTTGGTTCATTGTTGTACATCAGGAAAGATGCCTTGATTTTTTTTCTTTTTTTCATCAAACCAGAGCACATGGTCGTCTTATGAATCTGTGCTTTGATGTCATTAAAATTGCATTTTTTCCTTAAAAAAAATTTTCTTAAAGTTACCATTTCTTTTGACATAAATTTAATACATTAGACATCAGTTTTATTAATTAAGCTGGATGCAACATATAATAAAATGCAGTGAGGTCAGTGCCTAGCAAAGACTTTTATGAGAGAAGGCATTTGAAATGTGATTTTTAAAAGTATCTATTTATTTCTTTATCAGTGTTTCTAAAACAAGTTTGGCCCAACTGACAAGCTTGAGTGGACTCCACAATTTAAATCTTAGTCCTAGTATATTATGGTGGTCTTTCAACTTCAGCTACTTTCCTGATGAAGGTACTGCTTGAACAGGTTCTGCTTGTGATAGTAAGCAGAAACGGGGCTTTTAGTAAGGTAATGAATCAGGTAAGGGCAAAGGGAGATCCTCAACATTTACTGGGTGGTTTTTGTCTGAACAGAATCTGAGTAGGAACATCAGGGTGTGCCCCATGATCCAGATGAATAATGTTAATAATGCTTTAGAGGAAACCAGCATCTATTTTATGGCTAATCACCATCTAGGATATAAAGCCCTGCTGTTTTCAGTATGCAGTATTGGTCAAGACTTTGTCCCCCATGCTTTGTGAAGAGGGTCCTGTGATCTTTAGTATCCATCTGGATCATCAAGAGAAATCCAGATCAGATGAGTGTTTAATTTCTCATTTGAAGGGTGTCATTTCCAGTTTCAGCCTCACTTTCCATAATGCTGCACAGTCTTCTGGAGCTCAGTTTGACAGGGGAGTAAGGAGTTACCAGTCAGCAATATCAAAACTTTGTTCCCAGATTTTCATTATTAGGTACTTAAAAAAAAAAATATTAATGTGTGGAAATGTGAATATGAAACATTACTTAGGTAAAAGGAGAAGCTTTTCTTAAAATTAGTGTTCTAGAATACCAGCAGATGGAGAACATAACCCAGTCCCAGATATATGCCTACTGAGAATCCAATCCATTTTGTCCTTTGCTACTGTTTTGCTCTATAAATCTAAATTGAGGCTTTTCTTGTTTTTTCTTTCTTGATTTCATTTGTTACCTTGGCACTGCAGATTGTGTGACTGTACATCTTTCATAAAGTGCCTTGAGACGTCTCATCCTGATAAGGTGCTAATTAAATGGAAGTTGTTGTTAAAGTGAGACAGTGAGTAAGAGTTCAGCACTACCTGGTTTATACACTAGTTTAGTTGATGACTATAGCGACACTAAACAGGAAAGCTTCAGAAACTTATGGAATCACAAAACTTATGCTAACTTATATTAGATAGCTCTCAAAAATGTATTGATTCAGTTTGGATGTATACTGAAATGCCAGGAATGGATCTTAGGTAAGATCTCTTGAGTCACTGACAGTGTGTAAAAAATACCCAGCAGTTCTAAGGTTTTGGGGATATAGCTAGTTCTTCCTGCCTTCAGCACAGTGAGAAATTTCATGAAAACTGTCCTCATCTGAAGTCTTCTCTTTTGTAGCTGCATTGCATGTTTTGTAGTGTTAAGACTCTTTATAACAAAAAAGGTCTTATGATTGGCTTTTACTGAGATCCAGCTGAAATTCTAAGGTCCAAGGAAGGTAATCATTTGACAAATTTATGTATATGTATCTATAATCTCCTAACAGTTCCTGGAATCATATTTCACATTTGGCCTGTACGGCTTTCTTTACATAACAATTTAAGGTCACTTAGAATGCATCATTAAATGTGACCTTCCTGAAATTGTAATTGCAATCAAAAAGGTGTTATTTGTTCTGAAAGCTCTAAGAAGACACAGTCACTTACATGTATCTAATGCTTTGTAAACAAAGCTTCACTCTTGGGATAGTCAACATAATGTCTTTAGATAAAAGTGACGGTAACAACTTACTAGGTAGTAACAGGATGAGGTAAACACCCTAAAATCTGAAGGATTTATGTGAGTAATTTTTTTTTAATAATTGTGTGTTTGTTAAAATTGGGTCTATAGCTTAATGCTAAGGTAAGTGGAGTAAGGAGACTAACTTCATAAATTGCTTGAGGGACAGAAATTTATTTTTTCACTGAGATGAAAAAAGAAAAAGAAAATGGTAAACAGATGACTTGTGATTTGTGTTTTGAATTTGGTTTAAACTCTGGAGGGATTTTGTCAGTTGTTCAATTAATTTTTGCCATGCTACATATAAAAAAATCCAAAAATGTAGTATTTGGTTCTGTATTTCAGCAGTATTGGGAGCACTGGTTTGTAACAGTCCCAGATTTGGCTGAACTAGGTCTGCTACATAAAGAAGACTGGAAAAGGTGAGGCAGCCCGTTTCCATGCTTAGATCTGAAGCTGGAGCTAGGAGACATGGAGAGACAGTCAGAAGTCAGAGACACACAAACCAGAACTGACATGAAGGGTCAAGTCAGGGACCTGAAAATTCACAAATCTCTTAGTCTTTTCTGGAATGAAAGGTGCTTCAGAAAGACTGCTCTCTCCAGTCTGTCTTGCTTCTCTTCCTTGGTTATGCATTGCAGAGGTGGTAGTAGCTGTGGCCTCAATGGCTGGACAAAGGTGACTTCACTTGCTGTGGCTTGAGAGTGGCTTGACCATTTGGTAAATGTATCTTCAGTAACGTTAGCTCAGAAGGGCCTCTTCCCTTTGTATCTGTCATCTAAGAACTAAGGATTTTTATTTTGGCATGTTAGAAAGATCAATGGAAGTGATAGTTGGAAAAGACACAGCCACAGCATGTCATAGCAAAATCCAAGAACAAAAATCAAATGGAAATTTGGGAGTTGGCTTTGAATCTGCTGCTGTTATCAGAGTTCAGGTCTTGCTTTAGTATTTTCTCTGCTCTCTACAGGACCTGCACCTTTCCATCATCTTGTCTTCTTAGTGATGGATATTGTATTTGCAAAAAGAAAAAAAAAATACATTATTGTGAGAGAAGGAGGCTCAGTCTAGTTTTTTCCTCAGCGCTGTTTTCAGGACCTGAAATCTTTTAGATACAGGGGCCCAGAGCTGTTACATGATGACAGGATCGATTCAGTCAATCAGAGGGAAAACCTACTGTCAGATTCTCAGACCTTTAACCTGCTCCTCAGAATTATTAGAACTCCCAAATCTCTTTGCAGGCCTTTTCTATTAGACAGATATTCCCATGTTTTGATTTTTTTCCTCCAGAAGTAATTTTTTTTATAATTACCTTCATTGAACTGCACTTACCATCTGTGAAGTGAGAGGCACTTAAATGATTTATTAGCCTGAGTTCCTAAAATGTGCTGAACAGCATGGGATTGATCTGGCTAGTGACAAATACAGTATACACGACAATGGATAGGTGGCCAGTGTTTGATGGAGCATTGTGCTGCTCTGGTGGGGGCTTGCTCTGCAGGAGTATGTTGGCTCTCTTCCAGTTGTACAGTAGATCAATAAAGGGCAGGTGTGCCTTGGCTCAGAAATACAAAGAAATATCTTGAAGCACAGTTCTCTTGAAAAAAATCATGGGGCCCTGTAGCTCTTGTTTCTGAAATAAGTCCCCATATAATTCTCTAAAAAGCAAAGAAAACCTTTCTAGAGTCCAAAAGTTGATTCAGATTCTTTCTTCTCTGTGCACTGACTGAAATCCTGAAGGCCGAGTTTGGGCCTCACTTTGTTTCTTCTCTTGCAGATAGTATCCGTGATATGTAAGATGCTTTCCACAAACCTTTCCCCAACACTGTACAACATTGTTCGTGTTCAGTGGGGTTCAGCAGAGGTAGCACAGTATGGAGCAGAAAGCTGAGCCATATGGATCTAGCGATGAACATAATTAGAAGTCAGCAAAAGGTTGTAGGTACAAGCACACTTAAGGAGGGAAATATGCTTTCTAGCTAAGCAGGATTGGGAAGGAGGAGTATCTGCCTTTCATGCAAACAAAATCTTGTCTGTGGTAATAATAGGCAAGGGCTCCTGACTTGCATCTCCAGCTGCATTCTCATCTGACGAGCAGAGGCTGTGAGACCCTGCTACTCACAAAGCTGCATTTTGTTTCCCCATGTAGCAGACACTCACAAATTCTGCTGACCTCAGAACTCAGCAGGAGCTGAGATGAAGCAGCTCAAGACCTTCACAGCCATGAGGTGCCACCAAGCAGCTGATCTCGCAGAAGCAAGTGAGCACAGGTGAACCAGAGCCTGCTCTGTGCAGGTAGCCTGGAGGATCTTCACAGGAACATTGGCAAGGAATAGAAGGTTGCAAAGCTAACTACTTCAGTGGTGTGCTCCTGATAGAGGTTAAGCATCTGCCTTCCCCCTTCTCTCAGCACAGACTGAGAGAGTAAAAACATCCAGTGCAGACACTGTGTTAATCTTTCTCTTCACCCCACAGTTTAATGTATGCAGAGAAACACGGGACTGAGCTTAGAAAGAATAACAGAAGGGATGTGCATGTGTTGGTTTAGTCCAAGCCATGGAATAGCTTGGACCAACACTGTGATTTAACAAGCTGGGTTCCAGATCTGGCTGTATGTTGCGATCGCAAATAGAAACTGTGCTGTAGCTGGCAGGGAAGATGATGTGCAGGACTCTCCGGGAATGGTTTGTAGTAGCTGATAGCTCTGTGGCTGAAATGATGCAAGTCGACAGGAATCAGCTTCAAACCCACCCGACGGCTTTTCTGTGGCGCCAGCACTCCCCTGCAGCCTTGGGCAATACAGACCAGATGCGTGGTGTCCTGCCTGGCAGGGGAGGCACTGGCATGGGGTGGGCACACAGCAAAATCAGGCAGCAGATGAGCCAAGCAGGAACTGAGAGGGAAAGGAGGTGGGAGGAGATGTTGGAGGGCTGCATGGAGAGGATGGAGTTGGTGGGGGAGTTCTTCCCATGTCTTGGATTCAGCGTTACATGTGTGAGATAGTTAATGGCCTGGAGGCAAGTAGGAGGAAAACCCCACCATGAGGAAGTTATGCAAGATGTAGGGTCTGATCTGGGCTCCTGAAATTTCTGGGATTCAGCTGTCATTCCAAGCTGTACAACCTAGCATAGCTGTCACTATGTTTGTGCTCAGATGACCTTGAGCTAAGTTTTGGAATCTGGTAGACACTCATGTCTACCTAGGTACTGGGTGCTTGTCTTCTACTTGTGATTGTTCTTAGCAGCCCAGTTGCATCACTTTTACTTGAATCACTATGCACTTCACCTGCCAGACCACAGCTGCTGATGAATTTGTTCCTCCGCTTTTTTGAGAGTTCTCTCTCTTAAAATAAAGTTCTCTTGTCTAACACTACCTGCACTGTAGCTGTTTCTCCTCTACCTGTTCTTTTTCTATCCCGTGCCCGGTTTTCAAGGTACCCACAATGAGGCACCAGTGCAATTGAATCAGGGCTACAATCTGGGCTGCCCTGAGCTTGGAGTTAGTTCAAACTCAGACCCATGTTTATGAGGGGGGAGGTCAGACTTGGTTACCTTCAGGAAACACAAAAAGTACCAGGAAAAGAAAACCTCGGGTAATGTTCCTCTTTACTGGCTGATTTATCCATATGCCCTGAAGAGCGGTATGTGGCCAAATGGAGCTGGTGAGAAGCAGAGACAGATGGCAACACGTGATATGGAAGGAACACAGGGTTTTGCACCCAGTCAGAGATGCAAAACCAGAGCCCTGAACACTCACAATTATTTTGGTGTAGTTGACACAGTCTGATTCATTATCCAAATATCAGGATTTAGGCCAGCCTCTATTCCAAGGGTTAATTTTGGTTTCCTCTTTATTTTGAATCTGGCCTTCTTCCATAAAATGCTATTCCTTCTGACCTCCAAATGAGTAGGTCCATTCATGGCAGACAAACAGCCCAGAGGAGCCAAGTGGTGAAGAGGACAGATCTTTGCAGGTGGCAGGCCAGGGCACAGAGCAGCAACATTATGCTGCACTGAAAACTTTAAGGGTCTTTCAGCCAAAACTCACATCTCGTCCCTTTCATTTCAGAGATCCTCTCCCGGCTCCTTCCGAAACTACACCCTGGGCTGTAGAAGCTGAGGTACCAGTGTAGGTGTGTTTGCTGGAGACACTGAGCTGTGTCAGCATCGAAGTCAGGTGAGAGGTGCAGGAGCCTTAACGAGCCCTTCCCTGGTGACTGCCCGAGCTCAGCAGGGCTGGCGTGGCAGGCTGGAGCCGGGGCTCTGCGCTGGCGGCAGGGTGAGCAGTGAGGCAGGATAGCTGCCAGCTTTGTTCAGAGTTCACTCGCGGTGCTTGCTGTCCTCGGATTCAGAGGGCTTGAGAGTTCAAGGGAGGAAAAAAAACCCAAACCACAAAGAAGTGAGAAAGGGTTAGAGAAAGAGAGCAAAATATTTTTAAAGCTCTGCAACGTCAGCCCATGAGAAATGAATCTACAGGGCACAATCCAGTTTAAACTGGCTTTGGGAAACTGAGGATAGCTCACTTATGCTTAATAATTAAAGGAATGATACGCTTTCCTACTCGCTGCACTAAAGATGAGTGAGGTTTTATCTCTGCACTGCTAACAGTGCCAGTGACATGTTCATAATGCTGTAACACGTTTCTCTGCACATACAGCGGAGGAGAGGGCTTGTGGCAATGGGCCAGAATCACTTAGATCACTTTACCAGGGGCACACCGGAGACCAGGGGACCCCATCAAGGAGGCGCTTTTTCCAGTCCGTAGCACCCCATGTTGTGACATTCCTTGCACTGTTGTCCCCCTGCATTACTTCTGACGACACAAAAAATGATTGTTGTCTTTAGATATAAAAATCAGTTTAACTCAAGCCAGGGTCAAACTGCTGTCAGTGTATTCAGATGTATGTTTCAACTTAGTTTTGTCACCCTGTGAGTTGGAAAATTGCAGCTCTGGGTGAGGTGAAATCAGGGTTATAAACTTTCCTTGTGAGCAATTGAGTATGAAACAAAATCTGATTTGCTCAGATACAGGTAACATTGGGTGGCTTTTTTTCTCTTCTTTAAAGTGCAATCCTGCTTCTCCATGTTGGCTTTAAATAATTCAGTTTGGCAAAGCAGGAGGGCTTGAGAAATTTCAGAAATAATGCATGCAAAAGCCTGGCTTTTATACTCCTGATGTCTACGGGATTCTGCAGCATCCTGGCGTGATGTGTGGGTGTGTGTGTACATGTGCTTTTTTTGTACTCGCATGCATACTCACACACCCGCTCTCTCTGTATGAATTGATTATGTTACCCAAATACCTCCTAGGGATCTCTCTCTCTTTCTGTGGCTCTGGTACAATTTGTTCTTGAAATTACTCTTGGAATTGTACAGTCCTGTGTAAAACACCCCCACACTGATACAGATACAGATTGGAAGTTGATAAGCATTAAAATGAAGTGGTGTTTAAGTAATTGCTTTTCTGCGGTCAGAATATTTTCTCCTGATCATTCATTTCTCAGGAGTGATGTAGGTCCTGTCTTGGGCCAGGAGGAAGAACTAGATGACCCCACATGAGGTCCCATAAAGCCTGTGAATCTGCAATTTTGAACACAGAAAAACTGGAGGTGTCCCAACAGAGGCCAGGTTATCACTCCCCAGTTCCACACCTCTGAGACACAGGCCAGTCTCCGCTCATGGCACAGGTGCCATAGTTGGTTATCATAGGCGTTCATGCAGAGTTTACAACATCTTATCCCAGGGGAACCAAACAGGGACAGCACAGGGCCAAAAGATGGGACCGCTGGACAGGAGGGATGCAGAAACCAAGGAAACAAAGTGGAGAAGCTCCTCAAAAGGCAACAATTTTTTTTGTCAGCATAAGGAGAGATGTAAAGACAAGCCTGTGCAGAGGGCTGAACTTGTGGACTCTCAGTTCTCTGTGTCAGTCACCATTTCAAGTATTGCTTCCTCATCTCCTGGGGCAGGACACCTGCTGACTGATTGAACCTTACAATAATATATTGCCCACCTTGGTATGTTAACTTCTCACCTAGCATATTATTTCTGGTTTATGGAATTAATCTTTCAAAAACTGTCAGTGTCTCTTCTCCAGCTCAAAACACTATTGCGTTTAGCCTTTGTTCTGCTGATAGCATAGACAGTGTGTTGTATTCAGCAGTGATAAACTGTACATGCTGAACATGACCTAAATGGTAGTTAAAGGTGGCAGCATCTCCCGAGGTACTGAGTGCACCCAGGCACAAACTCTGGTTTTGTACCTTAATGCTGCTGCCAGAACATTGCTGATGCCTCTAGCATGGAATAAATATTAGCCATTGGGTATTTCTCCCAGAATGTCTTCTCTTGTACATAGTGGAAATCACCCCATATTTATCTAACTTGTGCATAAATGTAGTGGGTGGTATGTGGGGAGAATCTCACAGGTCCTCCAAGTTTCTGAAATATGCCTTTAGTTGATGTCCTCGCCTAATGAAAACATTCCGGTTTTCTCACTTCAATTAGATTTCTGGTATTTTCTATCATTGTTTTGTTCTCATACTATTTTACACAAATGGCATCTATTCTGTTTGCCATCCTTCTGTCTGACTTGTTCTATTCCCTGCTGTGCCCTTTATGTGAGGATACATGATTTCCGTGGCTTTGTCCTTAAAGAAGCATCGGCCAAAGCTGTTTGTGCCTCTGTACCTGTTTGTTTTCCTGTGCTCTCCAGTTTAAAAGCCAGCTCACAACCTTCCTGATTTTAAATACCCACAAGACTATAGTGTGATGAGTCAGAGACATCTGCCCCTCTGGCATGGGCCCCCTCTCTTCCAGAAGCATCCCTGGTTCCTCGCAAATCTGCTCTTTCAACCGTCTTCTCAGCCAGGTATTAAAAGTTGGCTTTTCTGCCTCTCTTTCCAGTCCTGCATGGGGTTACTGGGAGTGTTTTCAGAGAATATTCATTGTTTGCACTTTACTTCCCCAGAGCCTAAATTTTGCTTCCAGAATCTTTCCTGCCCTTCTGTGTATAATTTGTGCCAAGATGGACTAGGCTTGTCCCCAGTACCTCCTGAAAGCCAATTCAGACTTGTGTGAGATCTGCTGCCTTAGTCTTGGCAGTCAAGTCGCCATGTAGTCCTCTCTGGGGTCGCAGCCCCACCTGCCTACTTGTTGATGGTAGGAATGAGCTTCAGGCCTGAATTATGGTTTTACAGAGGTGCCTTACTGCTGGCAGGAAACTGATGTCTTAGTATGCAAAGAGGCCAGGTTTCAGATGTGTGTTTTTGCTTGGCATTCCCTGTTGTGCCGGCTCTTGTGTCTCGCCATCAAGTCCTTGCTAATAGTGTGCAGACATGGACCCTTGCTTAATACTCTGCATTTCAGTCTCAAGCCTGGATAGGCCGATGGCTAAGTCCCTTTCTTGAGCGCTGGCCCAACTGATTTGGAACCAGAATCAAGATTTGGAAAGACTTCTGTATTGCTTCTGGCAATGAAGGCCATCCACTGTACGTTCTGACTTCTAGATGTCTGACAGCACTCCTGGAGCAGTAGCCCTTACTAAGTTGCTCTACAAGGAGAAACCTCCAGCAGATGGGCACTAGGATCTCATGCACAACCTCCACCTTGCATGCTCTTGGGAGGTGTCACAACTTCTCATCATCAGCTCTGCGTGGTTAATGCCTGGCACCTCCTGTGTAGCATGATTTGCAGCTGAGCTCTGAACTGAGCATGTGGACGTATCCAAGGCAGCTCATGCGTTCTGGTGGTCATTGGTTTGCCACATGATTCAGTTGTCCAGCACGTGTGCTGTAGGTTGAGTGTAGTACATGGGCTCTACCTGGTTTAGAATTTTTGACAATATCCCATAGGCGTGTATGGATGGTTTGTTTTTATAATGAGTTGATCTGTAGTCAGACATATCTAAATCAGAAGACCATTTTAATCAAGACTAATGTGGAATTTATGGTGTTCTGTAGTTTGCAGTCACTTCAAGGCCTGCAAGGTCTTCTTATTTTCTGTGACAAATCTATGTTGTGTGCAACTGCAGATTTTTACATTTTTTCTCCCTCCTTTAGCTGTACTCTGCTCCCTTCCTCCAAGCACCAGACTATGTACGAAGTACCTAGTAGAATCCTACCAGCTATGAAGACTCATTTGAATTCAGCACACCCCATTGTCCTGCTGAGTGTTCTATCAATGTGCCAACTTTGCTGTATTAACCCAGGAGCAAGGGAAACTGCAAGTCAGTCAATCCTTGGGCTACAACATGTTTATTTTATTTAATGAAGTTTGAGTCATTTTATGGAAGAACTGGGCTGCAGTTCCAGCTGAGCCCTTTTGAACCTGCGAATTCCTTTCTGCTGCACACCTCTGGGGTGTGCAGCCAAAAATGTAAATTAATTAAGACAAAGAGGAGAGATATTCCTGACATGGTTATTCTTCTGTCTTGTTAGGGCACTGATGCTCAGGCAATACTGGGAGAAGCTGCAATATTATCACTTCACTCATCACAATAACATTAGTCATTTTCTTGGGGAGATCTGTGGCAAGTAGCTGTTGACCACCTTAACAGTTTCTAGAATTTCTGCCTCTCAGCAAAATCACCCTTTCCTGCAGTACTTTGGTATGCAATATCATAAATTAACTAATGAGATTTTTTTTTTTCTTCTGGACATATCTAAAACATCAAAGGTATTTTTCTGGAAAAATAACTCAAGAAACAATGGGTCAAAATCGGAGAGGTGCACAACTGGCATATCCCTGTGATGACTGTGGCCCAACCACATTGCTTTTTTAACTTTGCCATCCTTCTCTGTCTCATGTAATCATAAATAAGTTAAGTGCTTTGCAATCTGTGGACTGTGTTTTTTCACATGACCACCATCTGAGCTGCTATTTCTCTGGCCTTTTGTACCTCTCTTTGTTGTTTGGTTACTGGTAGTTGTCTCTCTGGTGGTGTTTGATTTTAGTTTTCTCTCTTGATTCCACAACAAGTAACACCTAGAAACTTTCCCTAATTTTATCTTTGAGGTTTACACTTCTCTTAGCCCTAACAAACATATCTGAATTCTACAGTTTATTCTTGTCAATACACTGTATTTTGCATTTAACAAGTGAGTGCTAGTCTACAGGAGGAGATTTTAGTCAGGAATAACTCTGGATTATCACTCCACGGAAGCTCACATTTAGGGCTCATTGCTCTTTGGAAATGGATGCAGATTATTTGCACTGTTATTCCAGAATCTTTCTTGCCAGGGAGTCCTGAGGCATCCTTTAAGTTTCCCCCCTCCTATTTGAACTCAGTGTCCTGTGTTAAACAAGCTTTAATTTCAGCCACCATCAAACATGGTTTCATTTTCAGTTGACATTTCTTCTTGGTGCAATGGAGGTGTGTCGGAGACAGGTCTGTCAGACTGGTTGTGTGTTAAGTGCTTCCTGAAGTTGATGGAAACCACTCCAATGACTCCAAGGACTATTGGGCCAGTCCCTGAGAGCACTGAACCAAACAATAACCAGGCTACCACTTCCTTAACCCTTCTTTTATTGTATTCCTCATCCCTGTATATTACCAGAATATCTTTCTTTTATTTTTTTTTTTCTGAGTGGTGGGTTGTTTTTTTGGCTTTTGTGCTTCTGAGATGAGAACAGGTAATTTTGAACACAGAGTCACTCTCTCATGCCTAATTTACAACATTTTTACCCCCCAGCTGAGGACAGTGAGTTCTGAAGCTTCCTGCAGGCCTTGGTTCGGTGTGTATCAGTCTGATGTGCTGCTTCACTTGGCTTGCTCTGCTCATGGGTAATTTGCTAAGTGATAATCATGGCCTGCAAGGAATGCCAACCCTGTCGTTCATGCTGTTCCAGTTCATGGCTTCATTTCGTCTGGAAAAGCCACAGTGTCAGCTAGCTACTAGTGGACTTTCTAGCTTTCCCTGCTTAAAATAGGCACTTGTCTCTTCAACTCTTTTGTGTAAGTGAAAGACATTGTACGAGGTTTTTAAAATTGAATTTTTTAAAATTTTATGTATTAAATCTGAGGCGATACTCTCTTCATTCCGTGATCTGGGAGAAGATATGTGTATCACAGGTTGTTGTTGGTCTATGGAGCGTGGAAGCCTGCCCGTGAATTAGATTGTCAGAACTCAGAGTGGTTTGAGATGGGCTTATAGGTAAGGGTGAAAGAAAGAGAGAAAAACAAGTAGCTAAAAGCACAGAGGAATCAGAAATGCTAAGAAGCAGTAAATCCTGACTTCATTCCAGCAGTGAAAATCTGCTTATCTCAGCCCCCATCCATGTCAAAATACTTGCATTAATTTTCGTTACAAGGAAAACTGAAGCTTTAAAATTACATGATCACAGTAATAGCCAGTTTGGCAACATCCTGACCACTGCTCTCTAGCCCTTTCCTCTTCTCCTGCGAGCTTTTTGTACCTCTGTAATCCCACCCTTATACTAACTCTTCCCATTCCCATTTGCCTTTTGCCTTTCATCTACCATATGTGGCCTCATAGCCCCTCTCATCTCTAGTAACTTTCCACGTCCTTTAATTTTAATTCTCACCAAGGAAAGGGATCCACCAGTGCTGAAATGTGAAGTTCAGCTAATGCAGCTATGCAATGGCAACTTGTTTATAACTTGTTCAGCTTTTGCTAGTCTAGGCTGTTGCTTTAAGGGAAGGCATAGGGACACCATGAGACTGGAGAGGTGAAGTCTTACTGCACATCACTTAAAGGTAAGACTTGCACCCCTGGAGTATACAGGGCTTCTGGCTCTTCAGGCACCTCAACTGGCAGTGGTCTGAAGTGGACTTTAAAATACATCTTCTGGTCAACTCAGTGAGACCTGACTGAACTTTGCTTATATAACGTTATGCTATGTTGTACTTGCGACCCTACTGGAAAGATCTGGAGGGTGTGTCTGCAGTGTAGTTTTGACCCCTCTCCATGGATGGCCAATACGCATGGTTACTGGGGGCAGTCAGTGATGGATAAGCAGGAAATTCAAAACTATTATTTCTCTTCTAATCATGGCCCAAAGGAAGCTGTGGGGAAAAAGAAAATCTCTTGCTGCAGGAATGATTGTCAGATGGTGTCTGACAAACGAGGTTCACTTCCAGCATTTGTTACTGTGCAGTAGATTCAATAACAATTTTGGGGAGGGTTGCTTTGATTTAGCGTGCACAGTGCTCATGGAAAACCAGGCTTCAGAGGTGCCTTGTGTCTGTCCCAACCTGGCAGTGTGCTAGAGCTCCTGGGTTTCCAGACTGGAGCTGGGAAGATGTAGAAGTGAGTAACCTTTGGAGGATGGTGCTGGTTTAGTTCCTTGTTGAACAGCAGGTCTATTTAGTTGCTTACAGACACCTGGGCTCTGTAGAATATAGATTCAAACCTATGTTTGCTCAGTTCTCCCTCTTCTACCTTTCCACACTAACATTCATCAGGGTTCTAAAAACTCATTAAAACTTTTGTGTGCAATTAGTAAGAGCAACAGACTGCTTTCGTGAGTGGGGAAGCAAAAGACATAGGAAGGACCAAGGTCAACAGCATCAGGCTTTTGGGTGCTTCTCTCTTGCTGTTGTACAAAGTGCAGCACAGCTGGAAAAGCCTCCAGGAGGTATGTCATAATCTGGCTTAAACAAACAGGGCTCCTGTAACATCACTGGGAAGACACCAGTTTAGGCCAGCTGGGAAGCTGGTCGTAGCCCTTTGGACCCTGTGCATAATCTGAGCCTCTCTGCACAGCACAAGAGATTTTCTTTTGAAACTGTCTGCGGGAACATGAGATGCAGATACGTTCTGAGCCATGTTGTGCTGGAGCAGGAGTGAGGCTGGCTCACTGCTCCCAGGTGTGACCGTGCGCCCTGCGCCCTGGATGAAGAAATAAATAAAAAGGCAAAAGCCCCGGCTGCGGTGCAGGCAGGTGCGGGTGGGTGGGTGGCAGTGGTGCGCTGTGGGCCTGGTGCGATGCGGTGTGGGCTGGTGGCTGTGGTGCAATGCAGAGCAGTGGTGTGGTGCGGTGTGGCTGTGGTGTGATGCGGTGCATGCTGGTGGCTGTGGTGCAATGCAGAGCAGAGGTGTGGTGTGGTGCAGTTCGGACCCGGTGCGATGCGGTGTGGACTGGTGGCTGTGGTGCGATGCGGAGCAGCGGTGCGGTTTAGGACTGCTACAATGTGGTGCGGGCTGGTGGCTGCGGTGCAATGCGGTGCAGTGTGGACTGGTGGCTGTGGTGTGATGAGGAGCAGCGGTGCAGTGCGGGCTGGTGGCTGTGGTGCAATGCAGAGCAGCGGCGCGGTGCGGTGCAGTTCGGACCCGGTGCGATGCGGTGTGGACTGGTGGCTGTGGTGCGATGCGGAGCAGCGGCGTGGTGCGGTGTAGAACTGCTACAATGTGGTGCGGGCTGATGGCTGCGATGCGGGCGGGCTGGTGGCTGCGGTGCGATGCGGTGCAGTGTGGACTGGTGGCTGCGGTGCGATAAGGAGCAGCGGTGCGGTGCGGGCTGGTGGCTGTGGTGCAATGCAGAGCAGCAGTGTGGTGCAGTGTGGGCTGGTGGCTGTGCTGCAGTGCAGAGCAGTGGTGCGGTGCAGTGCGGTGCGGGCTGGTGGCTGTGGTGCAATGCAGAGCAGCGGTGTGGTGCGGTGTGGCTGTGGTGCGATGCGGTGCATGCTGGTGGCTGTGGTGCAATGCAGAGCAGTGGTGCGGTGCAGTGCGGTGCATGCTGGTGGCTGTGGTGCAATGCAGAGCAGCGGTGCGGTGCAGTGCGGTGCATGCTGGTGGCTGTGGTGCAATGCAGAGCAGCGGTGTGGTGCGGTGTGGCTGTGGTGCGATGCGGTGCATGCTGGTGGCTGTGGTGCAATGCAGAGCAGCGGTGCGGTGCAGTGCGGTGCATGCTGGTGGCTGTGGTGCAATGCAGAGCAGCGGTGCGGTGCAGTGCGGTGCATGCTGGTGGCTGTGGTGCAATGCAGAGCAGCGGTGCGGTGCAGTGCGGTGCATGCTGGTGGCTGCGGTGCAATGCAGAGCAGCGGCGCGGTGCGGTGCCGTTCGGACCCGGTGCGATGCGGTGTGGACTGGTGGCTGTGGTGCGATGCGGAGCGGAGCAGCGGCGCGGTGCGGTGCCGGCCTGCTACAATGCGGTGCGGGCTGGTGGCTGCGGTGCGACGCGGAGCAGCGGGGCGGGGCGGGCCCGGTGCGGCGGCAGCGAGCGCTGGGCGGCGGCGGGCGCGCGGCTGCCGGTAACACTAGAGGTCACTCTGTGACCAGGGATGGAGCCTGGCGTCCGGGGCCTCCGGGAGGTCAGCGGCTGCTAATCCGTATAAATTGCTGAACTACAAGCAAAATTTGTACCTAATTATGAAGCGCTTTGATGCGGCATTGCTTCTATCCTAACTTCAGAGTGCCGATTTCCGACCGGGGGAAAAACCCACCCCGAAGTGGCGGGCTGGGAAGAGCCCCCCGAGCAAGGCCGGGGTGTCGGGCACAGGCCGGGGACCGTCACAAGGGCCGGTGGGGACCGTGCGCCCCGCGGCCCTTCCGAGCGGGATCTACCTGCTCCCTCCTCCGCACCGCTGGCAGCTGCCTTATCGGCACGCTCAGGAATTCATTTAGCTGATACTGCCTAGCAAGCCTAGGGGTAAAGATGGATTTAACACAGTCACTAGACATCTGTGTGCTAAACTCACTGGCTGTGGAACCTATATCAAACGGATTTAATTTTATTCCCTAATAATCCCCTTTCTCTCAAACAGGTCAGACGAGAGAGGCTGCTGCTACTGCCGCAGCTCCCGGCTTCGCTGGTGGCGATGTTATTGGTTTCAGGGCTGGTCAGTCATGCAAGACATCTGTCTCATCTTGGTGAAAAGTTTTCCTTTTAATATTATTTTATTGAACTTGTTCACTTTGGCCACTCAAAAAAAGAAGGCATCTCTGCTTTTCAGTTCCCTGAAACACCTCTGTGAAAGTTATTCTGAGGGAAAGATTTCAATGATTTCTTCTCCTACCCCTGAAGAGACAGATAATTTTGGCTCAGCTGAACCTACCTGGAAGTTGGCTGCATAGTTATTAATTAATTCTGTTCGAAAAACAAGAATAAGAAAAACAGTTTAAAAAATTTTAACCTTTTCCGTTGCAAAATATACCTCATTTTGACCAATAAAGAAAGCATGTTCTCACCCTTCCCCCAGCCTCCCAAAGGATCAAAGGTGAAACACCTGATATAAGACTGAACAAAACATTTTAGTTGACCTAAAGCATTTTTCCTAAGTTTTTGGGTTCCCCCTCCCCTTCAGCCATAAAAGGCAAAGCCAGATATTTGCACAGCTTTATTCGTAAGCCTCCTCTTAGCTCCTGTGGAGGCCAGGTGTCTGCTGGCAGGGGAGGGAATATGCCCCACATCCTTTTTTCTCCATGGAACATACCATTAATGACCCAATTTCACTGGAGGTTTCTAATGCTCTCACAAGAGTTTCGTGGCATGAGGAGGCTTTGCACTTCCCCCATTAGGGCGGGTACCTGGTTGTGGCTGGATTCTAGGGTAGTGCAAACATCTCACAAATCTAGCCAGAAATAATTGGGATAACAGGGACTCCTTAGTCTTTGTTCACTCGGGGGTCACAGGACGTCAGATTTGGCTTTGCTATTGAAGTCGGCTAATGTACTGGAAATGCCTTCATTTTCTCCCTCTGGAGGCATGGGTTCAAATCTGCCATAAATTACAAGTGACACGGGTTCAGTAGTCTTAATTAAATCCCACGAGGTTATTTTTGTGTGTCAACACTCCCCTTCTCCTCCCTTCTGCACTGTTTGGAGGGATGGAAGGGCAAGGAGGACTCCAGCACCATAGGTGGAAGTTCTCAGTGCAGCATTTAAGTGCTGGAAGTAGCTCAGGGCTGCGGATATGCCCAGACTTTTATCTGGGTATCAGTCTTCCATTGAACTTGTAATGTAGTGTATATTCTTCGTACATTTAAAGCATTCAATTCTGTGCAAGATCGTTATTCCTTGTAGGGAGATAACTGGCTATAGAGGATTTCTGTTATCTACAGCATCTCTCCAGCCTGGAATTCATTGATTTCCGATCTATGTTCTAAAGGTGCAGAATAGGGGTGATCAATGCTACAGTGCTGATGTGAATAAAGCGTGCCCCCTAATCTGCATTATCAATGGCCCGCTTCCTGATATCTTGAGCTGACCTGGTCATGACTGTCTCTTGGATAAATACACTGACTGTTGCCAACATGTCTTGAAAGCCTTTAAAATAGGAACGAATCAGGTTCAGTGTAGCTTTTCCAGGGAGTGGCTAGGCTGATTCAAACCTCTTTTAAGCTAATGCTTGTGTAAAGGCACTGTATGTTGCTAGCATTTCTCTTAGGTTGGATTTAAATTAAAAACATCAGTTGGTCTCCTGATTTTCCTAGCAGCATACTTAAAAAAGAAAAAAAAAAAGAAAAAAAAAAAAAAGGAAAGTTAGCCTCCCTGCCCCAATCCCCAGAACATGCTTAGAGAAGAACTGTTTAGAGAGCAGGTTTTTATTTAATAAACAGTGATCAATTGAATTGATTAACCATGAACACATTACAGCAGTTTGTTGTTGCTGCTGCTGATAATTGCAGTTCATGTGCATGAGAATATTAAATGGCTGTTTGCAGGATCATTTTCATGCTCTTTTCATTTAACAGAATGGAGAAAACAACAACTGTTGACAGTGATTTTGGTTAAACTCAGGCGCTGCAGACTGTGCCCTCAGGATGCCTGTGCAATAACTCTATCAATTGTGGCCATTTACTCTGCACTTCCAGACATTTCTGCAAACCTTGCAGCTGTTTTTTTACTAATTTGCTTGGTAATTAGATCTTATCATGCTGGCTCCATGGCTTTACATAAACTCTAAGCATTTGGAGCTGCCATGTAAGACATTTTAGAGTTGTCTGTGTCGGTTTGTGCTGCACTGGAAAGACTGAGGTGCTCTCTAACAGCAGTAGAAACAGGGAAGCAGCTGTAACAAATGAGTTCCTGCTGATTTAAGGTTTCCATAGAGGAAAGGAGTTCCTTCACTTAACAACTGGAAGTGAAGCGGCATTGATGGGTTTCAGCCTGCTAGATGCTGAGCAGAAACCAGGACCTCTGTTTCTACCCTCTCTTTTACCCTCCAAATACGCATCTTTGTTTTCAGTAGGAATTCAGGGCTTCAGTAAAAGTATTTTACTATTTTAGATGTCTCATTGATGATAAGGAGAAGAATATCATGATCCTGTAAGCTCAGAGTCAAGAGTTGGTATCAGTCATGCCCAAACAATACGAATGGAAAGACAGTGAGCCCCTTTGTGGTAGCAAGTCACCTTGGAATGGCTTTATGCAGTGGTATGTGTAGTACAGTTTGGGAACTGTGGATCTAGATGCTGCTACTGGTGGAATGACCTTACTGACACAGACCTATTGATCTCCAAGGAGAAAGTGCTCTGCCAGTGACTGCTCAGCTGGGCCCTGTTCAAAGGCCATAGCATCTTATGATCTTCCTGTATCAAAAGGAAAGGATAAATAATTTCTGTGCAAGCTAACAATTTGAAGTGAAACAGATTTGTTCCATGGCTAAAGACATGGGGGCCTTTAAGATCTCTTCCAGTTTGATCTCTCCAGTATGGTGAGGCTGTAGAAGTTTCCCTATGACACTACACTGGTCCAGCCACACCGAACCTCAGGGCGGTGCAGATGGGGAAAAAATACTTCAGTAACTGGATGCAAGCAACCTCAGAGCCTGATGCAGTCTTCACCATGTAGAGCAATTCGGCTTGCCAGTCCTGGGCTAACATGGCTAAACACTGATAAACCTCATGGTTGGGGCCATGTGTGCTTACTGAGATATAGCCATCTCCTAGCAGTGGCCCTGCAGTATTCAGCTCCTGGTGCAGTGTGAAATGGTTGCAGGTCAGAAGAGTGTCACATGTGCCCCTGGTGACTGGCAGCTAGCTATGAACCCAAAAGATTTTTATTTTCAGATCACATCTTTGGTTCTGCCAGTTCTGTGCTGTGCCAGGGAGAGGCAGAATATGGTTTTGTTTCAGGGTTGTTTTTTGCTGTCTGTAGATCACTTCAGTCACAATATGGTTTTCTGTTTCATACTTGGTGTGCTTTGCACTTCTCCCAGGAGTATGAGCTAGGCTGCTTGTGCTGCAGAAAAGTGTCTTTGCTCTTATGAATTGAGAGACGTACCTTGTAACATCGGTGAAGGTCCCGTAAATGGTAACATTGCAAGGTTTGAAGCTCTGGAGTTCCACCTAGTTATGGATGAAACTTGATTAACAGGACCCCGAAGAGAGCCTGAATGTAACAGATGTCAGAGTAACGTGTAATTCCTAAGCTTTTTTGTGTTTAAACAAATCATTACCAAATTTTGCAAGAAAATCTCATGAAGGGTGCAAAAATATCACGGGAAGAGGCAGCTTTTCCAGATGGGCTTTGAGGGCTTTGGTGCTTGTGTCTGACAGGTGATACTGGCAGATGTCATCGTAAAGATATTTTTGTCACTTGTAAAGGCCGTAGTAGTAATGCAATAGCTGTGAAGGTCTAAAGAGGTATGTGAGGTGATGTCTACAGGGAGAAGGGATAAATTTTATTAGATAACTGATATAGTTGGGAAAAAACAGATATACTTTTGAGGACAGGAGCCCTACTTTCTGGAAGTTTTCTGGAGTTCTGGAAAGTTACAGCTCAAGGGCTATACAGGTCTTTTGGAATTCACCTTTGACTTTACAATGAGGCTTTCAAAAGGGTGCCATAGTTCTGGGCATTTTTTTGAGGCAGAACTCCTATACCCTTTGCTTAAATTGGTGCTTAAATTGGTACTCCAGTGGAGCTGATCTCTGAAGACTGACTAAGATCTGCCTGGGGCACAGTGGGAGAATGCCTTCGGGACCCTTAGGTCTGTTCCCTTCAGAGGAAGTTTTGCCCTGATTCCCTGCTTGCCACGAAGGATACTAGTAAAAATGGCAGACGTGGTTCCATTAGAAGCATTAGAAAAGTCTGCGCAGGTGATCTTTCCTCGTCCATTACTTCCAAAAAGTTTCTATAACATGTTATATGCAGTATCATCATCTCAGTGAAATCACAGCTATACCTTAGTTTGTACTTGTGCCAAAAATGATATTATGGGTCCTTGGGTGAATTCACTGAATTTACACTGTAAAATGTAGTAATTTCAGAGAAATCTGGACCAAATGAATCCGCTCTGCATACATTTGTGTTACAGACCTTGGTGTTTGCCAGCAGCCAATCCAATAATGCGTGCCCAGTATATATGCATTTTGTATCACATGGAGACCTTTCAGGCCCAGTGCAGTAGAAATCTAAATGTTTTTGCCACCTTAGATAAATGCAGTAACTGGAAAAATGAGTGTATACATAAATAGGTCTAGGTATATCAGGTATTTTAAGTTTCTTTCAGTAATAAACCCTTGGGAGAAGTTTAGCTTCAGTGTCAAGCTTTGATCCAAGAATATACAAAGTTTAGAAAAGTTTAGTTTGAAATCTTTAAATTAGTGCTACCATACCGAACAGATAAATCCTCCAACCCACTAATGGTTGATGTACTCATAAATTTCAGTGATGGTGGTGAAACAGGCACTGTAGGTAGATGGATCTCAGGACAACTGAACGATGACAGCAGCATATGCCGCTGGGATTTTAATAATAGCAGCAATAATAACAACAATAATACCTTTTTTTTTTTTTTCTTTTAATTTAAATAAGTGGGTTCAAACATCTGGGGTATGTCTGTTTTGCAGAATACAGAGATAGCTATCCTGGCTCTGAACAAATGGGGTTGAAAGCTGGATGCAGTATGGTCAGACCTGACCAGGAAGCAAATGCTTTAATTTGGAGGTAATGCTGTGCTAATACAGGACAAGGGCTGCTGTCAGTGCTGTGTAGATATCTCGGGTCATTTAAAGTGACCTGGGACATGTGTATGGGCCTGGACACGTTCCTGTGGATATCGTTCTTGGGCCCAAGCCTGGTACTTTAATCAGCTGGGCACACATCTCCCCTTTGCCGCACAGTACAGGCTGCAGTGGGGAGGGTGCTCTTTTTCCCATTATATGGGAGCATGTAGGGAGAGAATTTACTCCTCCGGTTCTGAAAGCTCTGTGTGAACTTCAATATGACAGTGCCAATTTTAATCAAAGAAATGTACTGTGGATGTCACCTGCATTTTTATCCAGTTCTCTTTGACAGAAATAGAATTTAGAGTTCTGCTAGAGATAGAAAGGGGAGAAAAAACCACTCCTAGACTCCTTGCTGTTATTCTGCTACCATAATTACCTCTAAACATAATTATGGACAAGACAAATGACATTTTTAGCTCTGGTCTTTAAAGACAAGAGTTAATTTCAGGCTTTGACCAGAACTATGTTAATTAGCCTCTACTCACTCTCTTTGTATGGAATTACATCACCCAGGACTTAGCATAGGTTGCCTTTCCTGTATCTTTGAGTAATGAAAGGACACGGCATGGCAACCAAATCAAGGGCTGCTGCATTAACAAGGCCACTTTTCTGCCCATTTATCATCTATTAAAGGTGCACTAGTTTGTAAAGTAACACCACCTTCAGCAGGGCTGCCAAGAACGGCTCCTCATTTATTTTCTGCATGGTTTAAGTTGGAGTTAGACCCACCTTGTAGCTCAGAGGTGACAGCCAGTAAGAAAAAGTACACTAATTGAGACATCTCAAGGGAGAAATAGAAGAAAACTGAAAAGGTAATTAGAATGAGAGGGTTTCAAGCTGGGTAAGTAAAATCGAATGGAGGTGCATATTAGGGGCTGTTACAGATGGGAAAGAAAGTAGTTGGAGAATAAAAAAAGAAAAATGAATATTAGAGAACAGAGAACCCTTTTCACACTTGAAGAATAGAGGAGAGAGATAAAAAATAATGTAACAGTGGAGATACAGGCTGGGAGAAAAAAAAGTGCTCCAGAAATATGAAGGACATATTTAAATGTAAGAGAGAAAGAATGAGGAAAAATAATAGAGAAGATCAATTACTAGAGCTGTAGCCAAGGAAGGAGAAACTGTCAAATGAATATTTCTGGAGCTGTGGAAAAGTCTTATTCCTTTGTAGGGGCTGTAGGGTGTGTTTGGTCTGTGTAGGAGGGGTTTCTTTTGGGGGCTACCTCAATATTTGAATTTGCTGCAGTGTCAGTAGCCCAAATGGAGTGTTGGTGTGAATGCCTGCCTGGGCAGAATTGTATTAATTAGGCTTTATTATTTGGCAGAGCTTACAGCTGATACCGGACCTTTTTCTACTGGTTGGAGTTTTAGCCCCTCAATGTTGCCTGTGTGTCTCTTTTTGCTTTAATATCAATAATAAGGGACATGTTAAGGTCCAATCCCAATTTTTCCCCTTTCAAGCCCTCCTTTACCTGCTGGAAAAGAATCACCTGGGTTACCCCCAGGTCATTTCCACCTCATACACAGGGAGGCTGAAGTTGCACTGCATTCCCTCAGGCAGATGCACACCCAATCCAAAGCAGTCACATGAAATGAAACACTTTCCTGGTTAAGAGTGGAAGATGGCCATGGCTTTCCATTGTGGTCACAGCTGATAAGGCAGGATTTCCCCTTTTGGCCCTTCTGGAGGCAGGAGGCTGGAAGTGAAGGTCATCTTCATGGGTAGGTAGGGGAAACGGAGCATGGCTTCCTCTGGCTGCAAGGCAGAAAGGTGGGACCCCAGAGCCAGAGCCATCGCAAGTGAATTATCCACCCTAAAACACCTGTGGTCTCAAGAGCCGGTGGGCTGGAAGGACCAAAGCATATCTGTGGATTGCAAGGTAGTGCTGCACAGAGGTATCTGAGCTAAGTCTAAACAAGAAAGTGGTGGTTGCACCCTCAAGTAGATCATTCAAGGGAAATTGATAGGAGTTATGTGTCTGGCTGTCTTTGTGGGGCTGGACCGGCAGTATTTGTTCTCATTAAAACTTGTTTGTACAATGTAATGTACAACAGCCAATACATTTAATGCTCTTCGTAGTTACTAAGTTGTATCCTTTAAATTAATGTTCACTTACTGTGGAAATGGAATTTCTGATCCAGGTACAGTATTTGTGGTTTTAATTGTTAGTCTTGCTACAGCATTCTTCCTATGCATTTTCTGTTAGATTTTTCAGCTTCACAGATAAAATTGTCAGAAAAGGATTTGTTGATTCATAGAAGTTGTACTCGCTTCTGCTGAGAACTTTGAAGCTGTTGATAACACACTGGCATTTTTTAGCCACTGAAAAGCACTTGATCAAAACCAATTTTCATGTTTTAATTTTTTGGTATTTAAGAAAATTTGCCTAGAAAGTGGAAACTATACAAGCTTTAATTACATTTCAGAGCCTGATTCTGTTCTTCCTGAGAAATAACTAAAAGCACTTGAAAATTTGCAAAATTGAAAGGGAAGATAAAACATCCCAAAACTTTAGAAAGTAAACCCCTCACAGACATTGCAAAGAGAAAATTGATCAGCAGTTTAAAACAAAACAGAAAACCAGTCCATGAAGGTAGACATACCTTGGCTATTTCCTGTTATTATAAAAGCCTTTTGTACGGCAGGAGTGTGCATAAACAGGTTTGCAGTATTTGGTACTGGATGCTGTCCAAAGAAAGAAAAAGAAAATTTAGATCTTCACCCCAAATTAATTACCTTAGTTATGGAAATTTTCTGACCATATACTCTCAGGATAACAAATGAATGTGTACTTTTCTCTTGCAAGACGTAGTCAGCCTTCTGCATAAGGCAACCGTGGCAAGTTCAGTGGAAAATGACGGTGCTCTTAGTACTAGACTTGCAAAGATCACAAACTCACTCTAAGGACTTGAAAAACAAACAAAACCCTATGACAGAGAATATTCTTCTTCATTCATCATTTTAAACCCTGCCTCTAAAAGTGTTAAGAACAAATTATTTTCAATATGAATTAGCCCCAGGGGATTTGATAAAAGAGGCTTTTATTTTCCAGCTGGCTAATGAAATGTGGTCTGCAGAAGACCTTAGTGACTTGGATGGCCATTCTGAGACTTCCCCAGACTTTTCTGGTCCAAGGAACCAAACAACAAAGGTGTGTCACAGGGCTGACTGAATATGGGAACTGGGTAGACAGAGCTCATTCATCAGCTCTGTAAGCCTGGAAAGCTCCTAGGGAAAGGTGGAAAACAAATTAATATCTCATCTCCAGGCTCCTGTAGGTTCTCTAGTACTGAGCTGTTCCAAATACAGAAAGCACCTTTCGTATTTGGGAGACATTTGTCTCGCTTCCACCCCAGACAGAGTAACACAGATAGTTTTCTCAAAAAGAGAACTAGTGAGCAGTTACAGTCTGTCTTTCTTAAGCAGATCCTATTTTACCAGAGCTAAATGAGCATTTACCAGAGCCTTCTGAAGCTGCTGTTGAAAATTTGGGATTTACAAAGTTGACCTTCCTTCCTTGGAAGGATATGCAGACCTTTTTTGTCACGTCCCTTAAGAAATGCCCTGTTCTATTCCTTGTGGACATTTCCTCCTAACACCAGCTGGTGATCTGCTTGCAAGCCAGAAGACTAATAGCTCTGAGGAAAGGCAGCAACCAGCAGGCCCATAAGTAACTGGTTTTCAAATGAAGGAGTCCTGAATGTAGGAATAGTTTTCTCTTATGTCATCAGTTTTGTTATTTACTTGCTTATGCTCTAGGGTGGTCCCTTGGATTATACGGCCAGTCCATGCATGGGATTCATTTGAATACACTTTCATTTCTTTCAGTATCAGTCCATGCAATTAAACCTCTACTTCCACTGTAGGTGGCCATAGTTATATACAGATATATTAAATTAGCTGTGTTATCGATGATGATCAATTCATGTGATTCCATCTTCAATAATCATTGCTTGGTTACACTCACAAAAAAACTGAAGTGGAGCAACATGTGACAGAATAGATCCAAAGTATTTCAAGATTCACTTGTGGTCCAATTTATATTTAATAATCGGGGAATTGCTAAACAAACTTATCTGTTCTTAGACTAGATGTCTGCCTGGCAGGGATTGCAACCCTGTCACCACACTGTCCCTGCTAACATTCACTTTGGGTGGAAGCTGTAAGCCACATTCCTCAAAAGTACCTTGTTTTTCCAGCTGCTTCTTGTTATCTTTCTGGCAAGAAATTTCATAAATTATTTCCCAATAGTTGAGTTCTGCTGTCTATTTGGGTTTTATTTCTTGTGTGCAAATGTGTATGGAATATGTATAAAATGAGTATGTATGTTTATGTATTTATTTTCTCCGTGCTGTGATATTATTGTCTCTGTCAGCATCCAGGTCTAGGCAGACAAATGGAAAGCAGTGCCATTGAATATCCCCAAAAGCTTCACCCAAATGTTCTAAACAGGTGGGGAGAACAGATAACACATGCCCTCCCTGACTTCACTGCTGGAGGGGGATACGTGCAATAGGAGTTTGCTGCCCTTCAGCAGATAATCTTGTGTTTTCTCATCACCTTGATGTTTTTTGAAATTCTGCTTGCCATTTTGAAAAGTTTAGCCTAAACGTCATCATTAACTGGGCTTTACAATCCAATAATAATTACTAATACTGGACACACTGCCTGTCAGCTTGTTTATTCCTAGATACCTGGCTGCCTTAGCTAGCTTTTCTGTGTCTGTCTTTTTCTTTTTTTTCTTTTTTTTTTTTTTCTTTAAGCAGTGGGAAAAACACCTGAATAATTCAGCAAGAACCTTTTACATTATGAAAAATATAATCAGCTGGCAATGGTGAGATATCTTATTTCTACAGGATGCTAACTCAAGTATTACAAGTCACTGCAAGATTAATGCCAAAACACAGTAGGTGTGGATACACATTTTCTTCATTGTTCAAGGCAGTCTCACCCTGCACGGAGAGCTGAGAAGGCAGTGTATTCCTCACCATGCCTACCTAATGCCATTTAATAATTTAAATCCATTAATCGGTTAAGATGAAGACTTAGTGTTGCTTGACTCGCCACCGCCAAACAGAGGGTTTTCCCAGGCTAAATAAAAGATCTTAAAATTTTGTCTTCTTGCAAGGGAACTATGAGTACCACAGCTTTCTTTGTAAGAGGCTTCAGTTTTTATGGGTGGGGTACTATGCCAAAAGTGCTTAAATAAACAATAATATCTGTACATCATAAGTAGATGTCTGAGAATATTAGCTGTTTATTTCACTGACGTACTCTGAAGAGTCTATGGGGGGCTCTTTCAAGAGTCAGGACCTCAATGTAATATACAAGCTTTGATTCTGATATTTCCCTTGATAACTGTGCTCTACCATATTGGGGTCGGAAGTCAGCAAAGGTTCATTGGCTGTTGTAATGCTCACTGTCACCAGTAATAAGTACAAAGGACTCGCTTTAAAAGCTGGCTTATAAAACTTTAAGGAAACTTGGATTGCTTAAGTGAACTTCCAAGGCTCTTCAGGGGCCAAGTGCACTTTGGTTGTCTACTTATATTAATTTCACAGAGTTTAAAGGGTCAAGCAATGCAGTTGGTGATGCTTATTAATTTATGAAACACAGACTCTTGCACTATCTTGCTTTGACCACTTAGCTCTCCTTTTAGAAAATTTAATATACATTAAAGCTTGCTAGACAAGGGCGCCCTAAAGGATTAAGCTCAAAGTTCACAGCTGGACTAAAAGGTTCAAAGACGTTGTATCTGCAACACTGATTTGATTCCAAGTGACGTTCAAACAATGGAACCAAACTGTAGATGTTTGAATGTGTAAGGAAACAGCAATTAGAGGAATACTATGGAATGGCAAAGGATTAGGATTTATTTTCCTTAAAATGGTAAACCTGATTACAGTCTTATTCTTTCTTTCATGGGGAGATGTATTTGATCACATCAGCTTTTGGGGTCAGTGGCTGTCAAAAACATATTTTGGTGTTACAATACAGCTTGCCGGGCTCTAAATGTTCGTGCAGTCCTAGTAAGTTTACAGAGTATATTTAATTGTTGTGGTGATGCTGAACTGAGTTCTGGGTAGGAAAATGTTAGCCAGAAGGGAAGAAGGAAGAGAGAAATGGATAGCTGCTGAAGTAACAGGATTAGGATTTAGAAACCTGACATAATCCTGTTCAGGGGTATTTCTGCATTCTGTTTACTTGCTTTTGAATTGCTTTGGTGTCTTGTCCAAGGGAGATAATTCCAGAAGTCATTCACACCCAGGCTGCAAATTCGATACTGCATTCAGGTGACAAATGGACTGTGATTGCAAAGCTACCCAGAAAATTGGAAATCAAATTGGCTGTGATGGTTGGTCTATGTGGTCTCCTTTTGGAATCAACAAGAGGGAGAAGTAAATGAAGGACAGGAAAATGAAGTGTGTCCTACTATACAGACGATGAGTTTATTTAGCTAGGGTTGGTAAAGGGGGAAGCAAATTTCACGTTATGTCAGCTCTGATTCCTGAAGCCTTAGGGAACACTCATCTTGAGGAAGCGGTTGTACTTCACTGGAAACTTGCTGTTCCAAGAGAGACTCTAAACGCTGTAGGGGAGTCCTGGTGGTGAAGACTGTTTACATTGCAGCTGGTCCCAAACAGCCTCAGATAAGATTGTGGGGCCCTGTGGTGCATCACATGCTGGGAGAAATTCTGTGGCTGGAGAGAATTCGTAGCTTTCATGAGTGAAAAAGGACAAAAATGTGGGGAGGCCGAACAGCTGGAAAGAATTTTGTGTGATCTGCGGCACTTTGTTTTCAGCCATAGAGCAGAACTCACATGCCCAGGACTTCAGCAACCTTACTTTTGCATTTTAAACCCTTTGGACAGAGAGAACAATGCAGAAAATCCCACAGGACACATGAGAAAGGGGGTTGTGCTGAATCCTTGTTATCATTTCTTTGCATTTATTTGGTAACAAAAAATATTTTTCTTATAGAATGACCTCTGAGATTTTATACTATGGGGTATTTGGTTTAAAATATACTGTAACCTTTTTTTTTTTTTAATTGATCAGATCAGCCTTGAACACTCAAAGGAAAATCTGCCTGCTCTGAATATTGCCTGAGGATCTAGAAGGGTCTTTCTTGGAAACAGAAGAACAAGATGAAACAATCATCTGTAAAGCATGGTAAGAGAGAAAAAGAATAAAGGAATGAGTTATGTTTGACTTGTCTTCTTCCAAGAGACAATTTTTTTTGTTTTGCTTTGTTTTGTTTTTTTATATAGAGTAGATTTTAGATATGGGAGATGTTGTGGGAGCTGCTCTGTACAATTTTAAGATGCAGATTTGTGGTGGCAGCTCTGCAGGCTCCGTAGCCTCTGCAGACCCATCTGTAGTCACGTGCACCTTGTGCCACATATAGGAGAGTCTGAGAGGATCTTGCCTTCCTCCTTACTGTCCTCCATTGGTTTTCATCAGAGAAAAAAGAGAGAGAAAGATCTAAGAGATGAACTGGAGCTGAGCTGACCATAGACTTTGTCCGAAGACTAGGTATATTTGGAGGTATAACTGCCTTCCTGGAGTTTCCACTAATGCTGATTGCTCTGGTATGTCAAGGAGCCCTGAAACACTATTTTTGCATTAATTCTTTTAGGAACTGAAAAGCTGGTTGTCTGAGACCAGAAATGAATGACTGCCAGGGGTTCTTATGCTGCTCGATGCATTTCCAGTGTCTTGCCAGAAGAACTTTCAAAACACAGGCAAGTTTTCTTCTGCTTGGCTAACTTGTAAACTAATTTTTATTTTTTTTTTAATTTTGGCAACTTGATTTGCAGTAAGACTGCATTATTTTGCCACTTGAGTTGTAAGAGAAACTTTCCTAATGACAGGTGTCAATCAAGTAAATCTTTGTTATCTTCCGCCTGAGCAGAGGCAACACTAAAATTTCAACTGTGTCATTAATAAACAAGGAGCCAATGGATGTGAAAGCAATGGAAAACTCTGTGATCACTTACTCTGAAAGGGATGATTGTCAGTCACACCTCGATGGCATCTGCTTGCAGGTATAATGAAGAAAGATTATCATTGCTGTAAGTGACTGCAGTGACTCTGGTCAGCAAATAATAAAGATATTGTTGCAGAGATCAGACCTGCCTCCCAGGTGCTAACAGCGTTAAGTAATATCTCAGTGGTATTTTGGGTCCTCATTTATGTGACTGCAATAGAAAACCAGAAGAAAAGCACCCTTCTCTTTTGTGACATTGTCCTGGTTTCAGCTGGGATAGAGTTAGTTTTCTTCTTAGTAGCTGGTGCAGTGCTGTGTTTTGGCTCTGATGTGAGAACAGTGTTGATAGGACACTGATGATTTTAGTTGTTGCTGGGTGATGTTTATACTAAATCAAGGACTTTTTGGTTTCTTGAGCTGGAGGGGCACGGGAAATTGGGCGAGGACACAGCCAGGACGGGTGATCCAAACTAGCCGAAGAGGTATTCCATACTATATGATGTCATGCTGAGTATATAAACTGGGGGAATAAGAAGGAAGGGGGAGACACCCAGCATTATGGCGTTTGTCTTCCCGAGTACCCATTACACGTGATGGAGCCGGCTTTCCTGGGGATGGCCGAACACCTGCCTGCCCATGGGAAGTGGTGAATGAATTCCTTGCTTTGCTTTGCTTGCTTGTGCGGCTTTTGCTTTACCTATTAAATTGTTCTTATCTCAACCCTTGAGTTTTGCATTCCTTTCCGATTCTCCTCCCCATCCCTCTGGGTGAGGGGGAGTGAGCAAGCGGCTGCTTGGTACTTGGTTGCCAGCCAGGGTTAAACCACGACAGACATAATTAATTTCATGCCAGTTGCTGAACTTCTAAACTGAAAACTCAGTTAGTTATGACCAAAGTCACCTTATTTGTGCACCGATGTCTCAGAGAAGAAGCAGTGAAAGATCTTTAAAGCAAAGAACTTGGTCTGGTATTGATACACCTACATAAAATGTCAGCTATATGTACGTTTCCTCCAGTGCCTCTTTTGGATCCTGATGAGAAGCAGGGGGAGAGTGATGCTAGCCATGAGTGTAGGGCATTAGTTATGTCCTGTGGAAATGTAGAAATAAAATATTCTTTTAGTATTCCAGCTCTTCCTGGGGTGCTAGCTGCTGTTGGGAATTGTGCAGAGTACACAGAATCCTTCCATGTCTGTCCTTTCTCACCTTAATTTGTAGCTTCAATTAAAGCTGTTTGAAAGGAGCTCAGATCTATGCCCCCTTATAGAAGGGGACAAATGTGAATAATGAAATGGACAAATGGACCAGCCCAGTTCTATTGGAGGGGAGCTGAAGTGAGAAGCAAGGAGACTTCGAGACCTGCTTCTCTTTTACAGATCCAGTCAAGCATCCCAAAGGCTGCCTCATTTAGCTGGCACCTGCCCCTGGTTGTCCTGGGTAGGGTGGCTTGGGTAGCAGACTGGAAAATATAAAACATGCAAGAGAAGTCTCTGACTCTTAAATCCTTTAAACATTCCCAAACTTTTCTTGTGGTCACAGATGCTACAGTGCAGAGTTGATAAATTCACTTGCTCTTACATCAGGCAGTGCAAAAGCTCTGGGTTTTGCTTTGGATTTCTTGCCTTACTTGGAGAGCATCTTCCAGCTCAGTCCAGAACAAAGAGCTAAATCCTGCTGAAACAATCCATCCCCAGGGGTTTAAGGCTATCGTCTCTAATGTACATATAAAAGTCAGTCATACCAGTTGCAGATGAAATCTTACTAATTAATTGCATGAACTTTGTTTCTGCCTGGTTTGAGATTCTCTCAGCCTTGCATAAATATCTGGGCGCCCATACCGTACACCTTGACAGGGCTGTTGATTTTCCAAGGAAGACTAACAATTTTGGTGCCTAAAATAGCCATGCAATTACTTCTGCTCACATGGTCTCGCAGTAACAAAATGGTTTGTGAAAACTGGTTTTGTTCACACATGATTGAAAAGTTGCCCTATGTTGTTCTGCCAAGTTAGGCACTGATTCAGGTTTATGACCATATCATTAATATTTTAATACCGCATCAGTAACTGGTTGCTATTAATATGTAGCAAAACAGTGATATAAAAAGGGAGATGTTCCCAATCATTTGGCAGAATTTGCATTACAGCTGGATGAAATTTATAACACATCTTCTGCAACCTACTGGTCTGAACTCCTGTTATTAATTTCTGCTGTGTTTATCTCTCCTTTATGTTCACTTTGGGCAATATTCTATCAAGTTTCCTGGCAAGCACAACAGTGGATATAGCTAATTTCAGCTGACTGCAGGAGAAGGACTTTGTAGAAAGTGAATTTTGAATTAGCGCTAGTATTTGCAGTGAAAATCTCCCCCTGAGAAGTCTATTCCCCTCAGCCTGGCGTCAGCAGCACTTAAGTGTGTGTGAATAGCCCTATTGACTTCAGGTGGGCAGCTGTTTAATTACCTTCCTGAATCAAGGCCAGGACCAGGAAACAAGCTCCCAGCATACGACCTGGGTGCCCACTCAAATGGCTTGTCTCCTGAATGCTGAGCTTTTGTGAGTGACCCACAGATTGTTTGACTAGATAATTTGGCAAATACTATCCAGTCGAGGACAAATTTGGGGAAATCATCATTTGACACACAAAGAGAGGTGAAATTTGCGCAGTGTATTTTTCATGACAAGGCAGCTATTGCCCAGATTTATTCAGCTTGCTTGCCTCTTCCTGTTTTAATACTCCCAGCAATCACATTTTCCCCCCACATTTTATTTAGGAACTCTGAAATGACAGGTCTCTTGCCTTTCTACCAGGGGAGTGGTGTGCTGTACACAGCATGCTGTACACAGGAGGAGGAGGATAAAGAATGACATGCTACTCTGTAAGCTACAACTATTTTTTTTTTCAGACCCGCATCTGCTCTTGTCCCTCTTCTGTTCTCAGATCACTCTTTGGCTTCCCTTAGGAATCCAGCTGTGTCATCACATTGTGTGGCATTCTAATATTTCATACTAAGCTGTAAGCCAATTAGGAATGACTACTTACCATGCTGAATCATAGGAAGAGGAAAGGATAATGTGTCCTTCATATAACGAACCTCCTCTTTTTTGGCAAGACGGATCACCTATACATTATATTTATAAGCCCTATGGCTTTTCACTCTGCCCAATTAGGATGCAGCTTCCTTTCACACTGCTGCAATATTTTAAGGAACTTGTTTACAGATGGATGCTTATTGAAAGTGCTGACCTGCTACCATTATACCTCATACCACCTTTCATCTTTAGATACTGAAACACTGGACAAAACTTGATGTTGTAATCACCTTTAGCAGGATAAGGACACGAGTGCAGCAAAATACAAGTACCTTGTCCTGAGCCCCTAAATGAACATGTGACCCTGGGTGACGGTATAACATTATCACATGCCACCCAGGCTTGTGGGTGTTGATTAAAGTCAAACTGTAAAATAAAGCCTATTATATCTAAAAGGAGGAAGAATGAACCATTGATGTCTGTTTGGGAATGCGTGAAGTGTTTAGTAGTGAGCATTAAAGAGGAAGATATTAAAATTTATTTCCCATGCTGAAGTAATTAATGGGCTATTATGCCAGGTGCCTAAGCTGCCCAGAGGTCTGGGATAAATAGCATTCCAGCAGAGGATGCAAAATATGATTTAAGATTAAATGGAACGATGTTAGTTCTAGCAGAGCACTTAGGATGTCCCCCTTCCTCCAGCTGGTGTTTCTTTTCCTAAGCTGCTAAGTAGCTATCGATAGTATTTATTGCCTGGGAAAAAGATGTAGTCGTGTAAATTTGTCTTTGGATCCTAGCGGTGTTGCAAACTGAGGACCTGGGTGACCTGTGTCTGGTACCTGCCATCTTTCAAACCTTGTCTAATCTTGTTAGTGTTCGCTGCAAAGCGAGCAGGGCAGCACCCCAAATGGCAGCACCCTCACCCCACAGAAGCCAGTTAACTACCACCCTCAGGCAACAGATTTTGTGTACAAAGTCATGTTAGGGATTATTGCATTCAGATAAGGGTGCTGGCTGCAGATACATCCGGGGAAAAAGGATAGCCTTGAATTCATCTTCCCAAACTGCATTTCCCAAACCAAGTCCAGCCATTTTTTTTACCTCTACTGCTAACAGTGGCTAATAGAGGTTGTAGCTAAACAAAATGTGGAAACCTCTGGTTTAAGGCTTCTTCAGCAAGGTTCAGCCATACCCTGCTAGGGTTCAATTTGCTGCTTCACTGATCACATCCCCTTCTTTTCTCTCACAAATACCTCTCAGACAAACAAGTTCTTCTGTAACCTGCCAGGAAAGAGTGGTGGTGAGTCACAGCACTAACATCTGTGGCTGAGAGCATAGATGCAGGCAGCTGTAGGTCATCAGGGAGATTCTACTTTGCTTTCCAGGGTAACTAATCCCACCTGTGCTGAGTAAGTTTGAGGGCTTGGATCTACGTGGTGATGGTAAGTTAGGGCTAAGAATGTTACAGTGTAAGAGCTTCTGAAGATAGAGGACAAAGGATTATGGTATTTTTCTTGCTAAGAGAAGTCTTCAGTAAGTTGAAGTTAGTTCTGCTGTAATGGTTTTGTGCTTTATCTGACATAATGCTTGTTTTATAAATGTAGGGATTTAGAAACCTCTTGGCCTTCAAGAGAAAACTGCCTGTTTAGAAGCCATACCTTTTTGAATTGTTATTCAGAAGTGTCTCAGTCATTGCTAAAGGCCTTGCCAGCCTGTGTTGCAAATTCCTTTTTTAAAAAATGCAGCACGTATATAATTCATGTGGTTCTTCTCCGCATAGATAAGGACTCGTCTCAAATGTCAGGGTGGGGGGAGGACAGGATACCTGACCCAGAGGGCAAGAATATTGAATGCACTGGTGTTGGACTTGACATTCGCCTAGTATTCACCACGATAACATCAATCTCAAGGAACCCTCCTGGTATAAATACAGAACTGCTGCATTTAATATATATTTCTAAAGGTTTCATAGTAATTGAGCATTAAATGATGTCCACTTATCGTAAAGTGTTACTATTTTTATTAAAAATTATAAATGGGCTTCACAGAACAGAATATACCAGATTGATACCACCATCTCTATTAGTCTTTACATTATAATTGTCATTGAGCGCCTTTACTGTATTATTTCTGGACGGTCCATAATTTTCCCAGCTGAACAAATGAAGATTTGTGAGCAAAGAAAGGCACTGACTGGATTATGTAGTGCCATTGATTTTTATTCTCCTTGTTTCACAGAATACATTTTAAAATCTTGCTGTCTGTGTGATGGGCCTTAGCACTGGGAGGAGCTGGCATGAATCAGGACGGCGGTAATGCACGCTTTGTGCTGCACTAGAAATCTCAGCTTGTGAAGGAGATATCAAAGCTGGCCTTGGGATAAATCTGCTGGATGGCCAGGTATGACCCAGGCAGTCAGGATTTGGGGGTCTTTGCCCAGTGTATGGGTTGCAGTGAACCGTTGCAAATCTATATCTGCAAAGAACCAGTGACCTGAGGACTGCCCAAAGGGAGCTGGGCTGCCCGTTTTGCAGGCAAGGCAGTGCTTCTGTGGGAAACTCGGTCTCATTCAATAACAGTTAATCCTGAGAAAGATGATGGCAAATATTGGCATTTCCCTTCTATAAAGATTATGGCTTTTGCACAGGTTATCAAAGCATCTACCCGCACAGCCTCTCTTCAGGGCGACTTTCAAAGCTTTTCAAGTTTGAAGAACAAAAACCTAAGTGAATGATGAGGGTTTGGTTCAGTTTGTGGGGAGCGTTAGTTATTTCGCCTTGCTATTTTATGTCATTTGGGGATGGTTACATATTAAAAAATACTGAAAAATAGGTTTTTAAGATTGGAAAAGGCTAAGATTTGAAATTTGAAACCTGATATTTACTTGCAAAATTTGACCGAGATCTATTAATTATTTTATTCCTCCTGAGACTGTAAAAGAGGTAATTAGGTGTTTGCAGCAGAAATTATCTTATGGAACATTACTATTCTATTTTATTGTCATTAAACAAGAAATAATGAGCCACCAAGAAACAGGAGGGGAACTGAAAATTGAAGTTATGGCAAGATTCATAATTTCTGTGTATATTCTTGAGGTTTGAATAAAATGATGTATGTGCACTGGAAATACCGGTCTTCCCATCCTTGGGCTGATTCATTCAAGCCTGTTATGGTAATATTTACCTTTCAGATGTCTGTATCTATTATTGGAACTTGATGTATCATCTAGTTCAGGTTAGTAATTTGGCTTTTTAATTAGCAGGGCTTCACTGTGGCCTGTTTGTCTTTCCTGCTGATCTCTGCATTATCTATAGAAACACAGCCCCATGGGAAGATGACCAGGAAGCCCTAAGACCTTGTACAAAGCAGTAAGTGTTGTTTCTGTATCAGGAAAAAGTGAACAAAGCCTCTTACGCCAATCTATAAGTTTCTGGGAACTTTCTGATTTCCAGGTGGGGAGGAGGGAAATCCACTGTAACAAAAAAGGGGAAATACTTGTCCAGTTAAAATGTTTTGAATGAATTTTGAAATGAAAGAAGAACATACTTGAAAATTGTTTTCTATAAATGCACCCTCACAAATAGCCCTTCTCTTCATGTTTCAAACTTTTGTTTGAATAAAGCTGCTGTTAAGGGTTCCCATGCAGCAGAATTCCCCAAAGTGTCTCCATTCAATATATAAGTATTTCTGACCGTGCAAGTAAGGAGAGGTACAAACGCAGCCCTCTTTGCCCTTGTTGTTTATTACTGCAGCAAGTGCCCACACAACCTCTGCTCCTTCTGAAAGCCATAGCTGGCCTGTGTGTTGTGGTTTGTATATAAAGTGGCAGGAATTACGCAGTCCTACTCCACAGACCAAACTTTCCACGCAGCTCTGATTGAAATGAGCCCCTGGGGACTAGCAGGATGCTGCCTTTGCTCTGTGAGACTCTGCGATGGCAGAGCCAGTGATCAGTTGTTAATCCCAATGTGTCATACAAGACACTTTCTATCTCCTCCTGTAATGTTAATGCAGCTGGAATTCCATAAATCAAATCTCAGCAGTAAAAAGGTTAATAAGTTTACACTATATAATTGAAAGCCGTATTGGTGATTAAAAGGATTTTATATATCAGTTTTCTGGGTCACCAACTAATTATTTTTGGTGGCCTGTAATAAAACATAGCACCATAGGCAGATAGAGGCTGTAATCACATAATATATGGAAAAATGCATTTACATTTATTTGAGATGATGGGGTGTATACCAGCTTGTTGAATACCCTTTGAGGTATATCTTTCCTAGTTCAGGGACAAAGGAAGAACTGCACACTCTGTGAACTTGGTTAGGTTCATACAAAGTTATTGGATTGAGTTTTGAGGTCTGACGCTCCTTCTCCAGAGCTAAGCCCAAGGGAACCAGCTGTCACCTGTGATGGAAAGGTTCTACTGAGGCACTGGGGATCAGATTGCTATTATAATTCATTTTAATGCATTCTGCACGTACTAATCATTTATTGGAACAGGATCTTCTGTAATAGGGACATGACTTGGAAGAGACAGGCGATTGATCATCCTTGCGTAGAAAGGATAGTTAAAAAAATAAACAAAAAGGAAACCTTCTGTACGAGGGGCAGGTGTGCACATGTGCACAAGGGATCGGGTGTTCAATGTGGAGGTAGAGAAGAATTGAACTCAAAGCTTGAATTGGAATCTCTACAGTAAAACAGAAACCTTCTGTACAGGGGCCAGGTATGTGCATGTGCACGAAGGATTGGGTATTCAGTGTTGAGATAGGGAAGAACTGAACTCAAAACTTGAGTTGGAATTTTTACGGTTCTATCAGGCTGAAATACCCTCTGGAGCCAAACACCCAAACACAGAGACATTTTAGGCTCAGACCTCTGTTTTGCAGGTTGTATGTTTTAGTGTATTTCTCTGATGGCGACAAGAAGCACCTAAGGGCAAAGGCAGGTGCTGGGTGTGCGTGCAGATTGGCAGGGAGGTGCTGTGCAGGGCACGTGCGCGTACGCACAACTAGCTCACAGGTTACTGCTATAGTCTCCGGAGCCTCCTGTGGTCCTGTGCGAGGTAACATAACCACAGCTGTGTTAGGGTAAAGCAGCCGGCTGCTGGTCTCAGTTGTTCTGCCTGTTAAGCAAAGGGCAAACAGCATGATATGGTGAACGTGGGGCACATCATTCCCACCGTCAGGGCAAGATCTGAGGGGCGATTAGAAACAGTGATCTGTTGTTCAGGTCGCGCCTGGACGGTGCTTGCAGAACCACTTTGGAGGGCGGGACCTTCTGTGACGAGCATGTTTCTATAATATTTCTTAGATCTTTTGGCTCCATATTTTAATTGGCAAGCCATTAACCCTTAAATTCCCGTTGTGTAGAAGCAATGCCATGACATATTACACTGTAATATGTTAAGGTTCAAGTCCTTTGACATTAAAATTATTTGCTTGTCATGTACTATATCTAAATAGAAGCTTTTCCACACTGAAAATAACATCTTTTTCTTTGAATTAAGTTCTTGGAAGTGTTTCCTAGCAGCGTGGCTAAGGGGATACTCAGTCTTAAACACAGACTGGGGACGTTAAAAGTGAAATGGCAGTTGTGTGGGTAATGGCCTGTGAGTCAGCTGCTGAACTTGACTTGACAACCTCCATGTCGCCACCAAGTCAGAAGGCATTTGTGTGACAGTTTGATGGTAAAGACATAAAAAATAAGCTGGTAGTTTCCACTGGTAGAAGGCCGTATCAGGGCTTTCTGAACAAAGGCTGAGAAGGGGAAAAGTTAAGCAGTAATAGCGCAAATGAAGAAAGGGTGTGGATATGTATTTGAATTACTTATGGGGATGTAAATGCATCAGGTGTACCCCTCTGAATTTCAAAGGAAAAGCAGACAAGTTTAAGAGTCTGACTGCTGGAGGGACTGTCCTGGTTGATGCAGAGTAAGACTCTCTCCCAGAAGTGTTTGCAGCTAGAACTTAGTGAGATTTGGTTTGAGCAAATTGGGGCTAAGAAAGAGCCAAATAACACTTTTGCAATCTGCTGTTGTTACAGGCTGGAAGATGAGAGTTGCTTGCCTTCCTGTCACTTTGCTCAGCCTCCCTCTTTGGGGAGAGTTTTGTCGCTGGGTTGGTGATAGCAGAAAGTTGTTACTTTTATCACACATAATCAGCAGCAGAAAGAGCGCGGTCCCGTTCCAACATCTAGGTGCTTAAAGACATCTTTGTTAAAATTGACAAGGAGGGTGAGAGCCAAATCAAAAGAGGTTGTGAGATGATGAGACAAGGCCCTAGTGGTAAGGTAGTGCATGGGAAGAGAGGGATCTCACGGCTTTCCTGGGAAAGGACTTCTGCCCCTGACACAGCTAATCCAGTTCTTCTGAAAAATGAAATCACAACAACATTTAAACAGAGGGAAATACTGTGCTCTGCAGAAGGATTCCTGCTTTATAGCATTACTAGAGGTAACAAAAATAAATTTGAGCGTTTGCTGTGTATAGTTCACTTCTTGGGACACGTATCTAATGGGGTTCTCTGAACAGAGTTTCTGTCTGATATATTTTAGGTAGCATGGGCAAGGAAGGGGAGTATCGCCAAAACTGTTCTGCATCTGACCTAGAACAAGAGGTCAGAACCATAGTATGGCCTCTAGTACTCCTTGTCACTGAAATCCTTTCACTTCACGCCTTATTGCATAAGTTCAATATACTTTACGGCTAAAGCTCTCGTGAGCACTTAGCTCTTTAAACTCCCTACTCAGCAGGTGGCTTATTTAAATGTGGCTGTCAGGTTGGCCAGTGGCCAAAAGTGAATGGCTCAATGCGGGAACCGCAGTGTTTGGGTTTAATTCTGCTCTCATTTCTGCCAGCAAAATTCTCCTGGCTCCGGTGGGGTTGTGTGGGGTACAACTGAGTGCAATATAGGGCTGTCTGCTCAACTGTTTGTCAAATAAATCTATGGCCAGTCATTTGCATTATGTCAGCTAAACATTTGCTGGTGCTTTCGCATGTGTGAGCCTAGGAGGAATTCTAGATTGTTTGAAATAAAAACCATCAGTGTCAACTCTCACTTAACCAATAAGCTTTTCTTCCCTAACGTGTAACTTATTTTGCAACCCGCAGCCTTGAAGAGGAAATCTAAAATTTCTTTAAACATTCAGTACAAATGGGGATATTAGCTGCTTAATTGATTCTGTGAAATTCAGGTCTTATGGCTCAACAAGCAAGATGGAGGGAGGGGAGGGAAGCACACGGTTTAAATTAAATATATGGAAAATAACTGCTGAATGATAAAAATATATTTCAAAAGTAAGCAAACCTGTTTTCCCTCTGCCTCTCCATTAAATGTGTCAGGAAAGGGCCTTTACAACTAGGTGGTAATTAGAGAGGAAAAAGCAGTGCTGGCAGAGCAGTCAATCTATCACATCCTCTAAAGCCTAAATGTTACCAGCAATTAAACAAGTTAGTAGGGGGAAAAACTTGACAAGCAAGTTTTATCAGTCATCTCGGTGGCAAAATTGTGGTGCATCTATTAGATTTCCTCGTGCAACCCCGATGGTTTAAAATCCAGCCCCAGGAATGCACATTCAAACCAAAGTGACTATTTTCTTTCCCAGAATACCCAGGTGCAGGGAAGATTAGAATGCTAAAAATAAAACAACCTTTCCCACCTCCTCCTTTCTCGCCCCTCCAAAGTCAAATCTGTCCAGGTTGACTGCTCCATTAAATTCAAGAACAAAAAGTTATAAATTGAACATACGGAGAGCAGTGCCTTTTCTTAAAGTGATGTTTCCTCGCCTTAATGGATTTAGCTATGGCAGGGAGTCAGAGAGAAGCTGTCTTAACTAAATCTTTGACTGATTATGCATTTTTTTTTCTATTCATACAAGATAGATTCATCATTCCAATTTGTCAAGCTGGCGAAGTTCCAATTAATTACACCAGGAAAAGCTCAAGCTGCATTAGGCCTCTGTCAGGCCTAATCTAGTGCTTCATTTACTGGAGCCCCAAATGAAGAGATATCAGAGGTGTTGTGCCTCTTGGTACTTAATTTGATGAATGCCCTAGCAGCACGATTGGTGGCAGAGGTGTATATGTGTGTGTCTCTTCATCAGCTACCACTGCTGAAGTCGTCATGCTTTCTCTACTAATTTGAGGGCTCATCTGTATACTGGATGTTTTTTTGGAAGGCCTATTCTTCATAGATATGCCAAAAGGTTTCTTCTGTGTGTGCATGTGTCTGGGTGTGTTTCCAGATATGCTGGACCTGACTCTGATTTCAGTGATGCAGTGAGATGGGATTAAAGGCCTTATGTGTAAATGTAAAGCGATATAAGTTAGATTGGATGCTATAAAGGGGCTGCATGTTTTGATATCCCCGTTACGGTGTTTGCAGAGGAAGAGCAGCGTTGCATGTTGGTTCATGTAGTGCTCATAAGAAAGTGTGGGTTACTACCCACATCCACTGTAAAGAAGTGTTCAAAATGCTTGAATAACCTGAACAATTTGTTTGTGATTTGGATTTAAATCTTTGCTATAAATACATACGTGCGGTATCAATACAGTGAATAAGTATATACAGGTACAGATAGACTTTCTGACACCACACCGGTGGGCTACTATTGACTGCACACATCCAAGCCTAATTCTTAAATATTTTATAGTAAAGACACTATGGACCAAGAACATATGTTTCTTTTCTGCAACGCTTTACATACGAATTATTCAGCATAAGGTGACAGAATGCCAATATGTTTAGCTTACTTTTGGCTTTTAACCACTGCTGTGATTAAAGATGTAACTGCAGCAATGCTGTCACTTTGCACATAGGTTTAGGTGTTTCAGAAAGGATGCAGCATTAGCCAAGAGTAAAGTAGCTGTGTACTTTGGCTGAGTATAGCACTAAAAGTCTTTATTTGCCAGCAGTTACCACGCTGGGATTCTGAGTTTATTTTCCACTGACTGTATTTGAGGGACTGGTGTGTGCGATGATGATTTTTAATGGCAGCTATCAGACATGCATATGGTGCTCAGCAGGAGACCGTATTCAGAACAACCAAGGAGAGAATTGATGCGCTGGTGACTGTAGTACGACAACTCCTCTGTAGACAGTTTGGACCTCAACTGGTGCTCGCTTTTGGAAGGGAGGCCTTTGTCCCGAGATTTTTTTATCTGTTAATACATCAAATTTGCATGTACTGTTAGTCTGTCAAAATGAGTTAAGTCCAGCTGTGCTGGAACATGGATAGCACCCTAAATCTTTTAGATGAGATTTTGTAAGCGTTGCTGTTTTGTTTCAGGGCAAAATCAAATAAGGAAATCTAAATCACTGTGGGAAATGGTGAAGGCAGAGATAGTCTGTAGTTGTAATGATCTCTTTTCACTCTGCACAAGAAGGTTTTTGGTGAATATATACATTTGAGGTTAGTTCTTAAATTTGCTGCTTAAAAAGTCACTGTGGACCAAAACCATATGTTTCTTTTCTGCAGTACCTTATGTATGAATTATTCAGCATAAGGTGCCAGAATGCCAATATGTTTAGCTTGCTTCTGGTTTTTAGCCTTATGTTTTGTGTTAAACAGGTTGTTTAAACTCACCTGTTGAACCTGAAATAACTAAAAGCCTTCATATAGTTGGGGCTAGGTAACAGTTAGTAGGTTATGTGAGCTCTTGTAGTCTCCAAGTCTCTAGACTGGGCCTTTGGTTGTTGTATTTGTACCCATATGCTACAGGGTGACTTGGGTTTGCACTTAGCAGTTCCTTTATGTTTGCTGGTATTCGTCTTTGGTTTACAAGCCTGCTTGGAAATTTTGCGAGTGTTTCGATGTATATTAATGCCAGTAGGTACCTGAGGTTGTCCTAAGCTGTCAAGGGCAATATATCCATAGAGATTGTCTTGGCTGGGTCTTTTTCATATGCACCACCAACATGGTGTTGGAGCAAGCTTTATCCTTTAGAGAAATCAGAAATATTTGTTTGTCCTTCTGCTGAGGAGGTGCAAGGTTGGGGGCTCAATGGATGTGTCCATGGGCTTTCTTTTTCTCTAATTGTGTGCTAGGGGCTTAGCAGAAATATGTCCCTGGAGCTATATTGGACTCGTACTGTTATAAATGAAAACAAACTGGCCACAGAAAGAGAATGTGCATAAAATACTACCAAAGAATCATATTCACCCTTTCTCTGGGCACCAAACCAAAGTTTATTCCCTGCTTAAGTCCCACTTAACCTTTCAAAATATAACCTACACAGTGCAATGGTCACAGTCAGTGGCTTAAAGTCTCCGATGACTCCTGAGTCTTTTAGAGAAGGCAGAAGTGATCTCTTATGGGCACAAACAGTCCTGAAAAGACCATAATCCAACAGAAATTTTTTTCTGCAAGGATAGAGCTGTTCGTTCTTGTGTTCTCAGTGAATTTTCATCTGCATCCAGCGCTAAATTCAAACTGCAGTAGTTTGGGTCATCACACTAGCATCTATCTCTGAGGAATGATTACAGATGATGAGTTATTACCTTTAAATAAGAGGTAATTAATGCTTCCCACTCTGACTTTAATGAAAGGACTTCCTGATTGGGGGGGACAAGGAATATATTGTATCAGTAATACCCCTTTGGGAGTTATTGGCAGAAAGTCTGCGGTTAATAATTTGGAGTAACAAATAAATGTGGGCAACTTGTGATATATGTATGGAAAAAGAGGTGTCAAATTATTCATTATGAATTATTCTGCCAGTTCTAATAATAACCCAGCTGTTGAGGAGGAAAAGAAAGCTAGTTCTGTCAGTGCAGACAGATCCCTTTGCAGTAATTCTATCCCTTTCAAACAGAAAAATATAAACTTTCTCTGAGAACAGAAAATTAGCTAAGACAAGAAGAATGGGATCCCTGCTCCAAATCCGTTTTTTTTAGCTTAATGTACGCTAATGGATAATAAAAGATGGTTGATTAAGGAATGACCAGCACACCAACCAGCTGAAAAAACACATTTTGGCAGTCAGCCCTTGCACAATCCACAGGTTAAAGGCAAAATCAACCTCTGTCACTGCTTTCTATATGGTCAGGTGTCCTTATCCAGGTAGAAGTGTTTTTATGAAGAAACACTAGGCTCTGCATGTGTGTATGTGCAGTATATATACACCTGTATGTGTTTTCATGTGTACACATTGCTGACTACATCTTTAGGCAGATTTTGAGAGACTATGTTTACATGTAATACCTGAAGAAACTTGATTGAATGGCAAACCAGTGTCTGGCGACAGGGGAGCAGGACTGGGACTCGAGAGAGGTCGGTCCCATTCCTGGCGTACCCCCAAGCTGCCATCCAACTTCAGACAGGTTCTTGCTCTCCCCTTGGGGTTTTGTTCTTCCCTTCCTGGAAGGTGATGGTGAAACATCATCCATTAGTAGTTATAAGCTGCTTTCCTACTTTTTTGATAATAACAAGGGTACCTGGTGTTTTTTTTCTGAGAGGATGGTGTAATTGATACCTGTGTATCAACCTTAGTGTCATTTGTGAGGAATGCTGTCTTGAGCCACCAAAGCTGAAAGTGAGCCGCCTCTTAACCCTTCTAGATTTGGTAACTTGGTCCCAAACTCTCTCAAGACGCTGAAGGAGATTTTGCTCAGCTTTGCTGACTTTGAAGACACAGTTAGCACAGCCTGAGCCAAATCAGTTAATCTGAAACCATGTGAGTTGAAAGAAAATAATTGGAAGATTTCTGTAGGGCTTTGTCATGTTGGAATATATTGCCTTTAAATATGTGTGTGTGTGTGGGAAATCTCTGTGCCATGTGATGCTTGGTCAGGTTTAACATTCTCATGTCAAAGGGTCTGAAAATATTAATACTCCTTTACTGATGAACCCTTTTCTAAAATATTAATAAACTCACCTGGTAGCCTGTATGTCACTGCTGCTTTGCGTCTTGCACACTGCGTTCACGTCTGATTAAAATGTGAGCTGTCCAGGGCAGGACCTGTGCGTTCAGTGCTGGCTTGCTTACTGGTGCTATTATAAATAATTAAGATAATTATCCAATATGTTTATGACAACTGACTGCTTTGGGTCGGCTTCTCTGAGGACTCCTGTCATCAGTGAAAATTCTGCAAATGGAGGGGTTTGCAGGCTCCGGCGCCAGAGATAGATTACCTAGAAGCTTTCAGAGCTATAAACAATGCACTTTCCATTTGCCTCTCCATACGGTACGGACTTAATCAGAAACTGTAATTTTATAGTGCGAGTAAATGGGTGAGAGGCATCAACAGCATGAGTGAGACAGAGGCAATTGTCTTTTGTGATGCCAAATCCCAGAATATTAAGAGTTTGCCAAAGGCGTTTCAGAGATAGGTTTCCTATCTTCATCAATAATTTAAAACATTCCCAAGTCTCCTCTGAGTAGCTCAGAATAAGAGCTGAAGGCACGGATGTCAGAAGGCAGAGTGACTCCCAATTAGTCAGGTAGAGTGCTTTCTTGTTGACTCAGCCAGGGCAAGGGTAGCTATAAAACCCAGGCTTAAGTCCTTATAGATTCCTTAATAGTTTTTCTTCTTTAAATCTGTGGTAACTTGTAAGAGAGGAGTGAGCAGTCCAGTCCCTAATCCACTGGGGTGCTCATTAGTGCCACTGAAAAAAACACATGGGCAGTTGTGAAAGTTGGCAGATCCAGTTGCTAACAGAAAGGGGGTTGGAGAATCAGCACCATATTGTATGTGAGCGAGACCCAGAAAGAGGAGGCAGCTTTTAAAAGCTGCTGGAAGCTATGGCATGACTTGGGGGCATGATCAGCCACGCAGAGTTTGCAGTTGTGCCTTCTGAATTGGTGCTTCTTTTTTGAAAGCATTGCCATTAGGATTGCTGTATATGCGTAGAGTTTTGAGGAACTGATGGTGTTTTGTTCCTCACACGTGTGGCTCTTATTGGAACATTCTGGTGTCATGCAGAAAATTACTTGTGGGCCCCTAAAACTGGGTCATATGAATGAGTTATCCTGAATCAGCCAATTTGCAGCAACTCTCTGGCTGCGTCTATCTGGATGTGTCATAAAACTCTTGAGCGTGCTATCTATTTTTGAGCATGCTAAACGTGTTTATTTACCACACAGCTTATTGTGCACTAAACTCATCCACATGGCAGGCAATTTTCTAGTGCTTAGGCCACTATTTGACCCAGCTGCCATGGAGGAGGCTATATTAAGTCCAGCTGATCAGGGCTGTCTCCACAGTGGAACAGGAAATTAGTGTCTATAGCTATATGACTCTGTCAGCTTTTCTACAAATTTCACACAACTGGTTTCCTATATGTGTAGCTTTTCCTACCATTCTTTTTTTTTTTTTTTTTTTTTTGTGGGTTTGGGTTTTTTTGGTTGGTTGGTTTGTTTGGGGTTTTTTTGTGTGTGTGGCTGAGATTATTTTTTTATTGTGTTCCCTGATGTGATGTTCAAACCTTAAGCATGACACTAATTATGTATCATTATTACTATTTTTACTCTCTCCTGACACCGCTTACTGCACCTGTTTACGCCTTAGAGCTTTTAGCTGCATTGATTCCACCCAAAACATGCTGGTTCCTTGCACTTGGTTTGGAGTCGTGCTTTTCTGCACATTTTAATTGCAGCTCTGCAGTGTTCGTCTGGCCCAGTGGTAGTGCTTGACTATGAAGCTTTCCTCCTTTGAAAAAAGCTGGATTTTTCAAAGCTGTCTCTTGTATTGTTGAGATCACATTTAAATAGCTGCTTACTAAGAAAAAATTGCAAGTGCCTTGAAGACTGAAGTTTTAGAGATTAGAGGAACTCTGGAAAACTGCAGGTTAAGCGGTGATGAAGAGGATGGGATTGCAGTGAATTGGGGATTTATTTCCCCACTGCAGGCTTGTGTTCCAGCACCAACTAGTCATCATGCAGAGCTGCAGATGATGTCGCCGAGGCCTCAAGTCTTGGCTCCTTGTTATATCTGTATAATATCAGAAATCTCATTCCAAGACGAACACACCTTCTTCAGCTCTGCAACTCAGATTTTCAAAAAGCGATACATTGTTATCAGTGATGCAAGCTGTGATACAGTGTCTAATATGTGACTTGAGTTGTCTGTGTAGGCAAAGCCCCTCCCTGCAAGCTCCTGGCTCATGGCAACTGAAAAGTAATTCATGGATCAAGATTAAAACTGCAGAGCCTTGATGGTCCAGGTCTTGTCACTGTTTTGTTAATATGACAGAATTTAGTTATCTGCAAGATATGGTTTGATGTTCAATCCCTCTGTCCTGCATCCTCAAACTCCTGTGAAACTATGTGATTCTGGGCAGGACCAAATTCTCATCTAAATTGCACTGCTTCGAGTCTAAGGCAAGTCCTCTGCATTGCGAGGATTTTGTCCCTGCTGTAAAGTGCCAACTTGCCTATGTTTTATGCCTTGGGTTTTACTGATCAGGTGGCTAGAGAGCTGGTAATATGCCACTGGGCCAGTGGCTTAATGCAGGAATTACTGGAAGCAGCAGTCTTGGAGTGCTTTTTATGAGGATAACAAGGCTTTTGCAGACATAAAAAGCAGGAGAAATGCTTATTAGTTATGGGGAAGGTGAAAGGCTTAGAAAACTGATTAGTGTAGCAGTGTGGTCAGATTGAAATGAAAGCTCAGTGGCATAATCGTTAATTGGGTGCTTACTTACCTACTAATTTGAGCTTGGATGTCAGCAGTACTACACTTCATCTCAAACCAGAGGTCAGGCTTTAATGCTACATCATAAATTACGTAAAGGCACAACACTAACAATTAGATAATTATGGAGACCCATGCTGTTGCAATTTAACTGGGCAAGTTCAGGGCAATCATGACAGGAATAGTGCTTAACCCTGAATCTGCTGCCTTTCTTTCAACCTGACAGCCAAATATATGTGGCTAAGGAGGTACCCAGCCGTCTGGCAGCCCACAGGTTAAAAGCATCTTCTCCTATTAGTCAGATTCATCAGATGGCCTGGGTGAACTCTGAGGCAATATTGCAAAAACGTTAATTATGGTTCAGAAAGAAAAGCCTGTATTTCAGTCTACAGGAGATTCTGGGCAGGGCACAGCAGTCCAAACAGTTTTTGTGTGCACCATTGTGGGCTTTTAATTTGTTTCTAAGCCAAGCCTATGTATATGTTTGGTTTATTTACTTCATTAAAATAAACCACCAAGCCAAAACCAAGGTTATCCACAGGGATTTATTTGCATGCATCCATGCTGCACAGGACAGACCCACAAAACCTCACATTTTGAGTACTGGAGTCATTCAATTGCCCACAGCCTTGTGCTTGTATCTGCCTGGCTGGCAGCGCTGCTGTCTGAGTCAGAAATGGCACCGTGGAGCAGAGACGGGGCCAGTGCAGAGCGCGCCTTGTCCCCAGCTGTGTTGTGCTAGAAGGCACGTTGCCCAGCTGTGGCCTTTGGTGATTCTTGCCCATCAGCTGTGAGAGCATTTGCTGTGGCTCCTCTTGGTACCGATGATGGCTTTAAAGGGGAGAGTTCAATCAATGCTGGACACTTGAAAATTCAATCCACAGAAGAGATATTGAAGATCAGGGTGGAAAACATCAGTCGGGTGGATTGGAAAGTGATTGACAGGGGGATGAAATTAATAACATGTGGATCTTGGGTTGTTCGGCTGCGTGGTTTCAGACAAAAGCAACGTACCGTCATCTAGAGGTATATAATGAACAGTGATTTCCATGGGGTGTTGAAGCCTACAGGCTTTATTGGATTTAAGCCTAGGGCTTTTATCGGTGTTGTCCTTTTACTTTTGTTCCTGGTCCTTTTGGCAATTACGTAAATTGTTCACACTGTAATATTTTATTACCTCTGTAAACATTTTTTTTTGTTTGTGCTTTGGGTGGGGCTAGGAAACTGCACCAAAAAAACCCCAAACAAAACAAAAAACTGCCCACTACTGGTGTTTTGGCACTGTTTTCCTTATTCAGGACACTTTATATAATTCAACAGGAAAATGGTCTTTTCAGGAAGTATCTCCTATTAATAGTGATGGTGTCTTATAGTGTACCAGGCAATGATGTCATATGCCAGCATTTGCATTCCTGGGTTGAGGGACTGTGTGCATTAGATTTGGTAATCTCTTGCATTAGCCGTGGTAGGTAGAATTCCTTCAGGTGCTAAGTTTGTTATAAAAGTGCTAGGAAGCCCTTAGCTATGGCACACTGCTTTGAAAAATAGTCTTATAACCTTTATATATATCTGCTGCAATACAGCATGGTCAAGTAATGACACATCTGGTTACCTATTATTAAGGGTTGAGTTATGGTATACTTTTTGTTTTAATTAGTCTGTGATAAACAAAAACTCAGGGGCTGTTCTGCTCTGGTAGTTCTCATTTTTCCTGCAGCCTTCCCTGCCCTTATGGGTTTATTAGTGTAGAAAAAGTGGCATGTGGTACTTGCAATGTCTAGACTGCTGTGGTAGACCAAGCAGGAGGTTGTACGCTTGGTCTGAACCAAATGTCCATAATACAGGTCTGGGGTGCTCTGGGTAGGTGTATGTTGCATCTAATTTTGTAGCTAGAGGTTATCCCCATGCTCAAATTCACCAACAGCCCTGCAGGACAGGCTGCAAACCTGAGCCAGGTTGTCACCTTTTGGGGTGCTCTGCAAAGTGTGGGGAGAGAAAATGGACCTCTTTGCTCAGGCTGCTTGAGAACTGGATTTATAATATTTTTTTTCCCTCTCTATTGGTATGGTTTAAAGGGGAAATCAAAGCTGAACTCTGCCGTGGGCTGGGCTACACCTGGCTGTGTGGCTCTGGAGAGCCCATGCAGAACTTACTGGGCTTAGTCTGGCAGTGACCAGGAGGGATTTTCTGGCTTTTATAAAGAGATGGCTCTGAGTAGGGGTACCAACACTCACTTCAAGCAGTAAAATCAATCCTGCTCTTTGACTGCCATCCTCCCAGCGCTGCCCGAGGGAGCGCCAGGGCAATGGTGGTTGGGAATGGCCTAGTGCTGTGCAGGTTATGCAGGGTCTGAATCAGGGTCTTAAAAAGCCTTTAATGGGTTGGAAATGATCTTCAGTGCAGGGGACGCGCAGGACTAGCCTAGCAGGCATGTTGACAGTTTTGCCCTCCTAATAAATTTGACACTGCTCTCCTGCAGCATTTGTGGGTATTTATTGCCATACATCATGGCATGAGTCCTTTTCCAAAGGGGCTGGTGCCCTGGGTCTGTGACAATCTGATCAGTGTTTTAGACCATGACATAAAAAGACCAGCAGTTCCTCCTGGCAGGCCTTACTAGCAGAAATATTTATTTTATAAAAAAAAACCCTCCTACAGGAGTTGCAAAAGAAAACTCTGTCCTTTAGATGGTGTGGACCCAAGCACCTTCAGCTGTAGGCCAAAAGGAACTGCTGTATTTACACATGTAGCTCCTGTGCAGGCAGTTCACAGCCAACCTGAGGACATGGCCTGCAGGTCAGGACTTGCCAGGACAGCCTCGGGCCAGAGACAAACGACTACCAACCCTGGAAAATTCCCTGCAATATTTGTTCTTTCTCTTAAAGCTGTAGCTGCTGGAAGGAAGTGAAGGAAGTAGAGTTGCAGTTTGCATTTTAAAAAGCACAGGTTTCTAGAGCTGAGAAAGAAAGCTGAGCAACATAAAGCAAGTGTGCCCTCAAGGTTCAGGAAGCAGAAGGTGAATGAAAGGCACCTGCAGTGATTTCTTTTAGAAGGATCACTTGATGTTTGACCTATTCCTGTGGCTTCCTGACACTGGTGTCAGGACTTTTGCATCCTTGGGACTGGTGCCAGAACTCACAGAGCAAAAAGCAGAGGCTGGCGCTGTGGTTTGCTCATCTGGCCATGATCCCAGGCAAATGTGACAGCGAAATGCTATGCCTGAAGCACATCAAATGTTTGCGCTATGGTTTAAAGACACAGCATGGATGAAACACAATGCTCATGGAGTTTGATGCACCAGATAGCACTGGTGCCCATTCATAGGGCTGATTCTGTAGTAGCCGTTAGAAATCCTGGCCATGCTTTAGCTATATCCCCTTCACTCTCTCGACCCTGCAAAACAGAAAATATCCATAGGAAAGAAAAAGCTAACTTCTCCATCAGTCTTTCTGTCTTCAAAAGCTTGGGCCTCTCCCACTGTAGTGTCTTGAATACTGATTACCATGGGATTTATTGCTAGTGGTTTGGGAATTGGGTTGAACAGAAGAACACCTGAACTGTACAGCTGGCCAAGTAAATCGTGTAATCTCTGCCCATTAGGAACAAACCTGCAGATCTAATTTACTCAGTATCTGCAAAGACCTGAAAGCTGTGGCTTGTTCCTTGCTCATCCCCTCTGTCTCTGGGTTACACTTTGGCATCGATAGTGCAGGAGATCACCAGCTCTCCTGGAGTTCAGCAGCCCCTGCACGCAAAGAAAGGAGAGAAATATTGATGGTTTTGCTCTGAATATTTTTCCTTGCATTGGTGGTTTGTTATTCACATGTTCAGCATGGCTCTGATATAAAGTAAAAGATCATTTGGGATCCTCTCTTTGGAGAGAAGTTATATCTCCACAGGTCTCTGGAGCCTGGTGTTTCAAAATAAGGTCACTGAGTGAACAGTGGTATTGCCAGGTGGTTGGACTCCTTTGTCACTGAGGAGGATTTATGTGAGGTGGGAATATCCTGGTGAGACCAGCAGATGACCTGAGTAAACCTAGGGGCATGAGACAGATTTCTTCACTGCTCTTGCACAGACAAGATGATTCCAGCTAGCCAGTGTAAGCTACTACGCTCACCTCCCATGCCAGGGAATTTTGCCAGGGAGTCATGCCCTTCCCTGACTATTGGAGAGGCCAAAACCTAAACCTTGTCCCCTATCACTTGGAAGGGCGAGGGTCTGATTTCCACCCAGAGACTGGCTTTGCCCCGCTGTGCTCTATTTTACAGGTTATGCTAAGGCTAACTTTTATTTGCTCCCAGTGACAGCACAACATTTCAGGCCTTGTACTGTGACTTCTCTGCTCCGTGCCATGTCCCACCTGTGTGCAGCCCTGGAGCTGGGGGCTGGACCCCAGAGGAATCCTGCATGCAAGAGAGCCCTGATAAAGTGGTCTTTCTATAACCCTTGCTGTAGCCCTGTGTTACACCCCCTCCTCGTTACAGCATCAGTTCCTGGGACTCTGCAAAGCCTCATGCAGTATCTCAGAAGTATGTTAGAGGTCAGTGCGCTGGTCTAACTTACAGAAAGTGTAGATACTTTAGGACAATTATATACTTGGTAAAAAGCTCTGTTTGATCTGGACATTTGTTTACAATCTCTTCTTTGGACACTTGTTTGCAATCAAACCTGAAACCTTAACTGCCTTTGTCTTTGAAAAGTTGAAAATAATGTTTTGTGCAGGACCAAATTATGTCTCATGCATAAAGCAGAGATGTACCCATCACACCGCCACATAGCCCCCCCCCCCCCCCCCCCCCCACACACACATTTACAGGTGCAATACTGCATGTGCTGAAATCCAAGTTGCCTTTAGGATACTTGGCACTATGTGATCTTGTACATAGCTGCTATCAGTAACAGCAGTGCTGTTGCTAACCCTACTATTGCTCCAGCTAGAAGAGAGAGGGTGGTAAATTTAAACAGGACTTCAGTGGCAGCCGGTGGTGCCCAACTGGAGTAACTGCATGGCCTGAAAGAACAAATGCTATGTCTTGGTGGGTACAGCTGCCTTCGAATTAAAAGCTCCTGATTAGTCTGCCCAGGCTGGGACTGGAGTTCAAGCAGCAGCACCTGGGGCTTGATTTCACTTCTTGGTGAAAAAAATCCTTAAGAATTCCTATTACATTTACATTTTTTTTGGATACAAATGGCAAAACAATTCAGCAAATGGAACCTTTACAGCTGAGAGATTGAGTAACAAGGGAAAGAAAATGTCAATGCATGTTAAAGAAAATTTAATAAAGCAAATAAAAACAATATACTGACACTGAAATATAATCTTAATGTTCTGACTGGAACTAACTGAAGCCAGGAAATTCTCAGCTAAGTGTTCCCTCAGCCCTCTTAAATCAACCCATTTTGCTTAGGCATTGTTGCACATAAGCGCCTTTATGAGATGGCCCCAAAACACCGGATGATAATATGAACACTGAGAAGATATTTATTTCATCAGGTGTATGTTTGGATATAGCTGTGATGGATGTATCAGCACTGATTCTACAAGCCATTGAAAAATCAGCTAAACTTTAAGTATACGCTTACAGTTTGCAGAATCAACATCCCTGCCCTCCAGGAAAAGTGCAATCTGTAAGGTGGTACTTAAGACACAGCAGTATTACCAAGGTCCCTTTGTAGATACTCTAATTCTGTTTTTCACAGGTACTAAAGAATTGATCTTCACAAAATCTATATGTTGAGGAACCTTCATTTGCCAGATGAGTGGCTAAGGTCCTGAGAGATTAAGCGATTAACCAGCAGTCTCAAAAGGTGTGCGTGGGAGTGCCCAGACTAGAATGTACACTCTCAGTGCCTCCATTCAGCATTTTATCCCTGAGATGCCCCACTCATGGACTGAAAAAAATTAAAAGGTTCAAAACTTGGGGAATTAAAACTGCCCTGCAGGTGTATTGTGATTCGGTGGATTTTAAATAGAGCTGAGAGGAGGCTAACCATGCCCTGCTGTGGGTTAGGATTTAGTTCTGGGAACTGAGTGCCACCAAAGCTAGAATTGCCCAGAGTCCTGCTAAAATCAGAGACTTAGGATGAGGATTGGGTCAGGATGGAGCTGCTGCACATAGCTGCTTTGGAGCTAGGAGAGGACTTTGAGATGGATGATGAGCATTCTAAGCAGCATGGTTTACTCAGCATTTTTTTTTTTCCCTAAGCAATGTTCTGAAAGAAAATGCTGGCCTTGAAAAAGGAGATAGAGTGCCACTTGCATCTTTTTTCAATCTTTCACTGGAAATCTGGCCCTTAAAATGTATTTGGAGTTTTGATTCTTATTTCTTATGCAAAAAAATATGTTCTTTCTCACACGACTAAACCTGTGAAAGCCTTCAGAGTCTGCTTGAACTGGTAGGTCTACAGGTCTTTTGGGTGAGATAATATAAGCAATGGTTTGTGCCAAGTGCTTGTGCTTTTGTTCCTCCACCTCTGAGGAGTTCAACCAACCAAATTTGAACCTCCTGATATTGTTTGCAGTTGAATAAGCCAAATTATATCAGCCAAATATATGCCTTGCTTGTTCTTCTTGTTCAGTAAATGCACCTAGCATCTCTCTTCCAGAAGCATGGCAGGAACAAGCAGATTTCTTGCTCGGATTTGCCATGCTGCTGGATTCCATGTTCAAGAAGCTTTGACCTGGCTCTGCCTCTTGAGTCCTCATTGCTAGTTCTGAGCGTTATTTTATTGAAGAGCCTTCACAGCCCATATCCATCCTGCTTATCACTCTTACTCAGTATTGACAAATCTATGTCCGCTTCTGACAGGCCACAACTAATTGATTCTCTACCAGCAAAGTTTTCCAGCAAACACTTTTGCAGTATTTGGCCTTATGAGTTCCCCACAGACTCAGGGAAAGGTAGTGAAGATCTTCAAAAGTATGTGTTTTTGTAATATTTAAACTATGCATCCTCTCTTGCTTCCCACTACAAGCCTGTCGAAGACAGAGGAGCAGTGACATGGGACTAATCCACAATTCTTCACTGCTTTTACCTTCCCCCCCCCCCCACCATTGTTTTTCATGCACCACCACATGCAGGTTGCCTTGACATGGTGTTGCTCTTTGTCACAGTCAGGCTGTGAGATCTGTGGAACTGGGGCTGTGGTTTTGTGCAGTCCCTAGAATACTGGGATCTTAATCTGTACTTAGGACTCCCGGAATCTGTGGCGGGTACAAGCATTAAGCCGTCTCCTCTGCTTGTGTAGCAGGAAAATCCAGTAAACTCATCTGGATATAGCTCAGCCCTGCTTTTAATTCCCTGCCGGTGGCCCACACTGTCCGTGGTTGACTGCTTTGGAAAGTCTCCGAGTGCTCCTGCTACTGATCTTTAGCACACCCAGTGATTTAATGAGGATATGGCTACCATGCTGAAAGGGTTAGATGCAAAGATAAATATCAGCACCTTTCTAGGTTACAAGACAATCTTGGTTTGCTCCTGTAGTCTGAGGGTAAGAAGCCGTTCTGGGTTTTGTTTTTTTTTTTTCCCCTTAAAATCCCATTTATTCACTGTAGTAATTCAGGGCCTGGTTTCTCTTAGCTTTTTACCTTTCCATGACTACAGGGCTGGGCCAAATCACAGCATAGCCTGAGCTGTCAGTCATTTTAATAATTATTATTAACCCCCTGCTGATGCGTTTCCACATGAAAGCAAGAGGCTCTTTGGCACTTTTCTTACTTTTCTCTAAAAGATGGAAGGTGGAATAACAAAGTTCTTAATTAGCTGAGCTGGTGTTGGAAAGCTCAGTGTCAGATTTCCAGGTCAGTGTTTGATGGAGGAATGATAGGGGGAAGTGATGCATCGACATTGATTAAAGAGCAGTGATGAAGCCAGATAAAATTGACATTTAATTCTACCCAGCTAAAGTAATGTGACTGACAATACTTAAAGGTGAACAGTCTTATTTCTTGAATCAACAATGCAACCTGTAAAAACATCCGTCACAGCAGTCTTTTCTTAATTACTCACATCTAATTACCCCCAAATCAGTGTAGCGCACTGATTAAAATAAAAGGTGCCTGCCACTCTTTCTATTTTGGGTATAGCCAAGAAGGGCAAGTGATATGAAATTAAGTGGCGCGTCCAATTGTTTCATCCAGAGACCTCGCAAAGAGTCCTCAGCTCTTGTCTCTGTTTTCCATTCCTTAGTCAAACAGAATGGTAATCCCATATGAGGGTTTTTTTCCTGGATGTTGACTGGGGACAGCTCGCTGGAAGCACTGAGAACACCCTAGAGGGGTGCAGGAACACTGCAAAAAGCCAAGCTATTGCCTTTCCTGATGTTAATAGTGGGAAACAATTAATATTTGATAAGACTAAACTTGCCATTGTTTTGTTTTTAAATGTAGTGTATTTTTAAGCTTCTTTAAACTAGCAATTTAATGTTGATCCACTTTAATAAAAGACTGACCCAGCCTTCTTCCTTCAAGCTGGCTAAAGGCTTTTGATGATCATTTTCCATCCCTTAGCTTCTTTCCCTTGAAAGAAACAACGGGAGTAGCAAATATAAATCCCCCCAATATCTTATTTTCTACAAGGGGTCTGGAGTGCAGCTGATTACTCTGAATATGTTCGTATTGCAGAAAAGAGTGTTCAGGTGATAACGCTTGAAGTAGCAGTTAATGCTCATTTTCAAAGTCTGATTGAATTGAAATACTGCTTGTTGCACCAAGGTGACTAAGGCAGGAGATAAGATCCCAGAGAAGTAGCATCCTTTTATCAGTAGATGGTAGTATAACAACGTGGAAGGAGCATAGCTGCTCTAAGGTTGTCCCAAGATCCAAGCTGTTACACTTGAATCTTAAGTGAAAAACAAGACAAAGAGAGGCAGAGAATAAGTTGAGACTCCTGTTTATGTTTTACTTTTCATCAAATAGTAGTTTACAGCGGAAGGAATTAATGTATGGTTTTATTCATGATTTATGCATGGTTTATCTAGAGCAGTGTGAATAATTGATTATTTTTGTTCTCTGGCAGTGCAACAAAATTAAAATAAATATGTTTTTTTGAAGCAAAATAAAAAAAAGTTAGGAAATCAAACAGTGGAAAGGAAGGAGCAGACTCTTTTGTGTCAAAATAAATTTTTATTTCTCTCCAAAACAACTGTTTTGTTCCATAAATGCTTTGCTTTTAAGGATGGTTTGAATCATTTAACATAAAATTAAAGGAAATTGCCAAACAAAACAGTTGTAGTTCAGTTCTGGCTTGTACATATCAAAATAATGGGTTTTAAACATTGATTCCTTTCCTGTCTCAAAGGCGAAGAGTTTGGTGAAACTGGGACAAGCTTCCTAGAAGATGGGTGCTGCCAAAACCAAAATTATCACAAGAATGTTTCAACCAAAGAACGGCCTTCCAGGCTTTTGGTTTGGCTGTGAATTTCCAGCTATGAAAATACAAATATATTGGAATAAACCTACAGAGGGGCCTCATCCCTCTGTAAGCCCACATTTGCAAAGCTTTTTATTTTTTTTTTTAATTAAAAGCAGACCTTTCCTGTATGTGAGCTTAAGGATCCCAGGGGCTGAATTCACAATGTAAATGCACTTAGGCTAAAGAGATCTGTATTGATTAATATCAATAGAGGATCTGGCCCAGTAGGAACAAACTCTGCTTTTTGATGTAGTATTGAATTTGTATGTGTTGAATTCTGTGCTTTGGAATTAAAATCCAGGATTCGATAGGGAAAAAAAAAAAAGAGAAAAGGAGGGATTTGCAGAGATACTGGCATCCACTGTTTTCACTCTCCATGTCTTCTTATTGGCAAAACCACCATTTTATGGGTGATGTTGATGGAGATAAAAGGCTTTTTATTTACAACTGGATTTTAATCCAAACCCTACTCTTTGTGTTTTGTAAAAATGACAGCTTTTCCTTATGAAATTCTGAGGATGAAAAGAATCTATGAAAATTTCAGATTTCAAGCACATTCTGACCAGGTCTGTAGCTCACTGAAGAATGATGCTATTTTTCTTTGCCTCTCTCTTTTTAATTCCCCCTCTCTTACATTCTTTACTGGTAAAAATATATTTGAAATTATATCTATTTTTAAGTCCACTCTAACAAATATACACATGAATTAAAATCAATGCTACAATGCAAATGTATGAATGAATAAGAGAAAAAATGCACTAAAATAGCATATCCACAAGAAGGAATGGTTCGTCATCAGAAGCCTGAGGTGTGAGTTCCCGTATTGTTTTATTGCATGCTTATGTGCTTTTGCAGTTTAATGAGATCCACAGTTTTTAAAGTTTATGCAGTAAGGGCTGCAATTTCAGAGCAGGTGGAGCCCCTTTCCGTACTGCCTGTGGTCGAGGATGCTGTGGCCAAAAGGAGACCAGGGGAGTCTCGGTGGCTCTCCAAGTGACGGGGGTGGGGGTGGGGCTCTTTGCGGTGAACCTGGCTGTCCAGCTGCAGGGGTGTCCCTGCAGAGCCAGGGGTGCTGTCACAGGCTGGTATATGGTGGGATTTTACTTTTTCTTATAGTGGTGAACATATCGGCAACATGCCTAATTCTGCTGTTGGAGGCTGTGATAGGTAAGGATGCAGCGAGAAATGGTTCTTCATCCTGTTACTTCAGGGGCTGAGGTCAGCGAGTGTGTATATATGTGTGTGTGTCTATCCCCTATTTACATGTTTAGTGTCTGTGAAAGAAACCCTGTGAGGAAAGCTCTGTACAAGCTCTTACTGCATTTATTTTGCTAAATCCTCCGTTGTACTCTGCTCTTGCTCACTCTGCCTTCCTGGGGGCTGTGCCTAGGGTTTGCTGCCAGACACGTGATGTGATTGTAGGAGCTATGGAGAGCCAGGGGGGGAGGCAGGGGAGGTCTTTCACCAGCAGCATCTTTCTCCATGCCCAAGAGGACCTATTTTGTGTTTCACATAGCGTGACTGGGTACAAATCCTGTTTGGCAGTGCACTGGCTCGGTGCCGGTGGGCCTGCCTGCCCTCCTGTCGTCGACACAGAAGTATTGCTCTGGAAGGGGTCTGGTAACTGTGGCTGAGGGAGCTTAGCACTTTAGGCTGTACATGACAAAACTATTAAAGTGCAGGTATATTCAGAGCCTGTGGAAAGGGAGAAGGACACACGAAGGCTTTTCAGGGTACCAGGGTGCATAAAAAACAGTCTTTGCCTGGTACATGCAGTACTTTTATGGGGACGGTCAGACTGTGTCAGTAATATAGTAACAACACAACTCACACTGCAAATGCATTCAGGCTGTGCCAGGAGAAAAGCTGTTACAGGAAACTTTCTTTTTATGCATTTCCATCTAAAGCCACAACACACAGGTCAAGGGTTTTGCTGCCATACCTGAACGAGTGCTCTGGCATCTATGAGGTTAATATTTTCCTGATTGACTTGCCTTTACATCCTAAATTAAAAAAAAAATAATTAGAAAATCGGTTTAAAATCATCCTGATAAACTAAAATCATAACAAACTGGCTGGCCATAGACAAACTGACCCAGTTTAATTTGTGTTATTGTGTGTACCAAGAGGAGAGATGATACCCTATCCACAGCCTCATCTGGGCAGAAACATGTGTTGTACTTAAAGGAGAACCCCAAGAGATGGGTGAGGTTTATGTCAGTGTGGGAACCTTCCTAGATGGAGAGATGAACCCTGTGCAGAAAGAATGGTGCAACTGAAGAAAAGGACTCTCAGTAACTTTAGGTGCCTTTAATTAAGGTGAGACTGGTGCTACCATGCCCGAGTGCCCGTTGTTTATATCTAGTGCTAGAAGGCCAGCTACATGAGCATGGAGCATCTTGTGCTAATGGATTAAATCCAGCTTGGCAGGAACCTCACCTTTCCTTTCCAAAGAGCAAACATGCGTGTGTGTTTGCACATCTGGGACTGACACTCACACAGCCTGGTGAACCTATGCTATGAAACGGCAGCGTGGTAGAAAGCATGATGGCTACTTGCAGCTCAGATGAAGGAAAGGCAATAAATCTTGCTTTCCATTCAGGTAGGGGAACCTTCAGATGACAGGATGGCTAAAATAATGCAATTCTGTTGTCTCAATCCTATTTCTGTAAAACCAACTGTCCAGTCTGGTGAAAAGTGAGCCCTTCCCTGAGGAACTGGATGAAAGCTGTGTGTGTGCCGATGGATATGCCTGACAGGAGAGGGCCCAGGCTTTGTGGCTGAGGCTGGAGGATGTGTTTTACAGTGGCATCTGAGGGCTTGCTCGTCCCCAGGGAAGCCAGGCTTTGTTGCACAAGGTGCCAGAGCATGAACAGGCCAGCAATGCTGTCCTGTGAATATATAAAAAGCCAGTTCCCAGCAGGGCATGGATGGTTGCAAAGAGTCTTCTGAGGCTTAGTGCCTGTAGGCTTGTCTGCGTAGAGCAGGTTGAGAACAGTGGCATCTCCTCAGCAGGTGGAGTCTCTGCTTAGGTATTTAAGTCTTAAAGCCAGCTTGCTGGTTAATTTAACAGAAGTTACTGTTGGAGTGCTTTGGAGACAAGTGAGCAGAAGTGCAGGCAGAGAGGTCAGGAACAATAAAAACAAAAAAAATGGCACTGTAGAAGAGGGAGAGTAGAGGAGAGACGTACAGACCCTCTGTAGGCTGTGTGAAGGAAGAGGAGATTGCCCTGTTCACAGCAGTCTCACCTCAGGTCAAATATTACTCAACAGGCCTGGGGAAAATGACAGAAGAAAACACACCAGGAAGAAGTAAGCCCGGGGTGACTGACTGTTTTTGTTGAGCTGCATACTTTTTGACCTTGCTAAAGTAAAGAGGAGATGTCCGTGTTGGGAGGCCCCGGGAAGAGGCAGTTCCCAGGCCTGATGAGGTGGGACCCAGCTCTAGCAGCACGTTTGCCAAGGGAGGGAGAGCGGGCTCCTGGTTTTTATTGTGCAGCTGTAGACCAGAGCTCTTCCAGCGATACGGCTCTTCTTGCAAAGAGAAAGGATGCTGAAAACTCAATAGAAGTTTCCATTCCCTTCACTTCTGAGCTCATGCCACTAAGGAGTTTGTGCAGCTCCTCTGATGCACTCACAGGCTGCAGTAATAAATAAACAGAGATTGCCCAGGTGTATCCAAAGCCAAACTCCCACCTGCAAACTGCATCTTTGATACTGGGATCATTACTCACTTATAAAGAGCTTAGGCAAAACTGAGGAGCAGTTCAAATCCTGGGCAAAATTCCTGTCATGCAGGTGGATGCTGAAAAACAGGACTGACTTGTGTGGTGTATGCTGTGTTCAATAACAGAAAGTCTGGGATGAAAGCGTTTCACAGGCTTCTCTGCCTTGCTGAAAGCTTGATTGAGAACATAAAACTCTATGTGTAGACAGTTGTTTAATATCACTTTTAAATACAGTGAAGTTAGTAATTTTCTTTGTAATTTTTCCAGCTGCTTATGTGCAAGTCACCTCTGGAGAGCACTTTCTGTGCTCTCAAAATCGGGAGTTGTTATATTGCTGAACTAGCTATATTTAACTAAATATTAGTTTTTGTATCATAAAAGCTACACATTTTTCATCTGATAATCACTAGAACAGAGAAATGTGGCATGCTTATGCAACGTCTGATATTGGGTCTAATTAGCTACCATTCTTGGATCTTTGATGGTTTGAGTGGTGTTCTAGATAGACTTTGCTCAGAAGCCTAAGCAACTATTATTTGAGTGCTGTTCATCCATAACCTGTTACCAATTGCATTAATAACAAGATCAAGTATAACAAGACTTACCTTAATTCTCCTTCTCCCTGCGGTCATCTGTCCCCCTTTACTGTGGCAGTCCTTAACTTCAGGGACTCCAAACTTTTCTGTTTGGGGTGGGATTTCTCTTCTAACGAACTTCTGCAGCTTGAACAAGTCAAGTCTTGAAGACTCCTGTTCTAGTCTTCTGAGAGAAAAAGGCACTTCTAAGGTGTGATTAATCTAATCTGAAAATAGACATTTAAAGGACTGAGATGAATAGCATTCTAGGAGTGATTATTTTGGTCTTGCCAACTACCTTAGATGTGGCATTCACAATGTCTAAATATAGATGTAATGAATTTGATCCGTGGTGTCATTCTGTTAGATCTGATGTAAAGACTGTTACAGTCGATGGAAATACTCTCATGTAGGTGTAGTTATATACTGCATTGATCTTATTCCTGATCCCTTACTGTGCATTTTAATTTGAGCCAATACTGTCTCTTCTTTCAAGAGGTGGAAAGAAAACACAGTCAATTACACCATGAAAGCCATGAAGCTCTTTCAGTGATCCAAACTGACTGGGAAGTTACATTTGGAACCATTCACCCATTCCATTAAAAAAATACTAGGGAGCGTGCATCCCTATAAAATAATGATGGGCAGAATCAACTGTCTGAAAGTATCTTGCCTACTCCATACCATTTAATCAAGAAGCAGTGAGTGGAACTGGCCTAACATTTACAAAGAGAGAACTGACACAATGCATATTTGAACACCATGAGAAATAGCATCACTGGGGACAGAGAGTAAGTTTAGTTAATAATGAATGGCACATCCTATAAAATACCATTACACAGTGTTCAAGGCCCAAGAATGATGACATAATTATTAGGAGACTGGGAGATTAAGATATAATTTAAAAAAACATGACAGGGGAGGGTGTAATTGGGGAGACAAAATACACAGGAAGTTTGTAATTTACATGTCAAAATACCTTTTTCATGTTTTGATTGGATTGGACGCCGCCTTTCCACTTCATTTATCTTGGCTTCAATTAGAGGCAGGAGAAATGACATCTCATGTTCATATTCTTGACACACACTGCTCATAGACACTTTCTAATTCTAACAGACAGTAGGGGAAAAGGGAAACTCGATTCTGCCTCCATCATGGACTTCTTAGTTAACCCCTAATTTGTTTCTAAATGAGGCTGTCACTGTGGTTCAAATGAATATGCGCTTAGGAATCAGGGTGTGCATTTGGGTATTAGCTTGTAGGCAGGGCTTTGCATGTTGCATGGCTGGTTGTACCCAAAAGCTGCTTAGCTGGGGGGAAAAAAAAACCCCAAACAGCTAAGAACATTCCCCACCCCCCAACGAAGAACTTTCCTGTGTGAATGGTGCAGGCTTTTTTATCAGAACAGCCATATTCACAGTGCACTTATAATCATACAGAGCCATCTCCAAAGGAGAGGATGTGAGTTGTGATTTTCCCCTTCGGCAGAATTTTTGCTCTTTTTATTTTCTGTCTGTCTCTTTTATCTGGTGTCACCATGTGTTTCCCATAGAGCTCTGAAGTCTGCTTCTATTTTTTACAGGAACTGTGCTCTGTTTTACACCCATCCCCACCCAAACACATACACTAGAAATGTCAAAGGTGTGTTTGAGATAAAGCCATGTGTTTCATCAGGACTGAAGTATCTGCTCACCTGAAGGCATGTATTGAAGTCTTTCCTCTCTTGGCAGCTATAATTACCCCTTTAATTCTTCTTGTGCTTCATCTCAAAATCTGAGTTTTAGATTTTTCCAAAGGCTGTTGGTTTTGGTTTCCTCTCTTTGCAGAAAGGAGTACACAATTTGCAGTGCCAGAAAGAGGGCAAAAATTTCCCCCTCTGTAGTACTTCTGACCTCTAAAACTCGGGGCCCTTTAAAGCATCCTAAAGTGTCCAGCTGCAGAGGTACTCAAAATCATCAGTCACTTTTGAAAACATGGGAAACAAGTTTCTTTCGGGCTTATCAGTAACTCTATTCATTGAATTTCCTGATAAAGCAAAATTGCTCCTGGAAATGCTAATCAGGAAATATCAGAGAAATAGTCCTTGAGAGATCTCCTCTGAGAGGGACTTTGACTCACCAGACGGAGAGAGAAATCAGAGCAGCTGTATGAGGTCTCTGCATATTCTGTGCATGTCCTGAACTCTATCAGAAACCCCAGAAGTGACATGAAACTGGATGAAGTGGGCAGTGCTGCTCTTGCTAATGCTATTGCATTTTTGATATTAAAGCCACCTGCAGCCATGCTGGGATCATTCACCATAAGGCTCCCTCTAATACTGGCAGGAGCACAGTATTCCTATTAAGTACAGTCTGAGCACCTTGAAAATGGCTTCAACTGCAAGGTAAAAAAAAAGAAAAGAAAAAAAAAAACTTAGAAAAAAGCTATGCGATAAATAACTGACTTTAGGAAATACAGTTTGGATCAGACCAGTCATTCGTCTAGCCTGGATGTCTTAGACTGCCCCAGAATTTGTTGTCCAGGAGCAGTATGTGACTAGCCACCTTCTGCTGCCCTTTCCCTTCATACGTCTCCAGCATCTGTAATCATTGGATTAAAGATGTGAGAGGGTACATTGCTGCCTATCCCTTTGATGGACCTGTTGTCCATGAATTTCTCTAATCCCTTTAAACTCTGCAGATACTGGCTGCCTCCACAGCCTCCTGTGGCAGCAGGTTCCAGAAGTTCGCTAGCAGTGTTGCTTCACGCAGTTTTACAAACTGCTTTTCAGCACAGCAGCTTAACGTGCATTGAAAAGTTTACTAGCCACACCTAGAGATGCTGATGCATTGAATGTTCTTCAGAGTAAAATACTATGAAGCTTTTAAATGTATAGTAGTTTGAGTCAGAGAAATACCCCAGTCCTCTGCAATCTCCAGGATAGTATGGTCTTACTCTCCCGACGTGTATTTGTGTGTAAGCTAAACCATTTAGATAGTCCGTAGGAAGTCAGTAGGACTGTATGTAAAGTTACTAAGGTACCTATTTGCTACTTGAGGCGTTGTCTAACTTTTTCTGTCCCAAACATTGATTATGTCGTCCCAGCTCCCTACCAAGGCAAGTAAATAGGAAATAATATTAAAAAACTTGCCCTGAAATAACTTTGGCTGTCAGACAGAACTTTGATGTGGTTAAGGGGAGTGTCTCAGGTGTTCCACAGTCTAACAGACACTTAGGTTATGGCTTTTATGTGAACAGAATTCAGATCATTTATGAATGTATGAGTGGGTAAACACCAGGAGGAGGAATACAGCTGAAAAAATAACTCATGAATTAGCCAAGGCATCAAGTTCAGTTTTAAGTCATGTTAGCTAAGTTGAGTGAACTCTGAACAACTTCACTCAGCCCTTGATTTTGTATTTGTTTCATTAAAAATAAGACTCTGGATTTGTGGAATGGAATATGTTAATTTTTAGCTGTGTCATGAGTTAATCTCCTGTATTCAGTTTACAGTGTGCCCATCTGAAGGTATCTGGGCAGTGGAAGGGCTTTCAGTATTTATGCTGCTGCACAAGGTTTACATATTAGCAATTTGCATGCTAATATGCAATACCTGCAGTCACCAAAGTTAAAAACTGCTAGTTCATGAGTTATTCATGTGCATCCATCCCATTTCTGCGTAACATTGGCATATACAACAGACCCTTTCAACGTGAGTACTTCCTGTGCTTGAGTTTTTTTTCTGTATTTCGTTTGATGATACTTGAGAGATCAGTACAACCTTACACTCACTGTTCTAATAAGAATTACACAAAAGGAGAGCATACACTGGCAATAGACTATCCTCAGGGACCCATAGTTTACTATGAAGAGTCTTCTGGCAGCAAAAATTATGTTTGCCACTGTGTTGCATGACCCACTTTGAGCAGGGATAGATTGATCATCTGGAAAAAGCCCTGGACTGGCTAAAAGAAAGATTGGGCAATAGAAATCTGTACGTCTTTATTTCAGTATTCATCATGATCAAGGACAGAATGGAAAACACAGGCCAAGGGCCTTAACTGAGGGCTGTGGTACCCCAAAGACTCAGGCTAGCGCACACTGCATACATCATTAAGCCACTGGCAACAACATGCTGAAGCCCTGCCCAAATTTCAATTCTTACACTTCAAATAGTCTCAGCTCTCACCAGACAAATTAATATTTAATGCACAAGTGCACGCTGTAATATTCCCAACTGTGCAATCTAATATTAACAGCTATTTCATAAACCAACAAGGCCCATTCAATTGGTGACCATTTAAACTATAACACGCCATTAAACCGTAAAAGCAGCCATGAAAACATGATTAAGATACATGTTTGTCAGTCCTTTGCTAAAGAAGGGAATGTAACAATGTCGGTACAAAAAGTCGGTATGCAGTTCCAGCAAGGCTGGTCAGAACAATACAGGGGATCGTGACGCAAATTCCTTCTAGGAGCTGCAGTTTGGTTATCAGAGCAAAGTAGATCCCACCCACAATAATGTACAGATTTTAATAACCTCCAGTGAATCCATGAGAATACGTGGCACCATCTGGCTTTCATGTACTTGTGCTCCTCTATGGATGTGTCTGCAGAGTCCCCCTGTTTCTGTGCTAATTCTGCACGGGCTACATGATTCATGGATATTTAATCAGGGTGACAGTGCAGTGGGAAGGCAACTTCACCCATGTCTTTAGGAAGCCTTTAGGAAGTCTTTAGGAAGTACTTTAGAAGTACTGCGCTCAATCTGATTCTTCTAATGCTCACATTCTGAAAACTATACTGGTAAATTGGAGAAGATGCAGAGGAGACAGAAAAGAGATGCCTGGAGTAATACAAGGGCTGGGGAAAATGCTTTGCTATGTGATACTCTCAATCTTTTTAGCTTATCAAAAAGAAGATTGAGAGATGAGTTGTCTTCAGTGTTAAGTGCCTCCACAGCAGGAAAATGCTAGTTTGTAAGAGGTTCTTTAATCTGTCGGTGAAGTTCTATCAAGAACCAGTGTTTCGATGCTGAACTGAAATGACTTAGACATATGTTTATCTCAACTCGGGTAAATAAGCAGTGGCAAGTTAAGGGTGATGATGATTATTTGTGTGTGTGTGTGTGTGTGTGTTTCTATATCAAGACAAGAAGCTTTTCTGAAAAACGTACTTATTCCTTAGTGTTTTCTTGTTGGGTATAGAAGAGAGGGGCCCTGTGCATTATAAAGGCCTAAGCAGTCATTCTCCTTTCTCTTCTTTCATAGTCCAGGCTTTCAAACGAGTTAGACCTGAGTCCACAAAAGAATGTGGAATTTGATGTTGAAGGTATTGAAACACAATTGAAGACTTTGGCCTAAGCAATTAAACTCTCTTTTTAAATATCATTAAGCAAATAGTGTCATATGAAATGTCTTCAGATGACTGAATTATTTTTTTATTTTAGAAATAAAAAGAAAATGGTCTGAAATTAGGTAGAATAGCAAGGTGAGACACTAAGCGAAGACCAAGTGTGATGTTAAAGGTGATGTGTGATATTAAAGATGCAGAAGCAGAGAGAGCTGATGGTTGTAGCCAGTCCTAGAAATGAGCCCTGGACCAGCCAGTCATCAAAGCAAGGCAGGTCTGTTCCAGCAGCATCACGCTAATGTTTTGGGGTTATGCGTGCGTGAATGTTGCACGTACAGGATACAGGACATTGCAGGCATCCTACTTCTTCTGTATTGTCAATGTTTTCTGAGGTTATCAGCTTCTAAACAGGAATAACTCTTAAATTATTTAACTATATAAAGCTACTTTTGTGTTCTCAGATTTGTGACCATTTGTTGTGTCCAGTGCAGGCTTTTCATTACATGGGCAGTCGTTACATCTTTGCAAATATTCACCTTTGGTGCTCTGGTGTTCTTGATTCCCTTATTTTGCACTTACTGAATGAGCTGAAGGCAAGACCTTGGAGGCCTGTCTGTGTGCAAGCAGTTTTAATGGAGGGCCATCTATCATCCGTCTGAGAAGCAAGGGGAAAAAGGTTGTCTGAACTGCACACCAGCGTTACATTACCATGCGTTGTTATACCTGACACCGAATTTTTAGTATCATTTTTAATATAGTTTTGTTTTGGTTATATTAGTTTGTGGGGTTTTTTTTAATTCTACCCACACACAAATAAGTCAAACAGGTTTCTTGTGAAGTAGTAGACTAATAAAAAGGGCTCTAAAATGTTTCCTTAAATATCCTCCTTCATCTAAATAAGTATTCTAAAATATACAGAGGTTCAGACTGTGCTTTACTTATATGCATTTTTGAACTTGGTGTTTTTGGAGGTAGGAACAACCAGTTGATAGACGACTTGCAAGTGACAGGTTGTAGTCAAACGTGAACCAGGGCAGAAGTGACCAAAAGCCAGTGAAGTTTGATGTCTAATCTGAAATGACCTGTTTGTCTCATTGGAAGTCTCAGAATTTATTCAAATCAGAAAAACAGCACTGCAGATGGTACCAACTGTCACTCCTTGTTGACAATCACATTAGAGAGCGCAAGAACCTGAGCAAAGCTTTTCAAATCGAGGACTGCAGCTATCTGTCTGCTTGCCTGCTTGTCTGTTGTACCTGGTATAAAAGGTAAATCTGTTTTATGAAAAAAGTTGTTCAAAACATACTGATGGCTTACTTTAAAACCCAGAAATTTTGAATATAAATGATGTATCTTTCTGGCCTGGTTTTCAGTTCCTACTTTTTTCTCCCTGTACAGTGGCCCTATTTTTGTTCGTTTGTTTTGTTTTTCATTCTGAACTAAGGATGGAGAGAGTAAAAGGAGGAAAAAAAATTAAAGCTCAAATAGAATAAAACCAGAGTGTCTCACAGACTTCATATCTGGATTAAAATATATCTCTTTTTTTGTGTTTTATTCTACTGAATAATTAGAAATTATCAAAAAAGTTTCTTTATAGATCAAAGTTTTGCCCTTAGCTGTCTGACTATCTATCCATGACCCTTCTGTAGGAAACTACCCAGGCAGAAGAATGACTCTGGTGAGGTTCTTAGTCTTGTGCTGATTTCTGTAGAACAAGGCTCTGTCTATTGTAGCTATGTATTGCAGCTACAAGGGGAAAGGAGGATAGAGTGGAGAGTCTTGTAGTGTTTCTTGATGCTCTGAATTAATTTGTTCCCTGCTGGAAACTCCTCCTCAGAGGAATTGTGTTGCCAGCTTTTTCGCCCTTCATGGAGTGCATGCAATTGCCTTGGTGTACCTTGACACAAGCCACAGAGATAACTGAGGGTCAGCTTGTGGAAATCAAGTTATTTAATCTGAGATCTGAAACAGTCTAGGAGCCACTGGATGGACTGGGATGTTGAAAATACAGTGATCCTATTCCTCTTCACTCACCCTCAGACAGCAAACCAGAGTGATTCAGCAGGGGAAAAAAAATATATAGCTCTTTATGGACCAGTCCTTCCTAGGACAGAGGAACATTATTTCTTTACAAGATGGAGCTGTAATGATGATAATGATATCATTGACTGGAAACGGCCTAAATGTTTGTATCACTATGACAAGTAGGAAGAGAGATGCCTCAGGTAAAGCAAACAGTGAGTCAGATGTCTCTTCAAATCAGACAAGGCAGCTTAAGGGATATATTGTTGGCTGGTGAGCTGCGTGGAGGAGCAGCTGAGAGGCATCACCCAGGCTGCGGAGACCTGCGAGCGCCTCTGAGCTGTCCAGACTTAGGTGTGCTTCCAGGCTGCATATGGGAGCAAAAATGATCTGTGCATCATCCCCAGGTCTTCTGTTTCTACCTGCACTTTGCCTTCTACTGAACAAAATAAATGTGGGTGCATGAATATTAAAAGCTGTAATATATCCTGGTCAGGTGCCCTGACTGGATGAGTGGGGACCAGAGCCCTGCAGCATGCTGCAGTGTTGCTCACTGCTCGCTTGTTGATGACCAGAAGACTTTGATCTGTCCCTGTTTTGCACGTAGATGATCACTGGCAGTTCACTTCGTATCTCCTTGCTTTGATTTCCACACCTGTAAAGAGCAGGGAAGGTTTTTTCCTTCTTTTAAAAAATACTCAAAAATCTCTCTCCAAAAAAGTGCAAAGTAATAAGTAGGAGTTACTACTCAAAAGTGTTTTCTGATTGGCATTGCCTGGGTTAATTTTGAGCTGTCAGTCCATTCCCTGGGAGATGATCTTTCGCAGACTTCATAATATTGCTGTGGGAAAAGTGCTGTATTTTTGTACAGTATTATTATTGGCTTGGAAATAACCAACATGAAATGATTTCTTTAGGTTTTCTAGCAGGAATCCCAGTTATTCTCTTCTGCTGCATTACACAAATATGCAACATGTGATGCTACCTGGTGATGGGAGACAACAGCTTTATAAATAAATGCAAATGATAAACAGAATGTGTTCTGTAGCACTGAAAGCTATGCCTATAAAAGTATTGGCATTAGTAGGAACGGACAGCTTTATTTTCACCTGTGTATGACAGTGATATTAGAATTTTAAAAATATCTGAGAGAAAAGGGGAATGATTCGGAGGGAGTTTGTTAGCTTTGGAAGTCGTGTGAAAACTTGGCTTTGAGTTTTAAAATCTTCAGTTTTGGGGGACTGTTTTTTATGGGCTAAGGAAAGTATTTCAATTTTTTTGGCAGTTGAAGTTTTTCACTGTTCTTTGGTTACGTTGCCGTGCTGAGCTACGGACCCTAGTGTGCAGTCAATTATACACTCATGCTGCTTTCAGATTCACTTACCCAGCGATGATGATTGTCTGTGAGCAGAATCCATCAGAGAGTTATTATCTCCAGAGCAAAAGCCTCAAATGTTCAGGCATCTAATCTGCCCCTGAAAATCAGTACCTGTTCTCAAAAACACGAGACCTCAAACGACTTATTATTTTGGATGCTTGAAGGCTGGAAACACTTTTGAAATCTTGTCTGTAGCTTAACAGTTCGGGGTTGTCTCAGGTCCATTGGCCAGTATTAGTCAGTGTAAGAGGTGCAGGTATTGCAGGTACAAGAGGTCATCTAGATCATGTTATAATTACATGAACCTCTTCATTGTGCACTGCGATACCCACAGTAATGCTAGATAATGGTTTAGGTAGCATGCTAATTGGCTGTATAAAATGAGTGTTTTAAGCAGTAAATCTCTACCTATCCCAGTGTTTATGACACGCACACGATTAGCAGATGTGCTTTTTAGTTCTTCTAGACCCCTGATTCTGGCCACGATTTTAAGTCTGGTGTTGGACTTCCCTTTTCACTTTCAGGATTTGGGTTATCCGGGCGTAGGTTAGTTCTCTGTGGCTGTTTTCCCTCCTTGTCTCCAGCATTTATATGTTCATGTCACAGTTTAAAAGCAATTAAACCTACTCATGGTGGTCCATATTGCAGGACTAAATAGACAGTATGACTGCTTTTGTAGCATCATAGCAAAACTTTTGGTATTCCAAGGGTATCTTGTGTCTCAGATCAGAGTCTGAGAAAGCGTAATAAATTTAAAGCTCCTGATGAACGAGTCGGTTTATGTAACTGTTTCCTAGTGCAGTATTTTTTAATCATAGTAGATCAGCTTGAAGAGGTTTACTTGCCACAGTTTCCCAAGTCTTGGAAACTGCTCGGTCATTGAGTTTAGCAGCCGTACGAGAAACTTGTCTGAAAGTTGGTATCAAGTTTGAGCTATTCATCCAGGCTTCACCTCTTGCTAATTTTGAGAGAGGGAAAGGGCTATCTGGAGGCATGTTTAGTCACTTAGGGTGAATCACCATAGGCAAGAGGCCATTAAACTGAGCTAAAGTTAAGTGAGATGAATCCCATCCATTATGGAGAAAGGTCAAGAGAACATCTTCACTTGCCTCCACACTCTACAGGCCAGAATATATTTCCCAGTACCTTCTAACAAACTTAATACTGAGAAGCGAGGAGCTTCTCTCCTATGTGGCAGGAAGATTGCTGGAGGGACTGAGCTTTGGGTGTCCTGTATTCTGGCAAGGCTGGGGAATTTTGCAAACTACATTTTCAGGTGACTAAAGAACTCGATTGTGCCCATTTTTCACAAGAAGTCCCAAAATCCTCAATAGTACTTGCCAGCTTAACCTGAGAGAAGGACCTCTCTTGACCAGCCCCCAAATAATCCAGTTTTTTTAGACACAATTGCCAAAAACAAGACTCACAAACTTGACTGCTTCTCTCCAGATGGCCACCTTGCAGAACAACTGCTATTTTGTTACTTTTTATGAAATGACTGGGAAAAAGTTTGTCCAGAAATATAGTTTCACTTCTCTGTCCGATCCTGTTATGGTGTAACCTTTTAAGGCCAGAACATCTTAACCTGAGAATAATAAGAAGACATCCTACATATTAGGAGGATTTACGGCACAGGTAAGTTTTTTCAAGTGACAGAGGAATTAATATCTTAATGAAATGAAGGCTCAATCATTTATCTTCATCCTTAAAAATGAATTGGCCTTTTGGGACACCTGTCTGTGATCATTGTAGTGAAGGAGTATTTCACAGCTACTGCATCATCTTTGCAGCAGTGGAAATGACTGCGCAAGTCCAGCATTATGGAAATAGCGTTGCAGGAAAGCCAAAACAAGTCAAGCTAAATCTGTACCACTTCCCATCAGCTCAGGATTTCTTGCTGATGGGCTTGCCCATGCTGACGTGCCTGTCCCCTTCCACACACTAACGCCCTTTGGAGCACTCTTTGAAATGTGGCAGCCGGTACAGCGAGCAGGGCTCTGACAGTCCTGCCGTGCAGGACTCCAAAACACCTATTGGGACTCTATGACAATCCTTTTAGAAATCAGGACGGGATGGCACAAAACAGGGACATCTGGCAGGTTCAACAGAATGGATCAACTGCAGATTCCCCTGTTGGTGAACTTGGCCAGCAAGCTATTTCAGCAGATGTTTGTCCTTAGGCATTGAATGCTTTCTGGAAGCGTCTTTCCTCTGCCTCTCAGGAGCAAATGCCAGCACAATGGAAATTCACATAAGCTCACTGACCAACATTAGGAAGTATTGACCTGATGATGGGCTTCAGAATGTAAACTGGTTTCCTTGAAAGAACAGAAGCTAATGCCTCCTCCAGGGAGTTATAATGAAGAAATTCAGAGTATAAGGAGCATTCATGTAGTGTTTGTCAGTGGTTCTTGGGTACAGTCTCTCTTATTTTTGGAACAATTTCATCTTTTCCAATGTCTGTTATTTGAATGCTATATTGACTCTGCTCTGTATACTTTCAAGCAGGTATATTAAAAATGCAAGAGGAACTGCATTTTGAAGGGGGGGGTGGGAGAAAAGAAAGAAAATAATTATTGTTACACATTGCAGCATATTAATGAATACATTAATAATTGATCCACTGTTATGTTTTCCCCTAATAGTCATCAAAATCTGTATAAACCTGCACTACAATACATAACATCTCATTACAACGTTTGCTCAAAAAATCAATGCATATCTAAGTTATTTGTGTCAAAACTCATTTATTTCCACAATAACATGGACTGTCAAACCTTGACATCCTGTTAATAACATCCAGTGCATTTGCATATTATTCAAATATTTCCTTTTATGAAATGGGGGACTTTTACTTACACCGTCCTACTTGCAGTGCTTCATATATTTGCACATTAGCTCAATTCACACAGTTATAGAAGGGTTACCTGTGGCAACTAATTATACTGCACTTTATGCATATTAATGAGCCTTGTGAGCAGCCGTCCTCTGTTCTATGGTGAGATGAGGGGGGAAAAAATAACAGTGTAAGTGGGAGACCTATTACAGGCAAAACGCAGGCGAGTGGAAGACAGATATTTTATAATGTTTTCTCTTTGATGCCCACAGCCTTTTAGAACAGACTAACCTGAGTGGGAAAAATACCTCACAGCAGTCCCAGCAGCTTTGAGGTCAGATGTGAAAAATATTACCTTTTTTCCTTTTTTTCTTTCTCGCTTGCTTTTTTTTTTTCGTCTTTCTTTTCTTCTTCTCTCCCTCTCCTCCCTCTCTGCTGCTACCCTTAGTTTCTGGATCCTGTCTTTGCAAGGTGCTGAGTGCTGCCCTCAATCCTGGTTGAGATCAGCACCTCACAAGATCAGTCTTTTAATGCGTAGCCTAAAGCCACTGTCTGCCCTCTGATGAAGTCATCTTGAAAAAGGCCTTTTCACCTGCCTAGATGAGAGCGACACATTTTGTTTTGAAGGAGCATTTCAGCAGCACATGCTAGCAGGAGCAGAGACCCAGCTGTAGGCTGTTCAAGCGATTCCTGTGACCAGGTGTCACAAGGACAATGAGAAGAGTCGAGCCATGAGAATGGGAAGAGTTGGCAGCCCCAGTGCAGTACAGAGAAGGGCCACATCCTGCGCATGCAAATGCCGCCCCCCGTAAAAGCGGGCAATCTGTCAGCCTAGAGGTCTCGCAAAGGGCAAAAACCGGCGGAGGGGTGCGTCGGTGTTCTTGGAGGGCATGCAGGGCTGAGGGATGAGCTGTGCTTCCTTGCTGGGGTGTTTTTTGGGATTGTCTCCACCTACTTTAAAAAAAAAAAAAAAGAGAGAGAAAAGCTCTGCCGTTGTCACAATGGAAGACAGAAAGGGAAGATTTGATTTTATGCAACAGCAGATGTCTCCTAAGCACTAATCACAGTGTCAGATAGGAAAACTAATCATATTTCAGTAGCTTGTTCAGATCTCTGATTAAAATTCAGTGATACCATTCCTGGATCCTAAAATGCAACAGTGATCAGAAACAAAAGAGAATGTATCATAATTAATGCAATTAAAAGAGCCCTTTCCCTTTCTTTTCTCTCTCTCTTTTTTTTTTTTTTTTTTCCTTTCTGGGTAAGCTATGCTGACCTTACCAGAGATTAAAACCACTCTCCTCAGGACTAAAATCTGACTCGGTGTGGGAGTAAGAAATACCAGCTCTACATAGCCATCTCCAGTGTGTGAGTACACAGGATCCTGGGCACATGGGAAAATGAAGAGGCTTGGTTGCTTACTCCTTTCAGAAGCGGGGAGAAGGCAGATGGAGCTGTGCATCCAGCCTCCCTTATTTTCTGCTGCATACAGCTCTGTTGGTGATATGGTTATTGAGTCAGGACTGGCAGTTAGCATCCCAATCTACTCTTTCTAGGACAAGACAAATCTCCAGATTCTGGATTTTTTCACAGTCAGTCCCTCGGCCACCTGCCATGCGAATCAGCCAGAATTTGCTGAGTAAATCCTGTCTTAAAGCAGAGCAGGGTCCGTAATTTGAGTGTCAATGGAGTGCTCAGTTAATGCAGTGCTGAGAGATTCAGACCTGGATGGTGCTGAGCAGCCCTGGGGCAATTCCCTTGCCATCAGCTGGCCTAGGCAGAGACCTGAATCAAGGCAGGAAGGCTGAAGAGTGAAATCAGGCAGTGCTGTGTCATGCTGATTGTGATTTCAGGTCTCATAACCCATGGATTTTCACAGGGAAAATACTTTCAGTGAGGATTTGTTTGCTTTGGAAACAAACTATTTTTGATCAAAACCAGAATGAAAATTATTTAAATGATACACATTAAAAATAAATATAAAATAGACAAATAGTTTAGCTGAATGTAGGAGAATATTTTTGTAGCAAAACAGCTACAGCAATTTTGTGATAGAGGACTAGGGGAGAGGGTCCAGCAACAAAATCCCTATTTATACCAGCCAAAATGACAATGCCCACTTCATTTAAAACAAGACTATATACATTTCTTTTTACTTTACGATGGCACTTGAAGACTTTTGTGGACTGTATATGATTTAATGCAGCATCTTGGATAGGTGGAAAGCTTCACTGGCTTGTTGTTATGAGAGCTTTGCTCTGGTGGAGGTCTTCGGAGTAATTATTTTGTGCTGTGTCCCATACCAACTCTGAGAAAAGGAGTATGAGCCAAAGGCTAGTTAAGAGATACAAGCATTTATTTTATTCCAGGCCTTCTGAACTCTGAGTTGCTACTATTAGGTGTTGAAAAAAATGCTCTGGTACTTCACTAGAAAAGCTGACAACCTGCTGTCTTATTAACATAACTCTAACATGTCTGAGAGATCCAACACAGCAGATTGATTATGTTCATGTCTCAGCCACAGTACTGATGATGATATGCTAGTAAATATATCAATGCATCACCAGCTTCGAGTGCAGGAGCCTTTCTGTGACATTTTCTGAATGAGATATGAAAATGAGAATGGTTTGTGCATCTACTCTACTCAAGTAGCTAAGTCGAGGAGGCTGCACTGTTAGGCAGAAGCGCACCTAGCAGCAATGGTTAACTGTGTGGTCTTGGGAGTGTCTATTGTAGAGGTGTCACTCAGACAAGCAATGCAATAGCTTCATTTGCAGATTCCCAGAATAAGAAAAAGTCAATTTACAAGGACTGTTTTCTTTCTGAAGGAACAATAGGTGAATCATGCCTAAACCAAGAGATTGGCCTCACTGTTTCTGTTCTGTTTCTGGTGGAGGGGAGCATGATAGGCCAGGAAAGGAAGTGGATAATTATTGCCTTGAGGCAGGTTAATTAGCACAGGTAAGGAGCATGGCTACAATCAAAAATATCTGTCTTTACTTCCTTTCTTTTATAGATTTTCTATGTGACTAGACAAGTCACGTAAGCTTTTTTTGAACCTAGATGTAAAATGGCAATAATAGCGGTTGCTTTCTTCTGTCCTTTATCTGGCTGCCCGTACCGTCTCTAGCACAAGGGAGCTCTGAGCTCAGTTGGTTTCTCCATGTGCTAAACAATCAACTGAAAAGGTACAGTCACTATAGCAGTTTGGAACATCATGGACGAGTTATTGCAAAAAGTAAACTCAGGAATGAACATTTCAGCCAAGATTTGACTCTGAATTGTCAGGTGTGAAGCCTGAGGGACTTTCTAACCAAGCACTGGGCTTCAGACAAAGAGGAAAGTGGCAGGCAGTCCGGGATTAGGGGTCGGTCCCATTTCATTTTTCGCTTGCGACGACTGAATTATTCCACTAACGCCGTCTTATTCTTTGGACACCAATGCTCAGTGAGTTAATTAGGGGTATTGATACAGGTTAGCTTAAGGCACCTAAATAAATACCAAATATATAAGGCCAGTTTCTCTAGAAGTAACCAAGTTGTACTGTAGATGTAAACCAGTTTCTCATGATGGAACCAAAGTAGAAAGCACCCTCACAGCACCTAAAGGTTTTTCTGGTTTGTGTCTAGGAACAGCTTTTCCCTCCAGCAGCTACCAGCACACTGTGGGAGATCAGGCTCTTACCTTTGCATCACTGCCAGCAGGTGTGAACTCGTCCAGAGCTTTCGGGTGATGGGCAGCTGCATGCGACCCCACAGCAAACTCTCTGGGCAGGTTCACCCAAAGAGGTAGTTAATGCAGTAACCAGGTATCCTCACCAGTGTAGGGGGGCAGAGCATGTATAAGAGTGAAATATCATTTTAGCTTTGAATTTCTTTTTGTACAGAAGCTAATCTCTCTGTCAGTGACAGTGGGAAAGGAAATAAACTCCCTCTTGCTGAGAAATGTGGTAGCCAAGACAGGAAATGGAAGCCAGACTAGATGATCATTCAAGGAGTCCATGTGTGGTCTGATCTGGCAACAGCTCACATGTGTCCTTGCAGGAGTTCACTCTCTGCTTAGGCCTGTGCTGCCAGGGATGTGCTGGTGCTGCAGACTTTATTGCAGCCTTGGCTTTTGGGGGAACCGAGAGCTTCTGCAAACAGCACCACTGCAATTCTGACACTTATGGGATTTTATTGCCCTTGGCAGCAATTCTTTCCTAATGTAAAACTGAACTACTGTATCTTACAGGAAAGGACCTAAACAATGATGTATTCAGGCTGATGGGACTGGATTAACCCATTAATAAATAGGAGGTGAAGAGAGCAATCTTGTTGAACGTAATGTATGCTAATGATGTGACCTGGCTAATGGAGCCCTTTTCTATATTCTGTCATTGCGCACATCAATTATGCAGCCTCAATTATCATCCTGTTTTTGTATCGTGTGGCTGAGAAATGAGAGACTTAATAGAGATGTTTCACCCAGTAAAATGCCTGATTAGGTTATGAAAGCAGAAACTCAAGGAAGAGAAGAAAAAAACCCCCTTTGTTACATTATATCCTGATTTAATTAGCCAAAAGATATTATTCTCTGTAAGGGCCTTTGAAGTTGTAGAAATATTGCTGTAGGCTCAGCAGCAAAGATGACTAACTGTCTTAATACCTACAGCAAATACACTGACATAGCACTTACATACAGACAAATCTTAGCTAAGCATTGCAAATTAGGCCAAGATCATTGTTTACGCCATGTGCTTAAGGTTCCTGATTAAGGGGGAAAGGAGGAGAGTCAGAGCTGCTGTTACATCTAGGAGGAAAATAACCGCAAGCCCGTGCTACTAGTGACATCTTGGTGCATGTGGTAGACGGCAGGGTGTGTGGTGGCTTTTGACAGCAGTTCTCAGAGAAGTATGTTTCCCCCTCTGCGCTGGGTGGTCCTCTCCCTTTGTCTTCTGGTTTTTGCTTGCTTTATTTTATTTTTTTTTCCTTGAGTTTTACTAGCTTTGAGATTCTGTGTCCCTATTGCAAGCCTGGTGATAAGGACACATCAGGTTCGTTAAAATCTGTCAGGTTCACTCACCCCTTGTTGCCTCAGGATGGTTGCAGGTATTTCTTGTGTTTCTGACATGGATGCAAATGGTAGTTAGCCCTGCAGGACAGGGGAGGACCTTGGAGACAGCCCAATATGTGATGAGAAGTTACCAGAGGGAAAAAGTGGAAGAAAAGCCACTTTTTTTGCAGTAGCTGAACCTCTAAGGGGAGCTGTGACCCTTGGTTTGTGCTTGCTAGACAAAATCTGGAGCTTTTGATTAGGTGGGAAAAAATGTAGTGGAGAAGGAAGTAAGCAGTGGGACGAAGGTGGACTGAGTTAAGCCATCTCTGCAGTCCTTAAGGTAGATCCAGACTCCGTTGCCTTCAGCAGCATGATGCCTTTGTACCAGGGAGAAGCCAGTCCCTTTCAGACCTGGTCTGAAGACAACTCTGAGTTTTCCTCCTTAGTGGCAGAAGCAGAACTATAAACTACATCTTTTATTTTGTTTTTAAAATAACCAGCCAGCTAGATCCCTGATAAAAATCACAGCTCTGATTCACACAGTTTTTGACTGGATTGCAGGGACAGTGAAAGCTGGTGTAAAGCAAGGGTGAATCAGGTCCTTGGCATGTCAAAGTTGTTAGTTCTTTCCTTCCCTCAGGGTCTCGCCTGCCACGATAAGGAATGATGTCATGCTCATTGAGAACGTGATTGGAATGACAAAACGCCTGGAGTGCTATATTCACTCATCTGCTATATTCACTCATCTGTGCTCGGCCAGTCCATCTTCTAGTCTCAGTAAATAAATTGAGAGACTCGGGGAGAAATAAACACCTGGGCCAACTATTCCAGCTGTAGCTCTTGGGTTTGAGTGCCTCCGCTTTTGGGTGTCTGTCCGGAGAAGCGCGTTTATGGCCTGACTCTGAAGAGCTGAGTTGGCAGCTGAAGCTCCTCTTAACTGCGGATGTCTGTCGCTTCTAAAAATGGCTGATATTGACCTAAGCTTTTAAATGCCTCCCTCTGCAGCAGCCAAATAAAATAGCAATAAAACTGTGATTTGCTAACTCAGAGCAGCATGTTGTCACAAGCTGTACTTTATCACTGGTGCTAGCAGGCTACGTAACTCAGCATTAAGTTTCCTGATTATCATATGCTTTGTGGACAGTTAAGCCATTTTCCAGCACCCTTCCCATACCATCCCAGTGCTACGTATCTGTGATCTAGTGTGCACAAGAGGTAGCATCAAAGAGCAGGAGTCATGTACATTAGGTGGCTGAAAGTGATCAGGTCTCTTGCTGTCTGCCTAAGGAATGATATTTAAAGACTAGGGTTGATGGCAAAATGAATTCCGTTGATTTTTGGTTTTGTTTTTTTTTAACGTACCTTGAACCACCCCCAGTGTTGGTGAGCTAATTTGGTGCAGAAAAAAGATGTCTGAAACCGAAGATGCCATGAGCATTTTAAATTTGAAGATAGAATAGGAAATCAAAGGTTTCTGCATTAAAAAAGTTCTTGTTAGAAGCAGTGAGGTGGATTGATTCTTTTCTCCCACAGTTTTTTGAATGGTGACATTTAAATAGTAGAGAATGGTGGGTTTTAATTTCTACATCCACCCTTCTTGCACACATGCAGTCCTCACAAGCTTTACTTGAAACTTCAGTTTTAATTTGTGTGGCTTTGTGGACAGGAGTGGGGTCATGCTTTTGAAGTAATGCTTCATTATTGCTTTCTGTACTTTCCTATTAACTTCAAGACAGTATCCAGCTTATCATTGCTTGATCCTTCATGCATCTCAAATGCAACACTAACTGCTAGGCTGCATGTGTTTCCTGACCTTCTTTCATTTCTATACAATGTCCATATGATCCATCATAGCTTTGAAAATTCAACTGCAGGGTAGAGATTTCTTTGCCAGAATTGATCCTTCTCTTTTCCTCAGAAACCATCAGATAAAGGAATACTTGTGACAAATAACCATGAGAAAGATCACCACATTAGAAATCTTACGCTTTGTGCCGTGCTAGCTCTGTGTAATTTGGACGGGTCCTCAGTTACTTGTCTTTCACCTTTGGGGTAATTATTTGCTTGCGAGTGATGAAGATTCTTGATCCCGTTTTGACCTGCAGAACTTCTGATAAGGAAAGATTTGCCGTCAGGCTTCAGTCCACAAAAGGCTGATATTCCTTTTTTTCACGATCACATTATATTCGTTGGAGAACTGTACAAGATGAGAAGCTCATTATAGCTTTGGGGTCATCACTGAACGATTTTATCCAATGGCCTTCAAGCACTTCCACAAGGGCTTTCATATCATCCCTATTATAATAATCTCGTATACATTGTTTTAATTTCTATATCCTTTTCATCTAGCTACTGAAAGAAAAGTGTTTTACAATTATTAATGTATTTAGCCTCGAAGCTTGTGAGTTAGAGAAAACTTCATTATGCTCAGGGCAGGGGTGGGTGAATTGAGGAGCAGAGAAAGAAAGCATTTGCTAATGGTCCTGGAGCCTCATTCGCTCTGTGTGACTCAGTGATGAATGAAATCAGGGCTAATATGGCTTTAAGCAGCTCTTCCGTATGGTGTTTTGCTGTGTGATAATATCATTATTGTTTAACTAGGACAGACTTGTTCTGTGCCTCTTGGCTGGAAGAGGCTGAGTTTTACTAAACTCGGACAATTTGGAGTTTTCTGGTAAAAATGAAAATATACCAAATATTTAGGAGGAAGACCAAAATGTTGGAGCGCTTAAATGAGTAAGACTGAAATTCAGAAGAGCTGTAATTCAGGCGCTGTATTCTCCCCCTGCCTTACCTGCAGGGACCTGCTTTCTCATGACACACTGCAGTGACTCTGTGGGTACCTGGTTTTGATAGATCATGGAAGATGGAACTGGGATCAGGAAACCTGGCAGGTGGAAAAGGGAGAGAGCACGAGCCTTGTTCATGGCGCACACACACGCACACAGACACTGCCCCCCGCTGAGGCATCTTCTTTCACAGACAGCAGGCCCCTGTGAGAAGTGTTGTTCACTTAAAACTGTGTTTCAGCTGAAAATTGTCATCAGCTCTGCCCTTACTTTCATTTGCAGTTTCCTCTGATGTTTTGCCCATTGTGTCAGTGCAATAAAAAATGCCTCCTAATTCAGGGGTGACCATTAAAATTGTGTGTTAACCAGACAGCAGTGTTTACAGGCAGAGCCGCAGCATCCAAACAAAACTGCCTGAGGTGTAACCATTAACGGTTTTGCCACAGCACTGACTGTGTCAGGATAGGACATTTAAAATTCAGCCCATGTGTGCTTTCCATTCCAGAGAGTTTTGTGGTTTGCACAAGAAGGGTTATTGATAGTTTATCCAAATGTTTTTTGACAGACCCTTTCACACGTTCCTCCTAGGTGGTGCAGCACACAGGGCTGCTTTTTATCACTGTTGGTTGGATGTTACCCAAGGCGGCTGTTCTGCCCTTGTTCATCACAAAATGATCCATAAAGCAAATTGGGATATCTAAATGCACCAGGTTGTTCACGGATCCCACAGCAATTATTTCAGAGTGTTGGATGTAGAGATGTTTGCCAGAGGTGGAAAGCAAGTTGCAAATTGTATGAAATCCTCTCTCTGCAAGGAGTGGCTGGTCTCAGTCCGCCGTCACTTGTTCAAGGAGGAGGATGGTCTTGGCAGACCATCCCAGCACTAAGTAGAAGATATATTTGTAGCTGAAATATTAAGTGCAGCCCTTCATGGCCGGTCCAGTTTGGAAGCTGGACTAAAGGACAAAACTAATACCCTTCAGCCTCACTGTTTAGACATTCTTCAGCCCTTGTCACCCAACCTGAGGGGTGCTGGTCTGAACCCCCTTTGGCCTCTGCTTATCATCCAGTGGTGGGGATACGCTGAACCCACTGTCACTGACTGATGATTCATGGCTTGGATATCAAGCTGACATCTTTTTTTCTTCTTACATAGAGGAATTATCCCAGTGACCAGCCAGCTCTCTGCTGGCCGCAGCCCAGAAGTACTTGTACCACACGGGACCCATAGATTGTAGTCTGGAAACAGAATCAGGACTCTGAATGCCAAAGCAGATGGATAGGTGTGCCTACAGCATGTAATCTGATGTGTATTTATAGTGTGTTCTCTGTGTGGATGTATGTTTTTGTGCGTGTTGCATGTAGAGGTGCTTATTTGATAACTGTCACACGTGAGCAATACGGGTGATGTATCTTCTCTGTTTCTGTGCCTGACGTACATGTATGTGTGTGTACAGTGAATGCTCTCCCTTTGTCTGTATATAAAGGCTGGGAGGGCTGTGTGAAATTTGGACATTTCATGTGAAACTTTATCAGACCATTCCTTTGCTGAACTGGTTGGTCTGATTAGAGGTGGCTTAAAAAAAAAAAGAAACAAAAAAAACAACTAAGTGAAGTGAACAGGTGGCAGACATAAATACGCAGCTGTGCGTTATTGCTGATTTTATTGCTATTTTATAATGTTGTCCGTGGTTATTTTACAATGATTTTCTCTGTTCGTGACATTGCTGTAAATCTCATTGTAAAATGGCCCTAATGTGCAATGAATACCATTAAGCAAAATGGAGACGCTTAGAGAATCACTCTTTTGTTATGAAGAGAGAGACAGGGAGAGAGATGCAGCTAGGGAAATAGCAGAAAGCCATGGGGAAAGAATTAGGGGACTGAAAGGCTTGTTATGTAATGAGGGTAAATCTCCGCACGCAACGCCGTAAAAACATCGCGGGATAAAGCAATAGCTCGTTTGACCCACTAGATGGAGATGGAAAGAAGCATTTTCTGTGTGATGATATTCCTGGTAGCTGCCTGCTATGCACTCTGCTTGCCTATTGAATGGCTTTTACTTACAGTATCTTAAGCCTATCCTTAAAGCAATTACAAGATTTCTCCAGTGTAACATTTGGCATGTGCGGGCTATATCTAGGCTTTTAGCACTGGCTAATTTGCCTGGCCTAATTTTGTATATGTTCCCATTTATATTCATGGTCAGTATCTATTGTAGTTACAGTCTTTTTCATATGAAAGGCACCTCATTCTTTTCTTAATTTTATCGAGAATTAGTACAGCTTCTTGTATGTCAGCAGGATGAGGCTAGAGAATTGGAAGTATTTTTCCTTCTGAAAATCAATATCTCAGTGCTATCTATCATTAACTTTTCTCACTTCTTTAGTACCTACAAAGTTTTTTGGGGTCAAGTCCTCTGGCTAGGACTGAGCGAAATACAGAGTTCCCACTTTTTCGAGAAGTCCAGCGCCAGCACTCACTCCAATGTCCAAGGCAAATCTTGCAAATATCCTGTCATTAAAAATGTCAAATTCTCTGAAATGTTTTTGGTGATGAAGCATTCACTCCCTTTTTCTGAAAGTTGATTTTATCACAAAATGTAGCCAAAAGTTTACAAATGCCTCAAATCCAGAAGTTTTGGGATTGAGGGAAAAATCTCCAGAACTCCTGGCACATGATGTTTCTAAAGGAAAAGGTAGTGGGGATGCCCCTGCTGCAGCAGCCTGCGTGCTGCGTGGCTGCACAGCTGTGCTCCCTCCCTACAGCCACATCTGGAGCACTCAGCTCCCGTGAGCTCCTGTGTGCCACTGCGGCACCACTGCTGCCGGCTTTTCCAGACGCTTAGCTTCCTGACATAGAGCATGAAAGCCCAGCTTTGCTAGCAAAGCCTGAAGAAGACAGGATTCCCATCCAGCACCCAGTAGCCCTCTTGAAATCCATGCTCACGGACCCGCTGAGATGTGTGGGAAGTTTACAGGGCATTTCTGACAAAATGTTTTGGATTCAGCAAAAGAGCATCTTCCACTGAAATGGTGTGTTGCCTGAAAATTTCTGACCGGTTCTCCACTGATTGCTTTGGGATGTGGGGAACAATTCAATGAATACCGGAAAGTCAGGGAGCATCTTCTGTGTTGGGAGCTGACTGTCCTTGTAGTGCTCGGGAACTGGAACAGCCTTTGCTGTATTTTCTGACAATCTCTTTTATTGAGGTTTAGCTAACAGAGTTTGCTGTGTGACCAGGGCAGGCTAGGAGTCTGCAGCTGAGTAGTTGTGGCAGCTCTGCTGATGGATGCTGAAGCACAGAGCTGCTGCAATTCATTTGCCCTTGACTGCCTGACCATCTCTTGAGTGCTAGGCTGGGTTACAGCCCCCTTGCACTGTGCAGTAAGCTGTATTGTTGCAATGTACCCGCTCTATTGCTTGTAAAGACTCTGATGGTTGAGCAGAGAAAGCATTTTTGAACATGGCCATGAGTATTATACAGATCATGTAATACTACCCCACAGGGCCATGCTCCAGCTGTTAAGGTTGTGTATCTCCATGCACTGTTTGCACCTGAAACATTTGCTCCAGTCTCTTGCAACCCCCAAAGGACTGGCAGCTCCAGAGCAGCACTTATTCTTTCGTTCTTTGCTTTTCTTTCCTCCCTTGATTGTCACTCGCTGCATGGGGTGGAGGCATGTGTACAGATTTCTGCACCCCTCCAACAGCAGCCATCCGTTTGGAAATGTGGGTCCCAGGGCTCAACGTACTCCACACCTGCAGGTCTCAGATTTTGCAGAGCAGAACCCAAGACACTTGTTAAGCTGTTTATTCAGCATTACTGTCACTTTTCATTCTTCAAAGTGAGATCAGAAACCACTTCAGCAGACCCTTCTCTCTCAACAACCAACTTCACGAATCGCTTCCAAGCTTGCCGAATGTCAGCAATGTGAACAGGAGTTATAACATTTGGGGCTGCTCTTGCACGGGGGCTTTTCCACACACAAGTTTTGGCCTCTGTACAAGATTATGGGTGGTTTTTAGGAGGTGGTGATATACAGGATGTCAGAGTAAATGCTGTAACGGTCTGCTGTGGGGTTGAACTGCATAAATTCCAGAAAGGAGAGAAGTAGTACAAGTGTCATTCCTCTAGCAGGGACCACAGCTTACCGCGGGTGGGGGATTTGTCCTGCTCGTGATCAGGAAACCTCCAATAGAAAGAAAAAAAATACAAAAAAGGAATGGGTCTTGATTAGGTGGAGCTGCCTGTAGGCTTGAAACGATGCTGAGCGGTTAAAGGCAGGTACCACTCCTGAGTGACTAGCACTCAATGTGGCTTAGCTGCGCCGTCTCATAGACCACGGCTCTGGGCAATTGCCCTGGTCGCTTGTCCCTAAAACTGCCTGGGGAGGCTTTCTGCAGTTAGCAATCTGTTTTAATCCCTGGAGAGATTATTTAGTCTCATACTTCAGCTCTTACAGCTGAGCCTGTGTCTGGCCTTCATTTCAGAGCTGCCCAAGTGCTCGCTGTAACAGCTGCCTTGTTGGAGGTGAATTTTCAGCTGTGCCAGAAGAGGCTTGCAAGGAAGTTTGTGTTGTACTTAGTCATGCTGCTTGGTTCCAGTAACGTTATTTGTCACACAAGACCACAAATGCAAAAAACTACTTACAAATGTATAAAAGCCCCCAAACCACTGAGCACCAGGCAGAAACACTCTTTTACAAGCCACTGATTGCTCCAAGGGTCTCCCTGGCATTGAAAACCCACCATTTGTTGGCCTTTTGTAACCAAATACACAAACTATGCCTCTCAGGTGGCAGGGGCAGTTTCTTTCCAAATCTAAGTGGTGTTGCCAAGAGTATGTTAGAGCAGTAGAAAATAAGTATTTGTTTAAAGAGGGATTGCACTTTCCAACTCAGAAATGTGTAAGGTTTTTCAAACTGATTGCAACTTTCTCTGGAGAGGACAAGTGTGTTGTCTGGCTGTAAACTGAAGTGAAAGGAAATTGGAGTAAGTTTTTTTTGATGATATTTGAAAAACATCTTTAGAAAGCCCTCAGGCAGGCAGCAATTATGTCACTGCAAGGGATGGTCAGGGCTCACTGGCTCTGCAAAATCCCGCTTCCCCACTGGGAACCCCGACCTGCTGTCCGGTGTGGGGGACGTGCCATGCCAGGGGCTCCACACACCATTTTTCTGTGATAGGTGTAGGTGCTTATAACAACAGAAATTCATTTTTTATAACCGGTGCAGGGTTGCAAAAGGCAGATTGCTCAGCTCGTTTTACGTATGTGAAGGGCCATATACTGAGTATGAATCTACTGTTGTGCTCCAAATTCCTGTTAACTAATATTTTATGCCTTTTATTTCTCTAGTACAAATGGCTGCTCACTGTGGGTATTTTTTCCCTTGTGATGAAGCTGCGCTCCCAGCAAAGCAGTGAGGGGGGAGTGGGAAATGTATGATCGTACATAAATGTATGATCGTACATAAATATATGATCATACATGACTAGGATGAGGAGCTGTTGTGTGGTGAGAGCAGATCAGAAAAGTTACCCTGTGTTTAAATGAGTAGAAGTACTCTAATGGGAAAAGTTTGGGATGCCTGGTGTCATGTGCGGGACGAAGCATGAGGGTGGAATATGTTTTGTGTGAGAGCATGGAGGGAAGGTAAATAATCTCTCCTGTGTGATGAAGTGAGAGAAGAGCAGCGTTTGGTGGCACGGGCACCCCTGTATGTGAGGGAGGTCTCATGCAGTGAAGCTAGCCCTCTGCTAAACTAAAAGCATTTCAAAGGGAAACCTGCAGGTCAGTCTGTTTGGCCTCCAGAAGTGGCACAAAGAAATAGTAGTTTGGTTCCGTTCATATGCGGTGACAGCTTCCTGCGCTGGGGGGGACACGACCCTGGCCATCTTTAACATCCCCAGGTGTGATCCACGCACGGGTAAAATGTTTATCGAAGGATCTGTCTTTTGCATGTTGTACACCCGTGTATCTATTTCAGGGTAGAGCAGCTTCATTTAAACTGCCTGGAAAGATTAAATTATATTATTCTGTTAACATGACAAGAGGGTGACAGACTCCGGTTTCACCACACAATGGTACACAGCGAAGCGGAACTTGGAACATGTACCTGCTCCCTCCCAGGGAGGAGCATATCGATTGAAGAGCTGTATAGCGCGTTAGAAGGATGAGAAAGCGTGGATTAATTTCAACAATCTGATGTAAAACATGAACATCCCCTTCTTGAGCTGAATCACAAAGGGGGGGTTCTGCGTCTGTCAGGTGTCACAGCGCAGGCAGGGCGGGGGACCCCGCAGTGCCGAGGTGGATGGTAGACCAGCAGAGGAACAGCTTTAGGTTTTTTCATCTTTGTTTTGTTGACAGCTCCTGACCTTGCAACAAATAAATGCAGCTTTGCATAGACAGAACAAAATAATACATCTTATTTTCCAGATGGGAGCAAGAACAGTCTCTTGTTTGGGGACTAGCTGAGGGAATTAACAGTATTTTGTTCTCTATATCTTCTCCCTGCCCTTTGGCAGATCTGCATAGGTAAACTTTGATTTTGATGGAAGTTTGGCACAGATCATCTCTGAGCCTCCTCTTCTTGTTTGCAAACCTTAATTTCCCTACCTTACAGGAGTGTTGTGACAATTCATAAGTAAAAGATCGTGAGATGCTCAGATCTGGGGGTAATTCATACGGGTGACTTAGACAGACTGCTTTGCAGTGCATTAGACAAGATGAGCCAGGCATTTTTGATCAAAAGACAGTTACATGGATGTTCAGTGGTTGGTAACATAAACATCAAAGCTCTGGTAGAGAAATATGTATTTGGCTTGCGAATCTGTCTGTTCTCCTCAGTTTTGGCAGGACCTTTAAACCCTTCAAGCTTTTCTCTAATAACACAGTAAAGTGTCTCCAGTACAAGTTTTCACATGTGCTGCAGAAATATTTATTGTACTAGGAAGAAACTGTGGAGCTGTGTTGATGGCGTAAGCTCCTGGAGGCATCCATGCAGTGGAAAAATCAGGCACTACGTTAGCTCTCACGTTAAGTCTTGCAGATTCTCGCGGCTAGTGTCAGAGGTCCTGCAGACCTCCTTATATCCCCTGTTGCTTACTGTTTACTGTTCCTTATGGTACAGGAGCGCCAATGGCTGGCTTATACACAGTGACTTTGATGCCAGAACAGGCTCTTGCCCAGCACTGAAGGGAGCCAGTTGCCCTGGGATGCTCTCAATTAGATGTTTGATTTGCTCTCAGAAGGTAGGGGGGATTTGTCCGGAGGGAAGATGGCATTGCTGCTTCTTTCACACTCAGCTTTAAATAGCTTCTTGGGAACACCAGATCTCTGTACGCTTTCTCCTGGGTGAACACATTAGGGGCTGACTGTTCTGCACAATAATAATAAACCTCTAGAGCTTGGAGCATGAAGCATTTAGGAATAATGAGACCTCTTTTTGTATTTCTTTACATGAGGTCATGTCATGACATCAGGGGAATTCTGCTTAAAAACTGACATCACAAGACTGCTTAGCAGCTACTGGCTTGACTAAGTAGCTACCATCGGTACGTGTGAAAGCTAGTTTGTTTCGGAAGGTTGAATTCCTAAATACTCAAATCATACACACAACTGCTTACACAAAGCAGCATTAGTTATGCTTAGTTCACTAACAAGATTTATGTGTGCGCTGTGCTAGAGGCAGCGAGACCATACTGTGCAACAAATGCTGTTCCCTGACAATGGTGACTCGTGCTCTAGGTAATTTATCACAAAGGCTTGACAAGTTCAACAATACATCAGGTAGATTTACTCTCACTTTGAGCTTAATGTTACTCATTCTCTTATGTTCTAGAAATGATCCTTTGGTGAGGTCCGGAGGCTGAGAAGCTGGCTTAGAGGTGTAATGGGACTTACTCATGGCTATCGTCAAATCTACAATTGTTCCTTTGAATATTGTCAGCAGCCTTTCAGATGCAGACTGCAAGACTTTAATGCTGCCAAAGGGTTTTTCTTGGTAGAGAAAAATCTTCCTCTTGATATTCAGCAGTTTCTTTATGGGGTTGTTTGGTCTCTAGATATGAGAAAATCCTGGCAATTTTGATCATTTGAAGAGAAAGAGTAATGTGTAGTGCTTAGTACAGTGTGTCGCTCTTCAAATCACTGATTATGCTTTATTTTCTATTATGTTGAATGGTGTGATTCTATTATAGACTATCATTTTCTCTTTTTACTGCAGTTTATTTCAAGGATTCCTGCTGGAGCCCTATCTACAGAACATTTCTAGATGACAATTGACTATCTAAGACTGTTTCAGGAATACTTAATGGGCCAACTCAAATTAACCAATCTGAGGAAGTGAATTTTGGCCTTGAGAGCACTCTGAACACATGCCATACTGCAAGCAAAGGGAAAAGGCTGTCTGCTGTCAGAATTTCAGTAGATGTCAGTGTGGATTTTAAGCTGGATGCTCAGCCTGAGTATTTAGGTTGTTTTCTCTGGGAACTTACCACAGTCCTGTTCTCGGTTATCAGCCCTTGGTTCAATTTAACCTCTTCTTTACACAGGCTGATCAAAGATTGCTGGTGGTAGATGCTTGCTAACTTAGATAACAGAGCCAGGACTAAGAGGGGTCTTTTGCTCCTTAGAGTGGTCGTAAGTCTCCCCAAAACCATGACCTGAACATCCTGCCTGTGTAGCTGGTGACTGTAACAGAGACTGTAACATCTGGCTGAGGCACAGGGTGAGATGCTTCACATCCATCCTGGTGCAGCAACCAACGTCCTTATCTGGCAGGAATTGCTAAGCCTGCATGGGAAGATCAAAAGAGCCCATCAACATTTGGGCCTAACCCTGATTGCTGTCAAGAGTACATCAAAGGTAAACACCAGAACAGACAGGCAAATAATGGCCAAGAAGAAAGGTGGGCTGCTGCTAAGAGGCTGTCTGATCTTCAGGGAATGATATTTAGTACTGGCCTTCAGAGACAACATTGTGATGAGTGAG